>NC_141879.1:540749625-541056187 GCF_056163025.1 Triticum urartu
ACAAGAGTTGATCTACCACGAGATCGGAGAGGCTAAACCCTAGAAGCTAGCCTATGGTATGATTGTATGTTGTCCTACGGACTAAAACCCTCTGGTTTATATAGACACCAGAGGGGGCTAGGGTTACACAAGGTCGGTTACAAAGGAGGAGATATACATATCCGTATTGCCTAGCTTGCCTTCCACGCCAAGTAGAGTCTCATCCGGACATGAGACGAAGTCTTCAATCTTGTATCTTCATAGTCCAATAGTCCAGCCAAAGGATATAGTCCAGCTGTCCGGAGACACCCTAATCCAGGACTCCCTCACCTGCCTTGTCCGCGCGCCTCTGGTGAAGCTCCGGGAGCAGCCATGGATGTCGTCCGCCGCCTCCGGCTCGAAGCTCCGGCGCGCCCAAGCCTTGGAGGCGACCGGATCGACCTCCCTAAGCCCTCGTCGCTGGCCTACCCTGCTTCTGCTATGCCGAACGACGACGACCAGCGCCATCCCCCCTGCTTGCCCTGCTGCCGTGCCTTCGTTTCGTCTCCTAGCGAAGGAGATGACTAGCAGCACCCAGCCCCGTTGACCGCTGCACACGCAGGCCCAGTGCACCCACCACAGCCTTCCCTCCTTGCGTGGGTTGCGCCCCTCTCCTTGGCCAAGACCGGGACCCCGCGAATGACAAGTTCCTCCACGATGCCCGAATGACTACATGATGACCCTGGACATGGGATTGCAAAATGCCAAGTACATGGATATGCCAAGTTCCTCTCCAAAACATGTACGAATACGCCCGGCGATGCGACAAGTACCTCTACCGGCGACCCTTGAAGAGTTCGGATTCGTCAAGTTCGACTACTGTGGCGTGAACCACTACTCCCACGACGTCGTGTGTACCCCTACCGTCACCCCGAAGACGTTGGAGTCATCAAGTACCTCTCCGATCGAACGCGAACCACTACTTCCGCTACTATCGAACCCATTCCGCTCCGAAAATGAATGCTTCGAAGGTATAACCGCCGGAACAACGCCCGTGGACCGAATGCATGTGTTGTGTGAGTTGAACTCCGTGTTTGCACCGTGCCCGTTTGTTTCATGCATGTCCCCGTTTGCCATGCCGTCGACCCGTGGGAACCCGTAACTAGGATCACCCCACCATCTTTTGCACGCTCCCGCCACACTTCCTTTGCACCGGTATCTCCATGAGCTACCGGAACCGTTATGTTGTTGTGGCAACATTTTCGGATTCGTTCCCGTGGCCCCTTTTCCTTCCGCCATGGCGACAAATGCTCTATATCATGTTCATATCAACATTTTCAAAAAAATGCTTAAAACTTGCTATGTCATCTGCATCATGATAACAACTTCAAGAATGTTTAATTTGTTGTTTGCTTCAAATTGCTAAATGCATATGGGGATTTACCGGAATTGTTGTTTGGCATTCCGGCCTCATTTAAACTTGCCTAAATAGATAATTTCTTTATGCTTCACCCCTTGCCATGCTAACCAACATTTAATTTTGTTGAGTACTTAAACGGGAGATAACTAAATAATTGTTGTGGTGTTCCGTCAATATGCAAATCGTTGCATATTGAGCTCTACTTAATTTGTAGTATTGTTTGTGCATTTTTGCCATGCCATGCCTCATTAAACTAGACATGCATCATACTTGGTTGTGCATCATGCCATGATTATGTGATGGTTGTTTACTGTGTTGCTAGCTTCTTTCCGGGTTGCTTCTCTCGTTAGCTTCGGTTCCATTCCGGAGTTGTGAGGATCCGTTCGACTACGTCCATTTGTCTTCTTCATGGACTCGTTCTTCTTCCTTGCGGGACCTCAGGCAAGATGACCATACCCTCGAAATCACTTCTATCTTTGCTTGCTAGTTGCTCGCTCTATTGCTATGCCACGATACATACCACTTGCTATATCATGCCTCCCATATTACCATGTCAAGCCTCTAATCCACCTTTCTTAGCAAACCGTTGTTTGGCTATGTTACCGCTTTGCTCAGCCCCTCTTATAGCGTTGCTAGTTGCAAGTGAAGATTGTAGTTTGTTCCTTGTTGGAACATGGGTTTTGTTGGGATATCATTATTATATCTTGTTTACTTTAATGCATCTATATACTTGGTAAAGGGTGGAAGGCTCGGCCTTATGCCTGGTGTTTTGTTCCACTCTTGCCGCGCTAGTTCCCGTCATACCGGTGTTATGTTCCTTGATTTTGCGTTCCTTACACGGTTGGGTGTTATGGGGACCCCTTGACAGTTTGCTTTGAATAAAAATCCTCCAGCAAGGCTCAACCTTGGTTTTACATTTGCCTCACCTAGCCTTTTTCCCTTGGGTTTCCGGAGCCCGAGGGTCATCTTTATTTTAACCCCCCCCCCCCCCGGGCCAGTGCTCCTCTGAGTGTTGGTCCAAACTAGAGCCCCTTGCGGTGCCACCTTGGGGAAACTTGAGGGTTGGTTTTAGTTGTATGGACTGCTCATCCGGTGTGCCCTGAGAACGAGATATGTGCAGCTCCTATCGGGATTTGTCGGCACATTCGGGCGGCTTTGCTGGTCTTGTTTTACCATTGTCGAAATGTCTTGTAATCGGGATTCCAAGTCTCATCGGGTCTTCCTGGGAGAAGGAATATCCTTCGTTGACCGTGAGAGCTTGTGATGGGCTAAGTTGGGACACCCCTGCAGGGTTATGAACTTTCGAAAGTCGTGCCCGCGGTTATGGGCAGATGGGAATTTGTTAATGTCCAGTTGTAGAGAACTTGACACTTAACTTAATTAAAATGCATCAACCGCGTGTGTAGCCGTGATGGTCTCTTTTCGGCGGAGTCCAGGAAGTGAACACGGTTCTTGTGTTATGCTTGAACGTAAGTAGTTTCAGGATCACTTCTTGATCACTTCTAGTTCACGACCATTGCGTTGCTTCTCTTCTCGCTCTTATTTGCGTATGTTAGCCACCATATATGCTAGTGCTTGATGCCGCTCCACCTCACTACCCTTTCCTACCCATAATCTTAAATAGTCTTGATCTCGCGGGTGTGAGATTGCTGAGTCCTCATGGCTCACAGATACTTCCAAACAGTTGCAGGTGCCAATGATACCAGTGCAGATGACGCAACCCAGCTCAAGTGGGAGCTCGATGAAGATCTTGATCGTTGTTTTTTTTCGTTTCCTATTGATCAGTAGTGGAGCCCAGTTGGGTTGATCGGGGATCTAGCAATTGGGGTTGTCTTCTTTTATTTTGGTTCTGTAGTCGGACCTTGATTGTTTTCTGGATGATGTATGTATAACTTGTATTTGTGTGAAGTGGCGATTGTAAGCCAACTCCTTATCCCTTTCTTATTCGGTACATGGGATGTGTGAAGATTACCCCTCTTGCGACTTGCCTACCATGCGGCTATGCCTCTAAGTCGTGCCCCGACACGTGGGAGATATAGCCGCATTGTGGGTGTTACACTGGCGGTTGGCCTCCCCTTGGCTATAAATGGGAAGTGGGGGCGAAGGCCCCGTAATCCATCCCCTCCTTTGCTTCTCCCGCTCCTTCTTCTTCCTCGTTCCACTGCTTGCTGGCGCGGTCATGGCGCCGATACGGAGATTCTCGGCCGCGGAGAAGGGCAAGACTCCCCTCAACGAGCCCGAGCTACTCCCGCCGAAGAAGTGGCGGTCCCATCGTCGCGATATAGTCGTGAGGCCGGTGGTGTCGTGGCCGTAGTACGGGCGGCCACCTCCTGGGTATCCGTTGCCCTTGTACTCCCAAGCCGAGGACTCCGAAGGGAGGAATGCCGAGTGCCGTCTCCCGCGCCAAGGCCATGGTCGTCGTGCCACGGTGGCGCAAGCCGTCGCCCCAGGGGTCCTTGTCGTGGACTCCTCGCACGAGTTCGTGCTGTGGGCGGCGATGCCTCCAAGCACTTGGATTCGCTTCCCGCCGTTCTTCACCACCGAGATGCCGCCGAGGGGCCCTCTCGAGCTTTGGCTGCAGCACACCGACTGCAACGCCCCGGCGACTAGAGCGGAGGTTGAAGTCGTCTCCTCTGGGAGGATCTTCATGACTCGAGGCTGGGGCAAGGTCGCTCGAGTCTGCCGTGCGAAGGCGCCCTCGCCATGCACTTCGAGTATGACAACGCCTTCACGCTGTTCTTCAAAGTCTTCAATGAGGAAGGCCGCCGCTTGGAGTGCTGCCCTGAAGGGGTTGCCAGGGCGGCGCAGCGGCTGACGCCGGGCCTGTTGCTGGCCTTGCCCGCAGCTCCTCCAGCGACAGTGGCGACTCCTGGTGGTCCAGCGACTCTCCTGAGCCCATTGAGAATCCGGAGACAAGGGACGATAGCTACGTGCCCCCGAGATCTCGTCGTTCTCGGAGCAAGGCTGCAGTGTTCGGCCGCCGTCGTCACTGATCTGGATGGGGTTGGCATCGGCCTTTCGTGGCCCACTGTTGATGATGGCGTCGGCGACGTCCAGCGCGTTTAGATAGAGCTCCTAGGAATTCCTTTCCTTTTTTTCCCTGCGAGGAATCAAAATGGATCCCGCGGGGGCATGTAAAGCGTTTGTAATGTCTTTTGTTCATATTGTACTTATTACGAAAATTTGCGAGCGCATGTCCTACTGAGGCTCGGTCTCCCCTTTCCAACCCCACGACAGCTTGGTGCTCTACGCCGACAGTTGTCGGTCCCCACGCAGGCTGCAGCCGTCGCTGGTATGCCAGGTCGCGATGCCGTGGTCAAGGCCAGGAGGTGAGCGGACCGAGGTCCAGTAATACCTCCTAAGGCGCGATGCTCAAGAGGTCCCCTTTAGCGCGCAAGCAGCTACTTGAGGATGGGAAAGGGATGCGATGTTGCCGCAGCAGGGCGGCGAAAGGCGAGGATCATATGTCGTAGCGCTGGGTTGATCCATGCTCTCGTGTTGCGCCAGACTTGTGTGTCGGCCACTGTCGGGTAGCTAGGTTAGGCACGTGCGAGCCTCCCCCTCTTCTCCATGCTCTCCTGAGTGCTCTACGTCCTCAGGTCCCGGCCCTCGAGCGAGCTTAGCCGCCGCTGGTGTGGCACCCCGGCTCAGAGAAACCGTTGAACAGAACAGCCCAGAGATCGAGGAGAAGTCTCTGGAATACGGCACTGCTTGACATAGAAAAAATCAGCTCTTATTACAAGAATAATAATACAAGGGTCTGATGTTACAAAGAATCACATCAGCACGGCGACACTATGCCTGCGATACTATACTTGCTCTATGCTAGCAGCAGAACAACTCGTAGCAGCGGAATACTTCTAGCAGCGGAACAACGACGAAGGTGGTGAACTCCACTTTGCAGGGACTCTGGCTGGGACACGATCTAGCTCACATGCACGACAACCATCGACAAGAAATCAAGCAATCATGGCATCACCTGCAATCTGGCATGACACGCCAGGTCAGTACATTGAATGTACTTGCAAGCTCACAACAACCATAAACATCAAAGCAAGACAATAACATAGCATTTAATAGGTTAATTAAATTAACAAATATTATGATGAAACAATTACTAAGCATGGTATGAAACTAATACAATACTGATAAATCACCATCTCAGATCTCCATAACCATATCTCTCTTGGCTAACCGGCCAAGCAATATACCATCTCGATCACCTCATGATCCAAACCAAACGGTGATCATTCCGGTAATCACTACCACGACCAACACTTGGTCTCAACCGTGATCCTTCCGGTGATCACACCATGACCAACACTTGGTCTCAACCGTGATCCTTCCGGCGATCACTACCATGACCAACACTTGGTCTCCAACATCATCACCAACATCTTGCCAATCTGTACTGCTCAACATATCAACATATAAATATATCACCTATAAGTCATTCCGTCATGTGAGTGTTGATCGAACGGTGTGACCTAGTACGAACCCTTGCCCATGACCAAGGACGCGGCTACCGATAGATTTAAATACACACTCTGCAGAGGTAGCGCACTTTACCCACACCACAGAACCCATGGCCTCGCACTCCCATTCGGGTGGACCAACGGTGTTCCGACAAAACCGATCTACTGCCATGACACTCTTCCGGCCACTCTGACCCACTCCCAACTGGGCTAGCCCTGGGTGGCCCCGTGTCTACCAAAGACACAACGACCACCGTCGTGGCCAAAATGTCCCTCACGGGGACCGTGCACATAACAACAACAATAGGCACACAAGGCTTATGTCCGCCTACCTGATCAGGGTAGTGCGTGCCCATAACCTTCCCTAGTTGGAGGCACCGGCGAGAGGCACGACAATAGATTGCATTAGGGCCTTCCCATAAAGGCAAATGTGGTTGCACTGGAAAAGCCCGGTTCGGTGGCACCTGACCAACTTAATGATGGAATTTATGCCCAAAAATATAACTGTGATGACTGATACTCCGATATAATCTATCAACCTATAATCCAAGTCATAGCAATATCCAACAAATAATCCAAAGCTTGATATCATCATACCAAAATACTCCGAGGACAGTATAACACTACTATCATGATGAACCCAAGAACATGATTCGGACAAAATTAAGCATCGCTATGGGTGAGAAGGTCTCATCATAGTCAACTTCTTGAACTTGTCGAAAACCTTTTGCAACAAGTCGAGCTTTGTAGACAGTAACATTACCATCAGTGTCAGTCTTCTTCTTGAAGATCCATTTATTATCAATAGCTTGCTGATCATCGGGCGAGTCCACCAAAGTCCACACTTTGTTCTCATACATGCATCCCATCTTAGATTTCATGGCCTCAAGCCATTTTGCGGAATCTGGGCTCATCATCGCTTCCTCATAGTTCGTAGGTTCATCATGGTCTAGTAACATGACTTCCAGAACAGGATTGCCGTACCACTCTGGTGCGGAACATACTCTAGTTGACCTACAAGGTTCGGTAGTAACTTGATCTGAAGTTTCATGATCATCATCATTAACTTCCTTACTAGTTGGTGTAGGCATCACAGGAACGGTTTTCTGTGATGAGCTACTTTCCAATTCGAGTGGAGGTACAATTACCTCATCAAGTTCTACTTTCCTCCCACTCACTTCTTTCAAGAGAAACTACTTCTCTAGAAAGGATCCATTCTTAGAAACAAATATCTTGCTTTCGGATCTGTGATAGAAGGTGTACACAATAGTTTATTTTGGGTATCCTATGAAGATGCACTTCTCCGATTTGGGTTCGAGCTTATCAGGCTAAAGCTTTTTCACATAAGCATCACAACTCCAAACTTTAAGAAATGACAATTAGGTTTCTTGCCAAACCACAGTTCATACAGTGTCATCTCAATGGACTTAGATGGTGCCCTATTTAATGTGAACGCAGTTGTCTCTAATGCATAACCCCAAAACGATTGTGGTAAATCGATAAGAGACATCATAGATCGCACTATATCTAATAAAGTACGGTTACGACGTTCGGACACACCATTACACTGTGGTGTTCCAGGTGGCGTGAGTTGTGAAACTATTCCACATTGTTTTAAATGAAGGACAAACTCGTAAATCAAATATTCGCCTCCATGATCAGATCATAGAAACTTTATTTTCTTGTTACGATGATTCTCCACTTCACTCTGAAATTATTGGAACTTTTCAAATGTTTCAGACTTGTGTTTCATTAAGTAGATATACCCATATCTGCTCAAATCATCTGTGAAGGTCAGAAAAATAACAATACCCGCCGCGAGCCTCAACACTCATCGGACCACATACATCAGTATGTATTATTTCCAATAAGTCCGTTGCTCGCTCCCTTATTTCGGAGAACGGAGTCTTAGTCATCTTGCCCATGAGGCATGGTTTGCAAGCATCAAATGATTCATAACAAGTGATTCCAAAAGTCCATCCGCATGGAGTTTATTCATGCGCTTTACACTAATATGACCTAAACGGCAGTGCCACAAATATGTTGCACTATCATTACCACTTTGCATCTTTTGGCATCAATATTATGAATATGTGTATCACCACGATTGAGATTCAAAAAAATAGACCACTCTTCAAGGGTGCATGACCATAAAAGATATTACTCATATAAAAAGAACAACCATTATTCTCTTGTTTAAATGAATAACCGTCTCACGTCAAACAAGATCCATATATAATGTTCATGCTCAACACTGGCACCAAATAACAATTATTCAGGTCTAAAATTAATCCCGAAGGTAGATGTAGAGGTAGCGTGCCGATGGCGATCACATCGACCTTGGAACCATTCCCGACGCGCATCGTCACCTCGTCCTTACCAATCTTCGTTTAATCTGGAGCCCCTGTTTCGAGTTGCAAATATGAGCAACATAATCAGTATCAAATACCCAGGCACTACTACGAGCATTAGTAAGGTACACATCAATAACATGTATATCAAATATACCTTTGTTCACTTTGCCATCCTTCTTATCCGCCAAATACTTACACTACAAAAAAAAGACACATCCGTGACATTTTGGGCCAAACGAAAAAAAATTATGTCATACATATGACACTTCTATGATGATAATTGTGACAAAACCCGGTATCATCATAGATGTGGTGGGATCCTACTTCTATGACAAAAAATCATGACAGAAAATGGGATTTTCGTTCTGGGCGGGCCGGAGACGCAGCTGCATGACATTCTTTGGGCCGTCCATGACGGAAAAAACTGTGGTAGGAGCGAGGGGGAGGAAAATTTCGGGGAGTTCCCGGTTACGGTGGGAGGTCGGGGGCCGAGCGATGCGCGCTTCTCTCGTACACGTACGCGCGTGTGTGCAAGGCGTTGGCTCTAACTGAACCCGAGTGAGGCGTTCGGCTCTAACTGAACCCGAGCGATTGCACTGCAGGCTACGCGTTACTGAACCTGAGCGATCGATCGATGGCTGTTAACTGAACCCGATCGAGCGATTCCTTCTCTACTGCTGCTAACTGAAGCCGATCGATGCTGCCTATGGATGAACAGTGAGCGTTGCGAGGGGGTTTGGATGAACAGTTCCCGGTGGGGGTGGATGAACAGGACCCCGTGGTGTTGCCTCTGGATGAACAGGTCCCCGATCGATCGAGCCGGTTGGGGCTGGATGAATAGGACCCCGTGAAGGGCTGGATGAACAGGACCACCCCATGGAGGGCAGGATGAACAGTAGACGGTGGAGGGCAGGATGAATAGTAGCCCGTGGACGGGTGGTTGAACAGGAGCCCGTGGAGAGGGTTGGTTGAACAGTAGCCGGTGGAGTAGCGCGCGGTGGAGGCTGGATGAACAGGAGCCCGTGGATGAACAGTCGCAGGTGGAGGCTGGAGGAGGTCGACGGTGGATGAACAGTAGCTCGTGGAGGCTAGAGGGGGTCGACGGTGGAGATGAACAGTATCCCGTGGAGTCCTGTTTTGCGGTACGCCACACCCCTCCTGATGAACAGGACCCCCGTTTCGACCGTAGCGCTCCAACACAAGTCCGTTTCGTCCGTTTTGCGGTACGCCACACCCCTCCCGACCAACAGGACCCCCGTTTCGACCGTAGTGCTCCAACACAAGTTCGTTTCCTCCGTTTTGCGGTACGCCACACCCCTCCCGATCAACAGGACCCCAGTTTCGACCGTAGGAGGTCCGTTTCCTCCGTTTTGCGGTACGCCAGACCTCTCCCGATGAACAGGATCCCGTTTCGAATGTGGCCGGTCGAACACAAGGCCGTTTCCTCCGTTCTGCGGTACGCCAGGCCTCGTTTCCATCGCCTGTTCCGTCCAAGCCCTCCCGATGAACACGACGCATTCCGTTGCCTCCCCATGAACACGACGACGATGTTGTTTCTCCGTTCCGACCCAGCCATGTACACGAGCCCTGGCCGTACGTATGCGCGAGTAGGCATTCGAGACCCTGGCCGTATGTACACATATGTGGCCGTATTTTCTTTCTTGCACCCTGGCCGTTGTACGTACGTGTACATGCTACATGCGCGCCTCTACTACGACACATGCGCGCCTCTACTACGACACGTGCACGCCTCTACATCGACTAGTATGTACGTACACGTTCGCGACCAGAATGACAACGCTACGTACGCTTCGACCAGGTGGGTCCCGACTGTCAGGCACTTCCTTGCCTGCGAAGATGTAGCTGGTGGGTCCCAGCAGTCAGGGGGCGAATCGTTTTGTTTTTTTGCCCGGACGCACTTCCTTGCGTGCGAAGGTGTAGCTGGTGGGTCCCAGCAGTCGGGGGCCTGGTGGGTCCCATCAGTCAGGGGGGCGAATCGTTTTTTTTCGGACGCACTTCCTTGCGTGCGAAGATGTAGCTCGTGGGTCCCAGTAGTCAGGGGGCGAATCATTTTTCGCGAAATACGATGGCCCGTACGGTGGGTCCCTGCTGTCAGGTGGAGGAATAATTATTTTGCGCGTAATAAGGAGGCACTTCCTTGAGGCTGCCGTGGACCCAGCTGTCAGCCTCTCCATGTACAGTACTCTTTGGATGGAAGTCGGTCGTTGACCACGTTAACCACGCCGTGCCGAGATCACCAGGGCGGTGGTCTGGACGACGGCGAGGCCTAGGAAGGGGACGACGCGGAGCCGGGGAAGACGCAGCAGTGGAAGCCTGCGCGGAGAGGAGTACGAGGGTTCACTGGTTCGGCTGCGGTGTGAGGCTGCCGTCGCCGCAGAATAGCAGGGGGTGTGGGTGAGTAGAAGGATGGCCTGGCCAGCGGTGGGAGTAGTACGGGGCGGTGAGGCCTCCGCGGCATCACAGCCGGCCACGGGAGGCAGGAGCACGCGACACGACTGGCACTGCTTTGGGCGGCTGGAGCAAGAAGACCAGAGGTTGAAGAAGCACTACGGCCATTGGATGGACATCGTACGATCACTGCAGCTAGAATCATTTATATTGACTAAGTTGACAAAGCCCTTGGTACGCGTCAACTTAGTAGGCCCGCAGCTCGGATTTGGCAGAGAACATATAGCCCATTTGCGATTTGTAAGAATGTATAGCCCATTTTTTAATTCTAATGGAATTTACTACAGCCCATTTACAGTTTGTTAAAACTACAGCCCAACTTCTAGCTAGGACAACGATTAATAATTTCAAACAACCGCTCAAAACAGAATTCAAAAAAAATTCCCACATTTTGATGGGATCCGAAATATTTGTATCCGAAATTTCTAGTCAGGTTAAATACAATTTCAAAATAAAGTTGTATTACGTTAAAATCCAACGAAATATTGCACGCGCAACAAGTAATGAAATTAAAATTTTCAAATTCCAAAAATAATATATTTTTCAAACTAATTACGTGTTTGGTGCATAGTAACTGTCCAGTTATTATAATTACATCCCCTTTATTATTTCTTAAAGTCCATTTTCTTGTTAAGCCTAATGCATACCTCCTAGGAAAGTTTGCAGCCCAGCGAGGCGGAGAATAACAAGTTGACCCGGATATTGTGTACAACTGTCGGCCCAATTGCATTGCTGATGTTGAAAAAAAGCTATTTTTTATACACACATTAAAAAATTGTATAGATAACGAACATTTTTTATACACACATTTAACAATTTTTAAATACATGATTAACACTTTTTAAAACATATTTTTTAGTCAACAGTGGGCCCACAGCGAGCGGAGGAGGCCACAATACACATATTCTTTAAATACATGATTAACACTTTTGCAAAAACAATTAGCCCATAGCGAGCCAATTAGCTCCAGTCGGCCCATAGTGGGCCGACAGGGGCCAGTCGGCCAGCTGTAGGCCCACAGGAATCCAATCGGCCTGCTGTGGGCCGACTAGGCCCAGTCGGCCTACAGCGAGCGGACGGTGTATTATTTATGAAAAAAAATTACCCAGCGTAATATTTATGAAAATTAATAAAAAAATGTATTATTTAAAAAATAGCGAAAAAAGGCCTGTGTAGTACAGTACAACCTAACATGGTTACTCAGCCCACATTCAGCGACGCCGGAAAGGCCCAAACAAGGCTTTTGTACAACTTTTTAAAGTCACTGAGCTCAATTAATAACTTAAGAAAAAAGTTAGATTACAGTGGAACCTAATTAAAAGTTGTCACGAGCAAATAAATAATTCAACGGGTCCCACTTGTGCGTGTGCGCACGCACGCGTGTGTGTGAGAGAGAGATAGAGAGAGACCCATCGTCCAATGCTCGTAAATACATCTTTCATCCATATGCATTGCTGATGCTCAGTAAAAACTTATATAGTTGACACAATCATATAGAACATCATAGCACACTGAACTTGCATACAAAAAATTCACGCAGGCGGCACAATCAGGATGGAAGCAGTGGATCGCTACGGGAAGGGCTATGTTGAAACCAACAAAGTCGTACATAACGGTTCATCGTCTTTATCAATGATGGGGAAATATCTTGAATGTTGTGCAAAGAAAACAGACAGACAACACAATAAGTTCTCCTAGCACATTAAGTTGACGTACAGCCCTTTCTAAAAAAAGTTCAGGTACAAAATTAGAACAGGTCACAATCAAATGTACTGGCATATCAGTGCTTCACACCCATAATTCGGATTTAACTAGTATCTGACAAGATTCAGTTGTTACCTCAAATTAGAGCACATCCAGGCAGCCAGCCGTGCCTCTTCTCCCAAAGAAGTAGTGGCCTCCGCCACGCGATGGAGTAGGCCCTGTGCCATCCATCGTTCCGAGCAACACGGGGAAAGTCTGACATTGACTCCTGTAATGGATGTCGTCGACGGACCCTGGCACCAGCGGCGGTGGCAGGACTTCGATTGATGGATTGACCACTTCTTCGACATGCACGAACACTCGATACAGGTACATCCCTAACGTGGTCCGCGGAGGCCTTGGTGGCGACGAATAGTACAACCCCGGTTCCTGCACCGGTATCTCAACACCAATCACCTTCGGTATGGTGGACGACTTCTTCATCCATGCCATAACCATCAGAGCCCAGCTGTTTGGAGGAACAAACATACTTACGAGCTCACCTCCAAGGTCGTTGATAAGCTCGTTCATGGACTCGCTGTTCCAAGTACGTCGAGGCATGCCGTGGAAGGTAAGCTTTGTTAAAAACTCAAGATCAGAGGGCGCCGAGCCCCATCCTGGGTGCCACCGATCAAAGCTCACCAGCGCGCCATCACAGAACAAACGCCGGGAAGATTCGAACACATGACTGCAGTCGAAAGTTGTCCGGAACCTGATGAAGAAATCAGCCGGTGGCGGACAGACTTCGATGAGCAAGTCACTTATTTGGATGCCGTGCGCAATGCCAAGAGATTTGACAAGGTCATCCGGCGAGACGGGAGGCCGGTCGCGGTTGATGGTTACCATCAGCACTTTGCCGGCAAACTAGTCGTCAACACCGCCATGCCACCGTTGAGCGACAGCACGCTGCGACCGAAGGCAGGACGGACCTCAGGATCTCTGACTCGGAGATCCGTGTTGACCGGCAACATGATAGTGTGCTTGAGTAAACGGAATACAGGAGGGGGATTTGGGGGAACTTGAGTAGGAATTGAGATTCCGGAGGTGGGGGAGGGGCGGGAGACTGCGGATGAAAAGGTAGCATGAATTTCGAGCACGCGCCAATATGCTCTCGGCGCGCAAGCGCACGAAAACACCGGTGGCGCCCACATGCCGGCCTAAGAGTCCTTATTCATTCTTTTTTGGAGAGCCCGGCCTTTTTTCAGGATCTTTTGAGAGCCCGGCCTGAGAGTCATAATTGACCTGCTTGGCATTGCGTTACTACTCGGCCCATATTCAACGACACCTCACTGGCCCAAACAAGTGTACATCATCGAAAAGACACTGAGCTCAAATTATATAACTTGAAAAAAGGAGATATACTCTGAACACTGGAGAATGGTGATGCCCTCATTTAGCCCACCAGTAGTTCGAGACAATAAACAGTTCGAAACAACGATATATACAACATTCAAACACTGAGTACTGACTACTACTGACATAAACAGCAAGACATGATAGTTCATAAGAAGTCTTGCTACACCACCAAAACGCACCCATCTGCAGCGCTCAGACTCTCATGATCCAGACGAGAATGACATTCTAAACAGAAGCAACTATTACATAGTAAGAGTGACATAAGCGAGGATGACCAAATGACAAGGAATATGCATAAAAAAAGAAAGAACTACCCATCCAGAACCAGCAGCAAAGACAACAAAGTCATTCAAAGAGATGATCCAACACCATCATAATTTGCAGCCCCGCTTCAGCGACCAGTGATCCGGAGACACCAGTACTCCACCCTTTCGATGCAACAGCCCAATTACCTATCAACCTGAAGGCTCGAACCACATCACTGCCTGTCGTAATTGAGACATCCAAGGATCAAAGTTAATCTGGATGCCTTTGTCATTCTCACCTTCTTTTGGCTGCAGGCTGTATCGTTGACAATCAGGGGAGTTTGCTCCCGAACTCCTAGGGCTCACCGTGTAGACACAGTTTTCCATAGCAAACAGAGCCTCTCTGCCATCAAGGTCCTTGCCAACGGTGATCTCCTGGTTAATCGGATAATTGAGTCCGAGAAACAGAGAGTGTGAACCAAGGCTGTTTACCCGCCTCCAACTACAAAATCCTAAAGGCCCCAACAAGCTGGTATCCTGCTCATAGACGTAACAGCCACTGTCCGGATACTCACGTATTACACGGTGCTTGTATACAGTGGGGTTTTTGCAATATAACTTTTCCGGCTCATGTGTCCGAATGATCATCAGTCTTTTGCCGTCGTCTGATCGAGCGAGGAACCAGTTGTGCTTCCCTGTTTTTGGCAAAGGTGGTGTGATAACAAAGGGCAGTAACTGTAGGGACACTCCATCATATCAAAAAGGACACGCATTGTTAATGTAAGGTCAGCATTGTTCAGAGTATGAGTAGGATAATGCAAGAAACATCATTGATATGTCCCTGTTGGAACTGGGAGGAAAATACAGGGAAATATATACTGGGTTCGAAAATATGGAAGTGCCATGCATGGTTATACTCATGTTATCTCGCAATCGATTCTTCACAGGAAACTACCATGTCATGCATGTTATGTAATCATGTTTTGTCCTCACAAACAAATTCTTCAAGGTAACTAACAGACCATGCATTGTTATATACTCGTGTTCTGTGGGCAAAAATGTTGTGAGGATATTATTCTAGCCATTGATTGCTGAAGGGCGAATATAGGTATGTACACATGGTAAGCATTGCAGGATTTCACTACTTCCAAATATAGAGTTCTCCACCTGCACATTTACTTCCCTAATGTATGGTTAGATGAAACCAACAGTGTGGTGCATGTTTCTACATCATGAAAATGAGGAAACTAACATGGCCATTGATACACACTCATATTTAGTAGTAGTATATAGATTATTGTAAAATAAGGATAATATCCATATATTCCTAACCGTTTGATTATTCAGGGTACAAATTGGCTATAATGACATGGTCACAATCGCATGAAATAACTCATTCCAAATATAGCTGATTTACGGCGTCTCTAATACATTGCCATAGTTCTGCTCAAATAGAGATATGCCAATCATCACAAAAAGTTCAAACAGTGTCATGGCGTCATCATTAACATGAGAGGAAACAACTTACACGCGCCGTCCCAGCAATACGTGGTGCCATCTGCTTTGTCGATCGCGTAGATGATGCCATTGTGTTCAATAGCATCACAGAAGTGTGTATCAGCTTTGATGATGATCCACTGCGAGCCGAGTTGTCTCCAGCTAAAGAAGGCACCGGCGTAAAGATAGGCGAGTCCGCGGTCGAACAAGGCAATTAGCTTGAAGTCTGCGTAATTCGCATGTCATGTGGGCACTTGGCAGATTACAATCTTCTACAAAACAAGGTCCGTCCAACTGACGTACTAATCTAGATGACTTGGACCGCGATGGTAATACTCTATATAATCCAACAGAGGAAGGATAATCTCATGGGAGGTCTGGAAGTTCACGAGCACCAACTTTTTACCGTCATCTCTGAAGCCAGCCATCCAGTGGGAGTTCATGCCGACCTAGTACATACCTGCCAAGAAGTTTCGGGCGATGGTGATCGGATCGATGTCGAGGGAAATGATGTACGGCGACCCACTACATACCTGCAAAGAAGTTTCGGCTAATGGAGATCGGATTGAAGTCGAGGGGCATCATGCACGCCTCTGTATCATGGTGAGCCAATCTCGCAAGACCAGATAGCAGCAAGTAGGGTGTCTTGAAAAGCTTAGGCCTCGCTTCAACGATGGTCGTGTGCATGTCCCTCGAGCATGCAGCCAGCCGCAGGGCGCTCAACATATCCATACATGAACAACAGAGGTCGAGGATGTCACTGGGGAGATTGCTCCAATCGCGGCTCATATGGATGCTGCGCGGTTCGCGTTCGGCCATGGTGAAGTTTGGAAGGGGGCTTGATTTACGGGGGAGAAGGATGTTGGTGCTGGAGTGGCTAGCGAGGGAATAGTGGTATTGGGGGAGGTGAGTGAGGCGACGGTACACAGGGGCACGGTGAGATGGAGACGGAGAAGGAGATGGAGATGGAGTGGTGCTATGGGAGCAAAGAGGGAGACGAGGCGAGGCGCCAATGTGCTGTACAGCGGCGGTGACAGACTGCACTGTGCACAGGGTGAGGCTGACTTTGGTAACCCGAACATGCCGCCTGGACTAGTGTCAGGCGCAGGGTGTTATCACTTCACTGTGAGGACCGGATGAATAGTATTTTGACCGTCAAGTGTACCACAGTTGTACGACTACTACTACTAGTAGGTACATGAGTACTCCAGTATTGTATAGCGTAAATAGGTCTCCCGTGCTAGCATGCCTGTTCACTTCATCGTTTAGGTATCATCCATATTGCGAGTAGAACCAAATTCTCGTGCATGCCCAATCAGCGCTCTGCCGCGATGCATGCAGTGGTCGTTCTGGTGCATCAAGGACGGCATGCAGATCGTTCCACACTTGAGAAGAGGAAAAATGGAAAGGTAGAACACGGCAGCAGAGGAAGAGAACGCTGGCTAACGAGGCTGGGAGGGGATCGTGCAGGAAGTTAATGCTCCACGCCTAAAGGTTTTGGGAAAACCTAATTTTCATAAGGTGACTTATACTCACCTAAACGGAGGGAGTATTCCTTAACCAGAGAATGTTGTGTCTCCCACTCACGCGCTTAAAAAAACTATGACACATTTTTTATCTGTTTGCATAGGTCCCACCTATCAGGAAGGATGGGCACGTACACGAACAGGTACGACTCATCAGTCTACCTGTAACACCCTCGATGCGGCTATATCTCCCACGTGTCGGAGCACGACTTAGAGGCATAACCGCATTGAAGGCAATGTCGCAAGAGAGGTAATCTTCACACAACCCATGTAATACATAAGGGAAAGAGATACGTAGTTGGCTTACAATCTCCACTTCACACAATAAATGAACAAAGCATTACATCATCTAGATACAATCAAGGTCCGACTACGGAACCAAAATAAAAGAAGACTACCCCTAATTCTACAGATCCCCGATCGCCCCAACTGGGCTCCACTACTGATCAACTGGAAACGGAAACAACATAACAAACACGATCTTCATCAAGCTCCTTCTTGAGCTCGGTTGTGTCACATGCATGATGTCATCGGCACCTGCAAGCTGGTTTTGGAAGTAATCTGTGAGTCACGGGGCCTCAGCAATCTCACACCCTCGCGATCAAGACTATTTAAGCTTATAGGTAGGGGAAAGGTATGAGGTGGAGCTGCAGCAAGCACTAGCATATATGGTGGCTAACTTACGCAAATGAGAGCGAGAAGAGAAGGCAAAGCAAGTTCGAGAAACTATGATCAAGAAGTGATCCTAGAACAACCTACGTCAAGCATAACTCCAACACTGTGTTCACTTCCCGGACTCCGCCGGAAAGAGACCATCACGACTACACACGCGGTTGATGCATTTTACTTAAGATAAGTTTCAGGTTTTCTACAACCGGACATTAACAAATTCCTATCTGCCCATCACCGCGGGCACGGCTTTCAAAAGTTCAGAACCCTGCAGGGGTGTCCCAACTTAGCCCATCACAAGCTCTCATGGTCAACGAAGGATATTCGTTCTCCCAAGACAATCTAATCAGACTCGGCATCCCGGTTGCAAGACATCCTCGACAATGGTAAAACAAGTCCAGCAAGACCGCCCGATGCGCCGACATCCCGATAGGAGCTGCACATATCTCGTTCTCAGGGCACATCGGATAAGCAATCCGTACAACTAAAACCAGCCCTCGAGTTTCCCCAAGGTGGCGCTGCAAGGGGCTCTAGTTTGGACCAACACCTAGACAAGCACTGGCCCGCGGGGGTTAAAATAAGATGACCCTCGGGATGCGTGACTCCCAAGGGAAAAAGGCTAGGTGGCGAATGGTAAAACCAAGGTTGGGCCTTGCTGGAGGAGTTTTATTCAAAGCGAACTATCAAGGGGTTCCCATTATAACCCAACCGTGTAAGGAACGCAAAATCCGGGAACATAACACCGATATGAGGGAAACTAGGGCGGCAAGAGTGGAACAAAACACCAGGCATAAGGCTGAGCCGTCCACCCTTTACCAAGTATATAGATGCATTAATTAAATAAGAGATATTGTGATATACCAACAAAAATCCATGTTCCAACATGAAACAAACTCCAATCTTCACCTGCCACTAACAACGCTATAAGAGGGGCTGAGCAAAGCGGTAACATAGCCAAACAACGGTTTGCTAGGACAAGCTGGGTTAGAGGCTTGACATGGCAACATGGGAGGCATCATATAGCAAGTGGTAGGTATCGCAACATACGCATGGCAATAGAGCGAGCAACTAGCAAGCAAAGATAGAAGTGATTTCGAGGGTATGGTCATCTTGCCTGAGATCCCGCAAGGAAGAAGGACGAGTCCATGAAGAAGACAAATGGACGTAGTCGACCGGATCCTCACAAACACGACGTTATCGGAACCAACCCAAAGAAGCAACACTGGAAAGAAGCAAACAACATAATAAACAACCGTCACATAAACATGGCATGATGCACAATCAAGTATGATGCATGTCCGATTTAATGAAGCATGGCATGGCAAAGTGCACAAGCAATCCTACAAATTAAGTGGAGCTCAATATGCAACTCCGTTGCATATTGATGGAACACCACATCAATTATTTAGTTCACTCTTGGTTACGTACTCAACAATATTAAATGTTGGTTAACATGGCAAAAGGTGAAGCACAACAAAACTACCTATCTAGGCAAGTTTAAATGAGGCCGGAAACAACGAACAACAATTCCGGTAAAACCCCATATGCATATTCTAAGGTTTGGTACTGTTCTGCCCTAAACACAATTTTAGAGTTATTAAACATGCAATAAAAGTGCACCATGTTAAACTAGGCATTTTTCTACCCCATTTACATATAAAGTTTATTAAATTCCGAGTTACTGTTATTTAGTTATGGTTTAAAACATTTTAACAAGTTATTTGAGAAAATTTAAACAAACAACATTTTAAGCATTTTAAACATGGATGAAAATGACATATTATGAAACTAGACAAAAATCTAGGCATTTTACATATATAAGTTGTTTTAATCCGAGGCGCGGTTTCTGAGTTATAATATGCATGAACTAGAGGGACTTTTATGTAAAACAGATCTCTCTAAAAAATAGGAAAAATGTTATAAGGAAAAAAACATGAAACGGGCCGTATCTGTTGGCCCAACAGAGCACGGAGGGTTTGGGGAGGCCGCTCACATGGGCCACGGCCCGCTGGTGCAGAGGGAGGGGCCGGCAGAGGCGATGATGGGTCGCGCCCAAAGGCAGAGGCGAGGGAAGTCATATCTGGCGCGGGGTCAACGGGTGGTGTGCTCATCCTGGGATTCGACAGAAGCAGAGCTCGGTAGCAGAACCGGGCCATGGCGTGGCGGAGCTTGGGCCCTGGGATGCTGGCGAGGTGGCCGTGGTGGTCGCCGGGAAGACGGCAGCGGGCGTCGGCAGGAGGAGCTCTGCTCTGGCGAGCTGGTTGTCAGTGGCACGACGGACGGCAGGGGAGCGAGGTCCAGCGCCAGGAAGCACGCGGAGGCGGGACGACGCTGGAGCGACAGCGACGGAACTTGGGGAGGCGGTGGAGACGAGTGGATCCGGACGCGTGGCGGCGTTCTCCGGCTGGGTGGCGCGACCGACGGAGCTGGAGGAGGCGATGCACGTCCTTTGTTCAAAAGAGAGCTTCAGAGCCATGGCGCGGCGCAGGTCGTCGTAGTGGTGGCGTGAGGCAGGCTTGCCGGTCGCCAGAGTGTCCAGACGAGGAGCAGAGCCGCGACGTCCCGTCCCGCTCGAAGCAGGGGTAGCAGGGGCGGCGACAGGGGATGGCGAGGCAGGGGACGCGTTTGGCGATGCACTGACTTGGCGCGGACGAAGGCACTGCTCCGGGTGGTGCAGGTAGCAGACGAGGCAGATCCGGCTGGCCGGCGCCGGATCCGGGCAACGGCGGCGCGGGTGGAGCTCAGGGGCGGCGTTGGGGACAAGATCGAGGCCGGCCATGGCGTCGGGCGATGTGCTCCTCGTTCCCTACAGGCAGACGACGACGGGAGAGCGAGGTGAGCACGGGGAGAAGAAGAAAGGAAGAGAAAGGGCATGGGCGCGAGGGAGGAGGAAGGGCCTCGATCCAATCGGGATTTGGGCTCTGGCTGCCTGCGGGTTCGTCCGATGTTGACAACGAGCTGGAGCGGTGGTTGGTTCGATTGGATGGAGGAGGAGAACGAGGAGAAGGGGATCAGGGAGGATCCCGATGGCGATTTGATTTTTGGCGGCGGCGAGGAGGAATGATGGGACAGGCTCCCTAGATGTTAGGGTTGGCCACTATATATATAGCAATAAGATAAAGGGCTATTTGGAACCTCCGATTTAGATCGGACGGTCGAGATTAAAAGGTTGGGGAGTCCAAATAAGGAAACGGAGGTGCTTTGTAGATGTTTGGGGATGACCCGGACACAACGGTGACGACTGTTCGGGTCGGGTCCGGGACAGCTTTTCGGACGCGCGCGCGAGGGGGTTTGATGCACTGAGCAGAGAGGGCTTCGGACCGTGCGATCGCATCGGACAGCTCCGGACGCGAGGAGGGGTAGGAGGATGGACTAGGTGGGTTGTGGCGAGACTGCGAGGGGGAGAAGAGAGAGAGGGCCCGGCATCTGTTTCCGGAGACCGAAAACGTCCGACGTTAGACCGGCTATAATGCCGCTATAGTTATCCGTTGGGGCATCAAACGGACTCCGAACGCGATGAAACTTGGCAGGCGGCCTACTGACAACAAAACAACACCGCATGCCAACTTTCAACCCATTCCGAGAACATTTTCCAGCCACTTATAAAATACTATTTCGGACATGCTGCGGGCGCGTCCAAGTGTGTCTGAGCTCAGAACGGACAACGGAAGGAACTGGGAAACCCGGACGGATGCAAGTTTTGAAAACATAATGATGCAATGCACATGATGACATGCCAAGATGCACCACCCAAGCGAATGACAAGGCAACATAGCAAATAACTGGAAGACACCTGGCACAACGGTCTTGGGGCGTCACAACACTCCACCACTACGAGAGGATCTCGTCCCGAGATCTAGGATGACACCGGAGGGAAACGGAGGAGGAGGAGGAGGAGGAGGAGGAGGAGGGGTAAAACTAAGTTGCTTCTTTGACAAACGAGTGAAACCAAGGAACCTTAAGAGGTTGAACAACTTGAAAGAAAGGATACAACGGAGATGAACAAAGTTGAAAGCATCTCGTTAGAAAAGAGGAACAAGGAACATTACTAGAACCTTGTATGTTGAAAGGCATAAGAAAAGTGTTATAAAGGACAAGAAGTACATGCAAGCACTCCGGTAGAAACGAGATGCAGAAGGAACGATAAAGATCAATTACGACAACACTCCGGTTAAAACAAGATAGAGGAGGAAAAAGAATGATATAATTTGTACAGCACTCCGACAGCAAATGGAAGGAATTAACAAGAACTTGACAAGATGAGAGGATACTTGATGAAATCAACAACACGCTGCCTCCGGAACTATTGAAAGAATGGCACAAGGGGTACGAAAGATTTCAGACAGCACTCCGGTTGAAAAAAGGAGGTAAAACTTGATAAGATGAGAGAACTGGAATGAAAACACGACACTCCGATTGAATGGATAAGCAACGGAAAGAACATGATCTTCGCAAGACGAGATGATGAGTGAAGAGAGCATCATCACAATGCCTCCGGAAGAAATGAAAGAATGCAAAGAAAAGAACAGAGAAGAAAACAACATGTTCTACCTCCAATGAATTTGAGAGAGCGTCCTTGAAAGAAGGATTGAACAGAGTTGTTGGGAAATCAAAAACGAAAAGAACAGGCGTGTTGAGGGCTTATGGAAAACATCTCAAAAACTTGAGGTGAAAACCTGCCACAAACGAAAACAATTGCTTGCTTGAGAGCGATGGAGGGATGAAAAACATCTTTCATCGCGAGAGGGAAACTTGAGTTATTGATAAGCACCCCAATAGCAACATTCCTTAGGGAAGGTTTTAGGTGAAATATAACCCAAGGTAACTCCAATGAAGAGATTGGTGGATTTAAGATATATCATTCTTGACAACATGTGAATCATGAAACATGAACTCAAATTATGAAGAATGACATAGCACCACCTCAAATGATACAGTAGAAAGAATTGCACTTCCAAATGCAAAATAAAGAATGCTTGAACTCCTCAAAACAAAACATGTGTTGAGCACCATGTTTAATTTTTGAGTATAGCTTGGCAGATCTTAACTCCGATAGAAAACTTGAAGAACAATTGAAGAGTGAAAAAAAATCCTTGACGAACCATCATGTAGCCTCCCTGAAGAACTCCTATAATAGAAGGATGATAGAAAGAAAAGAAGTTGAAAACACGAGGTGAAGCCTTGCAAAGATTTAGATGGATCTTCACAACGAGATAAATGAAAAGCTTGGAACTCCGGATAAGAAAAGATGAAACAATTGAAATCAAGAATTTTGATGAACCTCCGGAATAAGGAATTGAATTTACTCGATGAAACAAGAATAAGAATTACATTATGCTTATCCTTCACCAATTTAATTGATTACAAACAATGGATTTGGCACACTACTTATTCTCGTAGAAAGGATTAAGAGAGATATATCGCAAACTTGAGAAGGTCTTCAACGATCCACCGATAGAATTTTGGAAAACAAGAATGCATTGATATGATAAACGAAGGAAGAAGAAATCTTAAATGAACCACCGTAAGAATTGGAAATGAACGAAGTAAAGGGATGAATCACCGGTAAGAATTAGAGAATGAATGAAGATTATTGAGAGAATTTAGATGCAAGTGAACGAAGAGATCCCGAGCTGATTAGAGAACACTTGAAGGATGCACCGGTAAGAATTGAAAAAGAGAGCTGAAGCTGTAATGAATAATTCTTCTGAAGTGATGGCCTTCGGAGGAAAGAAATGAAAACAACTCATGAAATGCTCCGGATAGGTGAAAAGAATTCTCACAATCGAAAACAATTATGAGAGGATGACATCAAGCTAGAACCATGATGTAACGCCCTCGATGCGGCTATATCTCCTACGTGTCGAAGCACGACTTAGAGGCATAACCGCATTGAAAGCAATGTCGCAAGTAAGGTAATCTTCACAACAACCCATGTAAATACATAATAGGGGAAAAGGTACATAGTTGGCTTACACTCGCCACGTCACACAAATACATGAATAACATTACAATCATCCAATACACTCATGATCCGACTATGGTACCAAAATAAAAGATCAACCCCACATGCGACACGGACCCCGATCGCCCCCACTGGGGACCACTATTGATCATCTGGGAAAGACACATAGTAACGGCGAGAGTCTTCATCGAACTCCCACTTGAGCTCAAGCGCATCATCTGGAACGGTATCATCGGTCCTTGCATCTGGTTTTGGAAGTAATCTGTGAGTCACGGGGACTCAGCAATCTCGCACCCTCGTGATCAAGACTATTTAAGCTTATAGGTAAAGGTAAGGTAATATGTGGAGCTGCAGCAAGCGACTAGCATATATGGTGGCTAACCTGTTCGCAAAAGAGAGCGAGAAGAGAAGGCAAATTACGAACGAAGAACTATGATCAAGAAGTGATCCTAGAACAACCTACGTCAAACATTACTCCAACACCGTGTTCACTTCTCGGACTTCACCGAGAAGAGACCATCACGGTTACACACGCGGTTGATTCATTTTAATTAAGTTAAGTTTCATGTTATCTACAACCGGACAATAACAAATTCCCATCTGTGCATAACCACGGGCACGGCTTTCAAAAGTTCAAATCCCTGCAGGGGAGTCCCAACTTAGCCCATTACAAGCTCTCACGGTCAACGAAGGATATTCCTTCTAGCGGGAAGACCCGATCAGACTCGGAATCTCGATTACAAGACATCCTCGACAATGGTAAAACTAAACCAGCAACACCACCCGAATGTGCCGACAAATCCCGATAGGAGCTGCACATATCTCGTTCTCAGGGCACACCGGATTGTCCAAGGTTCCGGTAGGCCAGCCCAGAGTTGCCTCTGGTGGCCACCGGCAGCTGATAGGTTGGACCAACACTCAGAGGAGCACTGGCTCGTGGGTTTAAATAAAGATGACCCTTGAGTCCGCGGAACCCAAGGGAAAATAGGCTAGGTGGCGAATGGTAAAACCAAAGTTGGGCATTGCTGGAAGAGTTTTATTCAAGGCGAACTGTCAAGGGGTTCCCATTATAACCCAACCGCGTAAGGAACGCAAAATCCAGGAACATAACACCGATATGACGGAAACTAGGGCGGCAAGGGTGGAACAAAACACTAGGCAAAAGGCCGAGCCTTCCACTCTTTACCAAGTATATAGGTGCATTAAGATAACAATATAATATAGTGATATCCCAACAATAAAACATGTTCCAACAAGGAACGATCTCCAATCTTCACCGGCAACTAGCAACGCTATAAGAGGGGCTGAGCAAAGCGGTAACATAGCCAAACAACGGTTTGCTAGGACATGGCGGGTTAGAGGTTTGACATGGCAATTTGGGAGGCATGATAAGCAAGTGGTAGGCATCGTAGCATAGGCATAGCAAAAGAGCGAGCATCTAGCAAGCAAAGATAGAAGTGATTTCGAGGGTATGATCATCTTGCCTGCAAAGTTGTCAGAGTTGACTTGATCCTCGTAAGCAAACTCAACGGGCTCCTCTTAGCGAACTCGTCTCCCGGCTCTACCCAAACAAGACAAACAAGCAAAAGGAACACAATCAACCACGTGCAATGCTCAAACAAACATGATGCAAACATGGTATGCTATGCGGGATGCGGTATGTGATGCATATGCAAGATTTGACAAGGAATGATTGAACCTGGCCTCAACTTGGAAATCCAAGAGTGCCACTGGAAAGGTGAGGTGATTTCGGTTGAAATCGATATAAAGATCACCGGAATCGGATGCACGGTTTGGAAATGGCAAGCAAAACAAATATGGCACCGGTCTGCGATAATCAGCAAGTAGCCATCTAAAAGCATCAAGATAAATATGCTACAGCACTCAAACATGGCAACAAAATACATGGCAGGGATCCATTCATGATTCTTGACAACATATGAACACTGAGCTACGGCTAATTCATCCATTAATAGGTTCAAACAAGCATGGAAAAAGTGCAAATGATAACAGGTTTCAGACTTAGTGAAATTAACACAAGTCTGGAATTTAACATCAGGTAGCACACTTTAGAGCATGAAAACTACATGCTACAGGAACTTAACATGGCAAAGCAAGGCATGGCATGAAGCTACTCAAAGCACTTAACAAAAGTCCCTTAGTGACCTTGAGCCAAAAGGGATCATAAAATACAATTGCAAGCATGTGAATATGGCAAAAACATAATCAGATTAGAGACTTGGTGAAAAACTGGAGCATGCAAATCAGTTAACGAGTAGGCATGTTCACGAGCTCGATGCACTCACTATAGAGCATGGCATGACAAACTAAGCATACACCCACCAAGAATACATGGCATAGAATCTAGACATGGCAAGAACAACAACATAGCATGAACGGATCAATAGCAACATCCTCAGCAAAATCGCTAACAAGTCAACAATCTGCCAGGATTCACGAAATAGCAAAAGTAGAGGTCGATTGACTCAAGCTAAGTTCCTCCATAAATGCAAAAAAAGACATGGGTGGATATAAAAACCACAATGTTGACAAAACATCCTGACTGATCATCCTCAAAAGAGGCACGGATCACTAGGAAATAACATGAACATATGGCATAACGACAAAAACAGATCAAGGACTTGGTGAACTTCTAAGTCCCTGAAATCAGCATTACCGATTACGCTACTTTGCAAGCTTGTGCTAGTCACCACACATATCATAAAAATACATGGTAAGCACCTCTGTAAAGATGGCATGGCATATAACAAAACTCATGTAGAGCTTAGGAGCATATCATGCACACATTAATCATGGCAAAAATGACAAATATCTATTTGATGAAACAGATCTGGCAAATATATCACATAGCCCTCTTCCAACAGCATTTCGGGCTTCAAGATGAGCTCAAATGAAAATGATGCAATGAGATGAAATAATTTACTCTTTGAGGCGAACATTTTGATATGACTACATGCGCAAATCGGAGCTATGGATGCGGAGCTACGACATGATGAACATTGCAAAAAAAATACTGAAACGGAGGAAAAAGGTCAACCGCTAGGGTTTACTGTAGCTCCCGATCCAGATCTGGCGAAACACTGTAGCGACGGCGGATCCAAGGTTCGCCCGGCCGGAGTTCTCGCCGGGCTTCGCCGGGGGAGGAAGAATTACGACGAGGCGGCGGCCGGAGCGGGCGATGTCGGCGGGCGGCGGGGTCGGCGAGCCTTGCCGGCGTCGCGGAAGAAGACGACGGAGGAGGACGCGGCGAGGAGGCGGCGGTCGGCGCGGAGGCGCCCGGCAATGGCGCCGCGGCGGCCGGGTGCGGCGAACAGCGCCGGGCGCGGGGGCGGCGATCTGATGGGAGGAGGCGGCGGAGACCGGGCCAGGAGGGCCCTGCACGGGCCTCGCGGGCCCGCGGGGTCGGCGGCAAACTGGGGACCGGCCCAGGGACACGTGGCGACGGCGGGTTGGTCCGGTGGAGCGGACGGACACATCCGCTGCCCGGATTTTTGTCCGGCGGCGGCGGGTGGAGTTTTTCTAGGGTTAGGGTGGAAGAAGACCCGGGATTTTTGGAGGAGGAGCTATTTATAGGCATAGAGGGAGCTAGGAAGCTCCAAATGGAGTGTGGTTTTCGACCACGCGATCGTGATCGAACGCTCTAGATGATAGGAGGGGTTTAGGTGGGTTTTGGGCCAACTTGGAAGGGTGTTGGGCTGCAACACAAACGAGGCCTTCTCGGTCCCTCGGTTAACCATTGGAGTATCAAACGTAGTCCAAATGGTACGAAACTTGACAGGCGGTCTACCGATAGTAAACCAAGGCCGCTTGGCAAGTCTCGGTCCAATCCGGAAATGTTTAACCCCCACACATGAAAAGAGGTAGAAAGGGGCACCGGAGGAGATAGGAGCGCCGGAATGCAAAACGGACAACGGGGAAAATGCTCGGATGCATGAGACAAACACGTATGCAAATGCAATGCACATGATGACATGATAAGAGATGCATGACAAAGGCAACAACACACGGAGACAAAAACCCGAACCCGAGGAAATAAAATAACTTAACGCCGGAAACGGCAAGAGTTGGGATACATATAAGGTAAATTACATCCGGGGTGTTACAACACTCCACCACTACGGAAGGATCTCGTCCCGAGATCTAGGACTGGAAAAACGTCAGGTACTCAGAACGGAGGTGATCCTCGCGTTCCCAGGTGGCTTCACGGTCGGAATGGTGTGACCACTTGACTTTGAGGAATTTGATTGACTTGTTGTGAGTCTTGCGTTCAGTCTCTTCAAGAATAGCAACGGGGTGCTCACGATAAGAGAGGTCTTCTTGGAGATCAATGTCTTCGAAGTTGACGGTGCAGTCAGGTGTCTTGAAGCACTTGCGGAGCTGAGAGACATGGAACACGTCGTGCACATTAGCAAAGTTGGAGGGAAGCTCGAGTTGATAGGCGAGATCGCCTCTCTTGCTGACAATCTTGAAAGGACCCACGTATCTAGGGGCAAGCTTCCCTTTGATACCGAAGCGACGAGTACCTTTCATTGGAGAGACGCGGAGGTAAACATGGTCTCCGATCTCGAAAGCCAAATCACGATGCTTACTATCATAGTAGCTCTTCTAGCGCGATTGCGCTGCTTTGAGGTTATCACGAATGACTTTGCACATTTCCTCTGCCTCAATGATCAAGTCATTTCCAAGAAGTTGACGTTCACCAGTCTCTGACCAGTTAAGAGGAGTACGGCACTTCCTTCCATAGAGAATTTCAAATGGGGCCTTGCCCGAACTTGCTTGAAAACTGTTGTTGTAGGAGAACTCGGCATATGGAAGACAATCTTCCCACTTCATACCGAAGGAGATAACGCAAGCCCTGAGCATATCTTCGAGAATCTGATTGACACGCTCGACTTGACCGCTAGTTTGAGGATGAAAAGTTGTGCTGAAACGGATGTTGGTGCCCATGGCCTTCTGAAAAGAATCCCAAAACTTGGAGGTAAAGACGCTGCCATGGTCTGAAGAGATCAACTGTGGAATGCCATGCAGAGAGACAATCCGAGAGGTATAAAGCTCCGCCAATTGAGCTGCAGTGATAGACTCTTTGATAGGCAGAAAGTGAGCCACTTTAGTGAGTTTGTCGATGACAACGAATATAGCATCATTGCCATGCTTGGACTTTGGAAATCCCGTCACGAAGTCCATCTCAATGTGGTCAAACTTCCATTCTGGAATGGCAAGAGGTTGGAGGAGACCAGCTGGTCATTGGTGTTCTGCCTTCACTCTTCTGCAGACATCACATTCATTCACGAACTGAGCAATCTCGCGCTTCATTCGAGTCCACCAATAAGCCTGCTTGAGGTCTTGGTACATCTTCGTACTTCCAGGGTGGATGGAGAGGAGTGAATTGTGAGCCTCATTCATAATGACTTTACGAAGGTCACCTTTAGGCACAACAATGCGATCCTCGAAGAAGAGAGTATCCTTGTCATCAAGGCGATAGCACTTGTACTTGGGTTGACTCTTGGCAATCCCAATCTTCACCTTCTTCACCATAGCATCAAGAAGTTGAGCCTCGCGAATCTGATCCTCCAAAATAGGAGAGACTTGAAGGTTGGCGAGGAAACCTTGAGGAACAACTTGCAGATTGAGTTTGCGGAAAGCTTCACAAAGCTCGGGTTGGTAAGGCTTGAGAATCAAACTGTTGCAGTAAGCCTTCCTGCTCAATGCGTCAACAATTACATTGGCCTTGCCTGGAGTATATTCGATACTCGGATTATACTCTTGAATCATTTCGACCCAACGAGTCTGCCTGAGGTTGAGATTAGGCTGAGTGAAGATGTACTTGAGACTCTTGTGGTCAGTGAAGATGTCCACTTTTCTTCCCAATAAGATATGTCTCCAAGTTAAAAGAGCATGCACAACTGCCGCCAACTCGAGGTCATGAGTGGGGTAGTTCTTCTCGTTGGGCTTCAACTGGTGAGAGGTATAAGCCACAACTTTCTTCTCTTGCATCAACACTGCACCAAGGCCTTGAAGAGAGGCATCACAGAAGACCTCGAACTGTTTGGATTCATCGGGAGGAGTCAGAACTGGAACAGTGACTAATTTCTCTTTCAGGGTGTTGAAAGCGATGTCACATTCCGGAGACCAAACGTACTTCACGTGCTTCTGGAGAAGGTTTGAAAGAGGCTTCGCGATCTTTGAAAAGTTTTCAACGAACCTTCGACAATAGCTTGTGAGACCAAGGAAGCTGCGGAGTTGCTTCACGTTCTGAGGTGGTTCCCAATTCACAATTGCAGACACCTTCTCAGGATTCACCGCTATGCCCTTGGCAGAGATGATATGCCCAAGATAGAGAACCTCATCGAGCCAAAACTCGCACTTTGAGAACTTGGCATAGAACTGATGTTCTCTGAGCTTATCGAGCACCAAACGCAAGTGCTTGGCATGATCTTCCTTATTCTTGGAAAAGACCAAAATGTCGTCGAGGTAGACCAAGACGAAGTCATTTGTGTAGGCGTTGAAGATGAAGTTCATCATGCCAGAGAAAGTCGGAGGAGCGTTGACGAGGCCAAAAGACATGATAGTGTATTCATATGAACCATAGCTTGTTCTGAATGCTGTCTTGGGGATATCTTGCTCACGGATTCGAATCTGGTGATAGCCCATACGGAGATCAAGCTTGGAGAATTCTTGAGCACCTTTGAGTTGTTCAAACAGCTCGTTGATGTTCGGAAGTGGGTACTTGTTCTTTATAGTCTTCTTATTCAATGGACGGTAGTCAACACAAAGTCGGTCCGTTCCATCCTTCTTCTTCACAAAAAGAACTCCACAACCCCACGGAGAAGAACTAGGTCGGATGAGACCCATACGCTCTTGAATATCGAGTTGCTTCTTCAGCTCCTTCAACTCTTCAGGTCCAAGCTTGTAAGGACGTTTGCAAACAGGTTCCGTGCCAGGCTCAAGATCGATGACGAATTCAACTGGCCGGTGCGGAGGCATTCCTGGAAGCTCTTCTGGAAAGACGTCTTGATATTCGCAAACGACTGGAATTTGGGAGATGGCATCCAGTTCACCCTTCTCATTGAGAGAAAACAGACGGATGGTATCATCACGAGCGGCAAAGACAATTACATCCTCAGATGAATGAGTCAATTGAATCTGCCTGGCTGCATAATCAAGCTGAGCCTTGTGCTTAGAAAGCCAATCCATTCCGAGAATAAGATCAATATCCGAGTCACCAAGAACCGTAGGAGAAGACAGAAATTTGTAGTCACCCAAAGTGATAGTAACATCCGGAACAATGGAGTTAGCATTCATGCGCCTACCGGGAGAGACAACTGCTATCGGTCTAGGCAAAACTTGCAAAGCCAACTCATTCTTAGATGCAAAAGGTCTTGAGATGAAACAATGTGATGCACCAGTGTCAAAAAGAACTTTTGCAGGAATATCGTTAACAGGAAGGTTACCCATGATGACATCTGACGAGTCCTCTGCCTGAGCTGCATTCATCAAGTTGACCTTGGCGTGCTTGGGGTTATGCTTGACCACAGTTGTACTTGCCGATCTCACAGGAGGAGGAGGAGGGAGACGCCTCTGATTGAAGCATTTGTTGGCATAGTGACCCTTCTGTTGGCACTTGTTGCACGTGACCTCTGAAAGACGGTGATATGGAGCACTTGATCTTGGAGTTTGAGACGAAGTCTTATTCTGAAAGCCAGGGCTGGGTGGGTGGAAAGATCCACTGCCACCTTTGCTCTTCTGCTGATAAGGCTGACGAAACAGAGGAGGAGGAAGCCAATACTTCTGCTTCTTAGCCACTTGAGTTGAGGAAGAAGGAGCTGCATCTCTGACTCGCTTCTTCGAAGCATCGCACTACAGTTGAGCAGTCTCTTGCTTCATTGCCATGTTGTAAAACTCATCATACCTCTTGGGCTTAAAGATAACGAGAGCTAGCTGGATTTCTTCTCTGAGACCACCCCTGAACTGGTATATCATGCTCTTCTCGTCAGGGACGTCTTGCTTAGCAAAACGGGCGAGCTTCTGAAACATCTTGTTGTACTCGTAGACAGACATAGAGCCTTGCTTCAGGTTGCGGAATTCCTCACGCTTGCTTTCAACCACGCTCTGAGGAATATGATGAGCTTTTAAGTCTTGACGGAATTCATCCCAGGTGATCACACGGCCTCCTCTGGAATCTTTGTACTGCTGAAACCATTCTGCAGCTTGGTCTTTGAGTTGGAAGGAGGCGAACTTGACAAAGTCCTCAGGCCTGACGTTACTGCACTCGAAATGCTTGCATATGTCCACGAGCCAATCATCAGCGTCTGTTGCCTCAACATAATTGCTGAAGGTCTTTGGCTGGTTAGCAAGGAACTGGTTGAGTGTAGCAAAGTGATACTGATTGTTGCCATGACCCTGGTTCCCTTGGTTGCGCTCTTGAAGAAGTTGCATGATCAGCTGCGTGTTTGCATTGGTAGCGGCCATCACAGCTTGCCATGCCTCCGAAGGTGGAGGTGGTGGTGGCGGATCAGGATTCGGAGTCGTGCGCGTTGGAGGAGCCATCCTGAAGAGGTTGACGTCCATTAGCACATTGACAGACAAATATCGAAGGTGAATCAAACGGGTTGAAATTGCAACATATAGTCTTCACATCCGAACAAAATGAACGAATGCATTCCAATTGAAATGGTCACATATCCATAAATTGAGAAGCCACTTAGAATTGAGGTAGAAGAAAAAAACAACAAGGTACGGAACAAGAACGAATACTCGGTAAGGATCACCCAATCTCAAACCAAATATCCGTGGAACAAGAACTAGAGCTACAAGAATTCCCACCTATGAAACTCCCAAACCTTTCCGGTTATGCAATCAGGTGTTGGGGATACAGGGGAAGCATAATATCTCACCCAACTCTAGCAAATCCTACATCCAGCTGTATCCATCCTTCAACACATAACCGAGAAAAACTTCGGAAATCGTCTACCTCAACCTTCGAAAAGCATCCGTTATACAAGTTATGGCAATACTCCCGAACTCCCGCCCCAGTACTAGGTGGCGTCGAGGTTATCTCACCAACAACTGCATAAAAGAGATTTTCGATGTCGGCGAAACTCAGGTATTCCAGAATCTCAATGATAAAATTGTGACGACAACACCTCGGAGCTCAACTCCCCGGGACACTGCCACAACCCCTAAATGACAGGAGGCACCAAGAACAATGTTCTCGTCACAAATCGATCGGAACGATTCCAAGATACCCGCGTGATCCTAAAATAGTTTTTTGTGAAATTTGAGAAGAGAAGAGTCAAAACTCTACGTCGGGATGCCTTACCAGAGCGATGAAGGGACTGGGGAGTAAAAAGAATTCCTAACTCTCTGATATATATATAATCCTAAATGACTCAAAACATTTTTCTAGACTCAACAACGCCGACGATTCGATCAAGCAGGGGGCTCCTAAGGTCGGGGAAGGCTTTGATTACCAACTTGTAACGCCCTCGATGCGGCTATATCTCCTACGTGTCAAAGCACGACTTAGAGGCATAACCGCATTGAAAGCAATGTCGCAAGTAAGGTAATCTTCACAACAACCCATGTAAATAGATAATAGGGGAAAAGGTACATAGTTGGCTTACACTCGCCACGTCACACAAATACATGAATAACATTACAATCATCCAATACACTCATGGTCCGACTACGGTACCAAAATAAAAGATCAACCCCACATGCGACACGGACCCCGATCGCCCCAACTGGGCACCACTAGTGATCATCTGGGGAAGACACATAGTAACGGCGAGAGTCTTCATCGAACTCCCACTTGAGCTCAAGCGCATCATCTGGAACGGTATCATCGGTCCCTGCATCTGGTTTTGGAAGTAATCTGTGAGTCACGGGGACTCAGCAATCTCGCACCCTCGCGATCAAGACTATTTAAGCTTATAGGTAAAGGTAAGGTAATATGTGGAGCTGCAGCAAGCGACTAGCATATATGGTGGCTAACCTGTTCGCAAAAGAGAGCGAGAAGAGAAGGCAAATTACGAACGAAGAACTATGATCAAGAAGTGATCCTAGAACAACCTACGTCAAACATTACTCCAACACCGTGTTCACTTCCCGGACTCCGCCGAGAAGAGACCATCACGGTTACACACGTGGTTGATTCATTTTAATTAAGTTAAGTTTCATGTTATCTACAACCGGACATTAACAAATTCCCATCTGCCCATAACCGCGGGCACGGCTTTCGAAAGTTCAAATCCCTGCAGGGGAGTCCCAACTTAGCCCATCACAAGCTCTCACGGTCAACGAAGGATATTCCTTCTAGCGGGAAGACCCGATCAGGCTCGGAATCCCGGTTACAAGACATCCTCGACAATGGTAAAACTAAACTAGCAACACCGCCCGAATGTGCCGACAAATCCCGATGGGAGCTGCACATATCTCGTTCTCAGGGCACACCGGATTGTCCAAGGTTCCGGTAGGCCAGCCCAGAGTTGCCCCTGGTGGCCACCGGCAGCTGACAGGTTGGACCAACACTCAGAGGAGCACTAGCCCGGGGGTTTAAATAAAGATGACCCTTGAGTCCGTGGAACCCAAGGGAAAAGAGGCTAGGTGGCAAATGGTAAAACCAAAGTTGGGCATTGCTGGAAGAGTTTTATTCAAGGCGAACTGTCAAGGGGTTCCCATTATAACCCAACCGCGTAAGGAACGCAAAATCCGGGAACATAACACCGATATGACGGAAACTAGGGCGGCAAGGGTGGAACAAAACACTAGGCAAAAGGCCGAGCCTTCCACCCTTTACCAAGTATATAGGGGCATTAAGATAACAAGATAATATAGTGATATCCCAACAATAAAACATGTTCCAACAAGGAACGATCTCCAATCTTCACCGGCAACTAGCAACGCTATAAGAAGGGCTGAGCAAAGCGGTAACATAGCCAAACAACGGTTTGCTAGGACATGGCGGGTTAGAGGTTTGACATGGCAATTTGGGAGGCATGATAAGCAAGTGGTAGGCATCGTAGCATAGGCATAGCAAAAGAGCGAGCATCTAGCAAGCAAAGATAGAAGTGATTTCGAGGGTATGATCATCTTGCCTGCAAAGTTGTCAGAGTTGACTTGATCCTCGTAAGCAAACTCAATGGGCTCCTCGTTAGCGAACTCGTCTCCCGTCTCTACCCAAACAAGACAAACAAGCAAAAGGAACACAATCAACCACGTGCAATGCTCAAACAAACATGATGCAAACATGGTATGCTATGCGGGATGCGGTATGTGATGCATATGCAAGATTTGACAAGGAATGATTGAACTTGGCCTCAACTTGGAAATACAAGAATGCCACTGGAAAGGTGAGGTGATTTCGGTTGAAATTGATATAAAGATCACCGGAATCGGATGCACGGTTTGAAAATGGCAAGCAAAACAAATATGGCACCGGTCTGCGATAATCAGCAAGTAGCCATCTAAAAGCATTAAGATAAATATGCTACAGCACTCAAACATGGCAACAAAATACATGGCAGGGATCCATTCATGATGCTTGACAACATATGAACACTGAGCTACGGCTAATTCATCCATTAATAGGTTCAAACAAGCATGGAAAAAGTGCAAATGATAACAGGTTTCAGACTTAGTGAAATTAACACAAGTCTGGAATTTAACATCAGGTAGCACACTTTAGAGCATGAAAACTACATGCTACAGGAACTTAACATGGCAAAGCAAGGCATGGCATGAAGCTACTCAAAGCACTTAACAAAAGTCCCTTAGTGACCTTGAGCCAAAAGGGATCATAAAATACAATTGCAAGCATGTGAATATGGCAAAAACATAATCAGATTAGAGACTTGGTGAAAAACTGGAGCATGCAAATCAGTTAACGAGTAGGCATGTTCACGAGCTCGATGCACTCACCATAGAGCATGGCATGACAAACTAAGCATACACCCACCATGAATACATGGCATAGAATCTAGACATGGCAAGAACAACAACATAGCATGAACGGATCAATAGCAACATCCTCAGCAAAATCGCTAACAAGTCAACAATCTGCCAGGATTCACGAAATAGCAAAAGTAGAGGTCGATTGACTCAAGCTAAGTTCCTCCATAAATGCAAAAAAAGACATGGGTGGATATAAAAACCACAATGTTGACAAAACATCCTGACTGATCATCCTCAAAAGAGGCACGGATCACTAGGAAATAACATGAACATATGGCATAACGACAAAAACAGATCAAGGACTTGGTGAACTTCTAAGTCCCTGAAATCAGCATTACCGATTACGCTACTTTGCAAGCTTGTGCTAGTCACCACACATATCATAAAAATACATGGTAAGCACCTCTGTAAAGATGGCATGGCATATAACAAAACTCATGTAGAGCTTAGGAGCATATCATGCACACATTAATCATGGCAAAAATGACAAATATCTATTTGATGAAACAGATCTGGCAAATATATCACATAGCCCTCTTCCAACAGTATTTCGGGAATTAAGATGAGCTCAAATGAAAATGATGCAATGAGATGAAATGATGTACTCTTTGAGACGAACATTTTTATATGCTACACGCGCAAATCGGAGCTACGGATGCGGAGCTATGACATGATGAAGATTGCAAAAAAATACTGAAACGGAGGAAAAAGGTCAACCGCTAGGGTTTACTGTAGCTCCCGATCCAGATCTGGCGAAACACTGTAGCGGCGGCGGATCCGAGGTTCGCCCGGCCGGAGTTCTCGCCGGAATCGCCGGGCTTCGCCGGGGGAGGAAGAATGATGATGAGGCGGCGGCCGAAGCGGGCGATGTCGGCGGGCGGCGGGGTCGGCGAGCCTTGCCGGCGTCGCGGAAGAAGACGGCGGCGGAGGACGCGGCGAGGAGGTGGTGGTCGGCGAGCGGTCGGCGCGGAGGCGCCCTGCAATGGCACCGCGGCGGTCGGGTGCGGCGAACGGTGCCGGGCGCGGGGGCGGCGATCTGATGGGAGGAGGCGGCGGAGACCGGGCCGGGAGGGCCCCGCACAGGCCTCGTGGGCCCGCGGGGTCGGCGGCGAACTGGGGACCGGCCCAGGGACACATGGCGACAGCGGGTTGGTCCGGCGGAGCGGGCGGACACGTCCGCTGCCCAGATTTTTGTCCGGCAGCGGCGGGTGGAGTTTTTCTAGGGTTAGGGTGGAAGCAGACCCGGGATTTTTGGAGGAGGAGCTATTTATAGGCATAGAGGGAGCTAGGAAGCTCCAAATGGAGTGCGGTTTTCGACCACGCGATCGTGATCGAATGCTCTAGATGATAGGAGGGGTTTAGGTGGGTTTTGGTCCAACTTGGAAGGGTGTTGGGCTGCAACACAAACGAGGCCTTCTCGGTCCCTCGATTAACCGTTGGAGTATGAAACGTAGTCCAAATGGTACGAAACTTGACAGGCGGTCTACCGGTAGTAAACCAAGGCCGCTTGGCAAGTCTCGGTCCAATCCGGAAATGTTTAACCCCCACACATGAAAAGAGGTAGAAAGGGGCACCGGAGGAGATAGGAGCGCCGGAATGCAAAACGGACAACGGGGAAAATGCTCGGATGCATGAGACGAACACGTATGCAAATGCAATGCACATGATGACATGATAAGAGATGCATGACAAAGGCAACAACACACGGAGACAAAAACCCGAACCCGAGGAAATAAAATAACTTAGCACCGGAAACGGCAAGAGTTGGGATACATATAAGGTAAATTACATCCGGGGTGTTACACATGAATCTTTGAGAGAATAGATAAGATATGGAGGAAAAACTCTTCTTTGGTCTTCAAAATCCAAGAATGACGAGGAGAAACACCACCATGAATTTTTGAGGTACTCCGGGATGACGAATTTAAAGGTTGAGCCAAACGATGAAAAGAATTTGAAAGATCTTGTAGAAAGACATTTGACTGATGACAAATCATTCTTACGTCAACTTTGAAATGAATTTGAGAATAACTCCGGTAAAATTAGAAGAGTCAGGTAAGATCCTGGAAAAAGACTTGTGGGTTAGGGCCCACTCAAAAGAAACATCGTTGAACGATTGCTTGAAAAGAGAGATTGCACCGGTTGAAATAAATGGCTTGAATGAGATAACAACCTCGGAATAGGTTGATCGAATGCGTAGTGGAAACATGAATCTTCGAGATATCTTCAGCACTCCGGAACAATTGAATAGCAAGCGGGGAATGATTATGAGGAGCACCGGTCATACAAAAAGCATTGGGCAAAATGAAAAGACTATGCTCAATACAAAGCTTGAATTGAATGCACCGGAGAAGATAAAAGAAACGAAGAATGATGAACTTGAAGCTCCGTTAGCATCTTCTTGAGAATCGCCGGATAAGAATATTGATGGAAAAGAATGGAGAGACTTCACATGAAAAAAAATGGATACTTAATTAAGACATCTGAGTCCTTGAATAAAAAGGGATGGGAGGGTGGGAAAAACAAAGTCAACTTGGAACGGAAGAAGGTAACACCGTTGAGAAGAACTGAAATTGGATCTTGCTGATGTTGAAAATGATCGGATCCACTTGAATAGAGACACACCGGTTGAGAAGAAATTTAGATGACAAGCTCGATGATCAAGAAGGATTAGTATTTCCAAAGGAATATGAGGACACCATTTGGGGAAGGTATGGAATCAACACTCGACTTCGAAGCATCTCGAATACCACAATTCAAAACAAAACAAAGGATTGGCTTGCAGAATAAGCCGGAACAAACATATGATAGAGATTTCGTCCGAAGTTTTCGTGGTGGGGCCTACACGGGCTTGATCGTACAGCACCATCATGTACAAGGCGGTGCACATGACATACGAAGCGTCCCTGAGTCAGCATAGCCAAGGACTCTTTAAGACACAACGAGACCACTGTAAAACCAACCGTGGATAGGCGGACCACTAGACGTCGAACCCCAATTACATATCATACATCTGTCGGAAAGATATCCTAAGAGCTACTTGAATTCCCACTTATAAACTCCCGAAACTTTCCGGTTATGCAATCAGGTGTTGGGGATACAAGGGAAGCATAATATCTCACCCAGAACTAACAAATCCTACATCCAGCTGTATCCATCCTTCAACACATAACCAAGAAACCTTCGGAAATCGTTTACCTCAACCTTCGAAAAGCATCCTTATACGAGTTATGGCAATACTCCCGAACTCCCGCCCCATTACTGGGTCGCGTCGAGGTTATCTCACCAACAACAGCATAAAAGAGATTCTCGATGTCGGCGAAACTCAGGTATTCCAGAACTGCAACGATAAAATTATGACGACAACACCTCGGAGCTCAACTCCCCGGGACACTGCCACAACCCCTAAATGCCAGGAGGCACCAAGAACAATGTTCTCATCACAAAACCATCGGAACGATTCCAAGATACCCGCGTGATCCTAAAAAAAATTTAGTGAAATTTGAGAAGAGAAGAGTCAAAACTCTACGTGAGGATGCCTCACCAGAGCGATGAAGGGACTGAGGAATAAAAAGAAGTCCTACTCTCCAATATACATAATCCTAAATGACTCAAAACATTTTTTTCTAGACTCAACAACGCCAGCGATTCGATCAAGCAGGGGGCTCCTAAGTCGGGGAAGGCTTTGATTACCAACTTGTAACACCCTTGATGTGGCTATATTTCCCACATGTCGGAGCACGACTTAGAGGCATAACCGCATTGAAGGCAATGTCACAAGAGAGGTAATCTTCACACAACCCATGTAATACATAAGGGAAAGAGATACATAGTTGGCTTACAATCGCCACTTCACACAATACATGAATAAAGCATTACATCATCCAGATACAATCAAGGTCCGACTGCGGAACCAAAATAAAAGAAGACTACCCATAATGCTACAGATCCCCGATCGCCCCAACTGGGCTCCACTACTGATCAACTGGAAACGGAAACAACATAACAAACACGATCTTCATCAAGCTCCTCCTTGAGCTCGGTTGCGTCACCTGCATGATATCATCGGCACCTGCAAGCTGGTTTTGGAAGTAATCTGTGAGTCACGGGGACTCAGCAATCTCACACCCTCGCGATCAAGACTATTTAAGCTTATAGGTAGGGGAAAGGTATGAGGTGGAGCTGCAGCAAGCACTAGCATATATGGTGGCTAACTTACGCAAATGAGAGCGAGAAGAGAAGGCAAAGCACGTTCGAGAAACTATGATCAAGAAGTGATCCTAGAACAACCTACGCCAAGCATAACTCCAACACCGTGTTCACTTCCCGGACTCCGCCGGAAAGAGACCATCACGGCTACACATGCGGTTGATGCATTTTACTTAAGATAAGTTTCAGATTTTCTACAAACGGACATTAACAAATTCCCATCTGCCCATAACCACGGGCACGGCTTTCGAAAGTTCAGAACCCTGCAGGGGTGTCCCAACTTAGCCCATCACAAGCTCTCACGGTCAACGAAGGATATTCCTTCTCCCAAGACAATCCGATCAGACTCGGCATCCCGGTTACAAGACATCCTCGACAATGGTAAAACAAGTCCAGCAAGACCGCCCGATGCGCTGACATCCCGATAGGAGTTACACATATCTCGTTCTCAGGGCACACCGGATAAGCAACCCGTACAACTAAAACCAGCCCTCGAGTTTCCCCGAGGTGGCGCTGCAAGGGGCTCTAGTTTGGACCAACACTTAGACAAGCACTGGCCCGGGGGGGTTAAAATAAGATGACCCTCGGGATGCGCGACTCCCAAGGGAAAAAGGCCAGGTGGCGAATGGTAAAACCAAGGTTGGGCCTTGCTGGAGGAGTTTTATTCAAAGCGAACTGTCAAGGGGTTCCCATTATAACCCAACCATGTAAGGAACGCAAAATCCGGGAACATAACACCGATATGACGGAAACTAGGGCGGCAAGAGTGGAAAAAAACACGAGGCATAAGGCCGAGCCTTCCACCCTTTACCAAGTATATAGATGCATTAATTAAATAAGAGATACTGTGATATCCCAACAAAAATCCATGTTCCAACATGGAACAAACTCCAATCTTCACCTGCAACTAACAACGCTATAAGAGGGGCTGAGCAAAGCGGTAACATAGCCAAACAACGGTTTGCTAGGACAAGGTGGGTTAGAGGCTTGACATGGCAACATGGGAGGCATGATATAGCAAGTGGTAGGTATCGCAGCATAGGCATAGCAATAGAGCGAGCAACTAGCAAGCAAAGATAGAAGTGATTTCGAGGGTATGGTCATCTTGCCTGAGATCCCGCAAGGAAGAAGGACGAGTCCATGAAGAAGACAAACGGACGTAGTCGAACGGATCCTCACAAACACGACGTTATCGGAACCAACCCGAAGAAGCAACACTGGAAAGAAGCAAACAACATAATAAACAACCATCACATAAACATGGCATGATGCACAATCAAATATGATGCATGTTCGGTTTAATGAAGCATGACATGGCAAAGTGCACAAGCAATCCTACAAATTAAGTGGAGCTCAATATGCAACTCCGTTGCATATTGACGGAACACCACATCAATTATTTAGTTCACTCTCGGTTAGGTACTCAACAATATTAAATGTTGGTTAACATGGCAAAAGGTGAAGCACAACAAAACTACCTATCTAGGCAAGTTTAAATGAGGCCGGAAACAACGAACAACAATTCCGGTAAAACCCCATATGCATATTTTAAGGTTTGGTACTGTTCTGCCCTAAACACAATTTTAGAGTTATTAAACATGCAAGAAAAGTGCACCATGTTAAACTAAGCATTTTTCTACCCCATTTACATATAAAGTTTATTAAATTCCGAGTTACGGTTATTTAGTTATGGATTAAAACATTTTAACAAGTTATTTGAGCAAATTTAAACAAACAACATTTTAAGCATTTTAAACATGGATGAAAATGACATATTATGAAACTAGACAAAAATCTAGGCATTTTACATATATAAGTTGTTTTAATCCGAGGCACGGTTTGTGAGTTATAATATGCATGAACTAGAGGGACTTTTATGTAAAACAGCTCTCTCTGGAAAATAGGAAAAATGTTATAAGGAAAACGGGCCGTATCTGTTGGCCCAATAGAGCAGAGAGGGTTTGGGGAGGCTGCTCACATGGGCCACGGCCCGCTGGTGCAGAGGGAGGGGCCGGCAGAGGCGATGATGGGCCGCGCCCAAAGGCAGAGGCGAGGGAAGTCGTATCTGGCGCGGGGTCAACGGGTGGTGTGCTCATCCTGGGATTCGACAGAAGCAGAGCTCGGCAGCAGAACCGGGCCATGGCACGGCGGAGCTTGGGCCCTGGGATGCTGGCGAGGTGGCCGTGGTGGTCGCCGGGAAGACGGCAGCGGGCGTCGGCAGGAGGAGCTCTGCTCTGGCGAGCTGGTTGTCGGCGGCGCGACGGATGGCAGGGGAGCGAGGTGCAGCGCCAGGAAGCACGCGGAGGCGGGACGACGCTGGAGCAGCAGCAACGGAACTTGGGGAGGCGGCGGAGACGAGTGGATCCGGACGCGTGGCGGCGTTCTCCGGCGGGGTGGCGCGACCGATGGAGCTGGAGGAGGCGACGCACGTCCTCTATTCAAAAGAGAGCTTCAGAGCCATGGTGCGGCACAGGTCCTCGTAGTTGTGGCGCGAGGTAGGCTTGCTGGTCGCCGGAGTGTCCAGACGAGGAGCGGAGGCGCGACGTCCCGTCCCGCTCGAAGCAAGGGTAGCAGGGACGGCGGCAGGGGATGGCGAGGCAGGGGACGCGTTTGGTGATGCACTGACTTGGCGCGGACGAAGGCACGGCTCCGGGCGGTGCAGGTAGCAGACGAGGCGGATCCGGCTTGCCGGCGCTGGATCTGGGCAACGGCGGCGCGGGTGGAGCTCAGGGGCGGCGTTGGGGACGAGATCGAGGCCGGCCATGGCGTCGGGCGCCGTGCTCCTCGTTCCCTGCAGGCAGACGACGACGGGAGAGCGAGGTGAGCACGGGAAGAAGAAGAAAGGAAGAGAAAGGGGATGGGCGCGAGGGAGGAGGAAGGGCCTCGATCCAATCGGGATTTGGGCTCTGGCTGCTTGCGGGTTCGTCCGATGTTGACAACGAGCTGGAGCGGTGGTTGGTTCGATTGGATGGAGGAGGAGACCCAGGAGAAGGGGATCAGGGAGGATCCCGATGGCGATTTGATTTTTGGCGGTGGCGAGGAGGAATGATGGGACAGGCTCCCTAGATGTTAGGGTTGGCCACTATATATATATATATATAGCAATGAGATAAAGGGCTATTTGGAACCTTTGATTTAGATCGGACGGTCAGATTAAAAGGTTGGGGAGTCCAAATAAGGAAACGGAGATGCTTTGTAGATTTTTGGGGATGACCCGGACACAACGGTGACGACTGTCCGGGTCGGGTCCGGGACAGCTTTTCGGACGCGCGCGAGAGGGGGTTTGATGCACTGAGCAGAGAGGGTTTCGGACCGTGCGATCGCATCGGACAGCTCCGGACGCGAAGATGGGTAGGCGGATGGACTAGGTGGGCTGTGGCGAGACTGCGAGGGGGAGATGAGAGAGAGAGGGCCCGGCATCTGTTTCCGGAGGCCGAAAACGTCCGACATTAGACCGGCTATAATGCCGCTATAGTTATCCGTTGGGGCATCAAACGGACTCCGAACGCGATGAAACTTGGCAGGCGGCCTACTGACAACAAAACAACACCGCATGCCAACTTTCAACCCATTCTGAGAACATTTTCCGGTCACTTATAAAATACTATTTCGTACATGCCGCGGGCGCGTGCAAGTGTGTCTGGGCTCAAAACGTACAACGGAAGGAACTGGGAAACCCGGACGGATGCAAGTTTTGAGAACATGATGATGCAATGCACATGATGACATGACAAGATGCAACATGCAAGCGAATGACAAGGCAACACAGCGAATAACTGGAAGACACCTGGCACAACGATCTCGAGGCGTCACACTACCCGCAAAGCCTTTTCGTTTAGTCTACCTAGCCGTCTAATCAACTGCCTGCATGCCACTTCTCCCATTTACTTCTCCATCGGGAACCGATTCTCCTCGGCTTCTTCACCTCCCCTTCGTCTTCATTTGCATCCAAACCCCACTGCGTTCACATTGTTTTAACCTCTTTAAATAATCATCTACTACTTCAGCTAGACTAGCCATCTAATCCTAATTCTACAAACCATAGCCCTCCATTCCAGTGGTTCCAAATGGCGATAGAGATCGAGATGCAGGTTTTTAGCGTCCAACATGTCCTCGTCGAAGGCTCGATGCACATAGTTGCCACCGTCACCGTCCACCCAAGGGTTGTTCGACAGTGGATCAACAATGTATCCAACTCCCTCGAAAAGGTAGAGACGAGGGTCATCGGTCTCGACACAGAGTACATGGAGCGTGCCCCTGGGATGATCCAGCGCGCCGCCGTCCTTCAGCTGTGCCTCGAAGATGAAGTTTTGGTGTACCACATCATACACTCGCCCTCCATACTAGGTGAGCTTCACGATTTCTTGTCTCGGGAGGACATATACTTCTGCGGGGCAGCCATCGAAGGGGACAAACAGAAACTGGATCCGTACAACCTTAATTTGAATAGCATCGCTAACCTACAAACCAGAATCAAAATTCCTGTAGAAGTTTGTGATAAACAGACACCATCCCTATTCGACGTAGCAAATTTTGTGCTCGGTACAAATCTTCAGAAGGGTGACGAGACGGTGGCATTAAGGTCATCTGGATGGGAGAATTATCCCTTGACGTACAAGCGGATAAAATATGCTGCCCTTGATGCCCGTGTGAGTTTCGAGATAGCTGCAAGGTCCAAAGAGCTTGTTGCGAAGCCGTCTCCCACGGAGAATGAGAACAAGAAGAAGAAGAAGAAGAAGAAGAAGAAGAAGAAGAAGAAGAAGAAGAAGAAGAAGAAGAAGAAGAAGAAGAAGAAGAAGAAGAAGAAAAGGTTGCACCAGCAGGAGGGCATTATGGATGGATGAACTATTTCCTCTCTTGTAAAAAAAATTATTCCCTCTCGGTGTATATTGATATAGATGGACTATTTCGATGGTGTGCATGTCTTTGGAATAGAGTAGTAGCGTGGGTCCGCTTGACTATAAGGAACTATTTATCCGCATATATAGCTTTCTCTACTACTCCTTCCAGTGATTGGTATGCAATGCATGTGTCTGTAGACATGACAGCTTGTCCATGGAAGTTCAACTACGGCGACCATCACGTTTCACGATTCCCACGACGCCTCTCCAACCCACGGCACCACGCCCCCCGATGTGCGCCTCACCCCTCTCGGCCGCACCGCCCCTCTGCCTTTGTGTGCATGACATGTGGGCCACCTAAAATGCGGCGAGCATCAAGTTTCTACCACAGCCACCCGCGATTCCCACGATGCCACTCGAACCCATGAAACCACACGTCCCCTGACCTGCGGCTCACCCCTCTTGGCCCCACTGCCCCTCTGCCTACGGGAGCATTACATGTGGACCAGTCACCTATCGGGTCCACATGTTATTGACTCAAAGGTAGGTGTAGTAAGGCGCTGAAGCTCAGTCCCGACGGCCCTGAGAGGGAAATGTAACTCCTGCGCCAGGGCTTGTGGTGCTCCCGCAGCATGAACTCGTGCCAAACTCGAGATTTGTTTCTTTACTATACATGCACGGAAAGATTTAATGGACATTGTAATCTCAACATGTGATGGGGAGCTCTAAATTTGAATTTGAAACTTATAAAACGAAAAGATTCAAAACAAATAAACTGGGAGAGAGGGAGTATATTGTAGGATGTGTCCCATACAAAATAAGTCCCCTGGTTTGTCACCGCAAAGATGCGGTTAGAAAGGAGCACATCATCTTCCTACTCGTACGGCAACAAATCGGCCGCAGATAGCATGGTCCGCCTTTGACCGCCATGTGCAAGGTTCGTGCTATCTTATTCAATCTCACCGTGGTTCCATCGTACCAATTCATGCGGTGGCCCATTGCATGGCTGATCCCAATGTTGGACAAAGGTTCTACGGGAGCGGTTTCACCGTTGTAAATGTTGTGCAAATTGATGTTGGTACCCTCCCGTACATATGCAAGCCAATCTCCACTCGCACCGAGCCTAACCTGTGAAACAGTGGGCAGGGGGAGAATTAGGAAATGGACACGGAAGTAGTCTTTAGAATGCATTTACTACGTGATCAAACTCATCTTACCTGCTCATCGGAGGAAATCCGAGTGCCCCTCAACGTCGGCATCTCAAGGGGCGTCAACTTGCAACTACGGCCACACCGCGCTAGAGAGACCCCCAAGGAAACATCCTCGTGCATTCCATGGAACATCAAGATGCATTTGTATGAGTAGTTTATCTTGTGAGAGAAAAGGATGAACGAGGGAAGGCCTCTAGAGATATAGATGGACACTACTACTACCAATGTGCTGGCCCGTGCGTTGCAATGGATCCAAAGTAGTAGAATAATACTTGTTCACGTGCTTGAAATATAAACACTCTAGTTTTGATATACATGTGTTAGCAGACATGAAAGCTTGTCCATGGAAGTTGAACCACGACGACCATCACGTTTCTTGTTTCTACCACTAAGCCACTGAAGTTCGGTCCCGTGGGCCCCGAGAGGGAAATGTAACTCCTGCGGCAGGCCTTGTGGTGCTCCCATAGTACGAGCTCGTGCCAAAACTGGAATTTTTTTTCTTACTACTACCAACTAGTACTAGTAAGGTACACGTGCATTGCACGCATGAGATTCTGGTGGTTCGTGCATTATGCTTCTACATGTGGAGCTTTCTGGATTCTAACATGTGGCAAAATCTGGTGGAATGTAAGGTTAGGCAAGTTTTATTAACTTAGGCGAGTGTTTGATTCAAGCCACACCTTAGGCAAGCCACACTAAGGCCCCACATGACATACACACAAAAAATGTGGCAAGATTCCCTTAGGCTTGCCAACTTGTTTCTCTCGTTTTGAAGAACTAATAACTTTGCCTAAGCTTAGTTGTGGCAAAGTTAGGGTCTGTTTGATTCAAAGGATTTTCATAGGACCTTTGAAGGATTAGAATCCTTAAGAATTTTTCCTACGTTGGTCGTTTGATTCATAGGATTGAATCATGTAGAATATTTTCCTAAGGATTCATTTGTACTACATTTCACAGGAATTCTAACATGCACTCCAACCTCTTGAAAGAAATCCTTTGTTTTTCATGTGACACAATCAAACAAACTCAAATCCTATAGGGATCCAATGAACATGCCATTCCAATCCTACTTTTTTCCTATTCCTGTGTTTCTGCAATCCTATGAATCAAAGAGGCCCTTAGTCATGAATTAAGTTCAACCATGGAGTCTTCTAGATTATACATGTGGCAGAATCTGGTGGATGATATCCAACGGCCAGTAGTGCTCGGATTTGCCATCTTTGTACCGTCGGATTGGCTTCATCCAACGACCAACTTTCAAAGTTTTTCACACACTATATAGGGGGTATAGATATAGATCTGCCGGTCCGTTGCAATGGATCCAAAGTATATATATCTATTTAGTGGAGTGCACTCTAAACACATTATCTATTTATTTTTCTCTAACCTTCCGTAGCCATGCAACCAAGCCACATAATTTTCATGGGTGCCCCCCACATCATATTATTCATACTACATTGATTGAAAAAAAGATAAATCACCCAAAACAAGATCTTCCCGTTTTTTGTTCTTACGATGTTGTGCCATGCACGTACCTACTAGTTGTATAGTGGTAGTACTAGTAATATAGTATTAGGAGTACAAACTTGGTACTAGTAGGAGTAGTACTAGTACGGAATGCTCCTGCTCTATCAATGAGCCCCGTCTGACACCAAATTTCTTGGCTTCCGTGCTATAGCTAGATCTTCCCCTCGTTTATTTTTTCCAACCCGGCGGCGGGCGGGGTGTCGGTTTGCTCAACGACGGTCCCACATGAAAGTGAAAATGCTAGGCAACACGCCTTCCCTAAGCCATGTGTCGTGCCGGACGGGCCGTGTTGTACTCCTGATTCTCGGGTGTGTGGGGGTGCGACGCAAAAGCGGCAGGCCTTTTCCTTTTACCAGAAATGTGCTCGTGCGTTGCGATGGATCCAAAGTGGTAGAATAGTAGTATTTGTTCACAAACTTGAAAGAAATCACTATTGTTTTGATATACTCCTAATATATTACTCCCTCCGTACCTAAATATTTTTCTTTTTTGAGATTTCAAATGGACTATCACATACGGATTGTATAGACATATTCTAGTGTTTCTAGCAAGATGCCCGCGCGTTGCACAAAGTTGATGGAAAAGGTAAGCACAACTTATAAATTGACGTATGGAGTATTAGTTACAGTGATGCATATAATTAAGCAAAGGGATCGCACATGTCGGTATTGACTGGAACGAGAATGCAACGGCATAATAAGAATTAAGGCCACGATGATGCGATCGCAATGGTGGTTACAGAAGGCAAGAAGAAAGATGGATCCACAAACGTACGACCTCCTCCTCCTCAACTTAGTGCGCCGGGACACCGACCGGCGGCTAAGGAGAGGCGGCTTTTGTGGCGAGGTCGAGGTGCTTCTCAGCAAAGGCATCCAAGGCTTCCAGCCGGTTGAGGAAGGCCAACGTCGTAGTGTCCTCACTGGCCTTGTAGATACCTATGTACACGATTTCCTCGTACATGTGGATGTGTAGGTCGACGAATTCTTGCAGGGCGAGGCGCCTCGCGGTGAGCGCGACCTCCAGGTGGACATTCTTCGTGGCGTCGGCGGGCAGTCGCAGGGCCACCAGTGCTTGAAAGAGGTTCCGGCCATGGAGGCCGATTAGGGTGGCAGGCAATGAGGAGCCCGGGCGTGCGGGCTGGAGGAGTACGGCGATGTCGTCCGCGAGCTTCTTGAGGACGGTGAACTTGTTGCTGGTGGCAACGATCATCTAGTCCAACTGAGAGTCGTAGTTGGCGTCGAAGGCGACCATCCACCAGCCGGTCCCCAACACCGTCTGGAGACGATCCTCGGCGCCATGCCGCAGGCCGGCGTCGTGGACCATCTGGCGCAGCCGCTGGCCGCTCACGAGCATTGTCGCCATGGGTCTAGAGTGAGCTCTTTTGCGCTTAGTGTAGGTGCTTAGGCAAATGCTTAGGTGCGTACGATGTGGTAGATGCATTGGAATGGAGGGGCGCCTTTATATGAGGGCAATGAGGGCAAACTGCATTGCATTCACATTGTGCAGCCTCTTTTCCCGGACCTCCTCCCATTACTTCCCCCATGCATTAATTGAAGAAGGATGCATTGGCCGTTCAACATATCGGGAACCGCTACTCCCTCCCTCGTCTACATTAAAGCCGTATCGAGAACTGCGCCGCCCGCTGTCAAATCGAATACTCCCTCCTTCTAGGTGAGTATTAAGTCATCTTACGAAAACCAAATACTCCCTCCTTTCCGGTTTATAAGGCTCAATTCAAAAATCTCGCCAACTAAGGTAGATGATGAGTGGTGGAATATTTTTTGTAGTTTGCAAAAGCACCCAATTAGTGCTCTTGTTTTCCTCAAAAAAGTATGTTTACGAATGCATTAATTGCAATGCATGCATGCATGCATAAAGTGCATGCATTGGTCGGTTTTCTCTTAATACTTGCATGCAATGATTTAATGCACCTTGAAGTCTGAGCATGTGATGGGGAACAACCAAATTGAGCCTTATAAAATGGAAAAACTAAAATTTTGAGATAAGCCCTATAAACCGGAAAGGAGGGAGTAGTAAACACATAGGTGTGGTACATTAACTCTCACGTTGTTTCTTAATTTTTGACATAAATAGAGGAATCAACCAAGAAGAGATGTGGGGCTTGTATGCTTTTAATGACTTGAGACTATCAAACATGACATGCAGTGGTCAGTTCGTTGCACAAGAACAAATACAACCCACGTCAGCACACACGCATCTTATATAGCATCACATCCAATGGCTATAAAAGATGAATGAGACCAAATTATATCTCATCTAGATGAGTTCTAGCAAAACTATATTAATAATACTTAGTACTCCTGCGCCATGTATCATATATTAGTATCATGTAGTACTTTATTTATTTATGAGGTATCCAGATGGCACTGCACCGCCAAGAAAAGAGGGTAACATCAAAATTATGGACTACTTTTTTGAGTATGTTGGTAAGGTCCAGTCATAGTCACTTGTTGAAATCTCTAAAAAGACAAATGCCCCCTCGGTCCGGAAATACTTGTCATCAAAATGGATAAAAGGAAATGTATCTAGACGTATTTTAGTTTTAGATACATCTCTTTTTATCCATTTTGATGACAAGTATTTTCGGACGGAGGGAGTAGAAAACAGAGTTGGTGATGATGGTGTGCATGCCATCCTGCAATATAGGTCGTCGGATTTATATCTAATGGATAGGAAAGAAACTATGGCAATTTTGCAAAAATATACCCACACGTCTCTCCACGTTCACAAATAAGGCCTTCCCTCGTTCAACCTTTTCTCTCACAAGATAAACTACTCATACAAAAGCATCTTGATGTTCCGTGCAACGCACGGGCAGCTAGCTTATTTCTTTTAAAATAGTTGCTGCGGTAATTGGGTTGAAGTGATATATTTTATGTCTGCCCCGAATGATTTCAGATTCACTAGTAGTAACAAAGAAAAGGTTGCCTTGTTAATTAACAGAAAACAGGGTGAAAACTATCACATGAGGCCGGTAAAAACAAGGCACACTGGGTTCAGCGTCATCGTCACTACAGCTGTGCGCGTGCGAGAAGTCTACATATCGAGGGGGCTACCGAGCGAGGCACCGAGACACAATGTTTGAGAGAGAAACCAATTGACAGATTATGATCAGATCGAGTTGTCACCCTTCTGCTGTCATTGTTGGGGGGAGGGAGAGAAAGACGTATCGAGAGTGTGTAGGCACAGAGGCACAACTAGCGAGTGTGTGTGTGTGTGTGCGTTTGAAAGAGGAGTAGATAGATTATTATCAAGATCGATGTGCCACCCTACTCCTTCGGTCCCGGGTAGTGTGTGTGTATGTTTGAGAGAGAAGCCAGTCGATAGATTAGTATCAAGATCGAGGTGTCACCCTACTCCTTCGGTGTTGGGAAGTGTGGGTGTGTGGGGGGCAGTGACACTCACATATCTCTACTCTTATAAAAAAACAGAGTTGGTGATTATGGTGTTCCTGCCATCCTGCAATATAGGCCATCCAATTTATATCCGACGGACAGGAAGGAAACTATGGCAATTTTGCAAAAATATACCCACACCCCTCTCCGCATTTGAAAATAAGGCATTCCCTCGTTCATCCTTTTCTCCCACAAGATAAACTTCTCATACAGATGCATCTTGATGTTCCGTGCAACGCATGGGCATCTTCCTAGTAGGGAGAAGAAGTTTGTGTGACACATATCTAGCTATATTAAGGGATAGGTAGATAGCATATGTGTGAGAGACATTAGTGGTTGTGGGTGGGCAGAATTAAAGGTGTGGGCGTGTTAGACATAGAGAGCGTGTGTGTTTCTATGTGAGAGACTTGTAGGACGGGGTAGAAAGACGAATTTAACCCTGACTGAGGGAGAGAAATACACGAAGTGCGCATTGTGATTCCGTTGCCCACAGGGAAATGAGATATGTATGCATGTGAGAGAGATTGCACAATTCATTCACATATCACTATCTAGCGATCGTGGACGTGCATCGCTTGAACATAAGTCAATATCTACTTCGTATCATGGCCAAAGGTACAATATCGATTCAACGCTATAAATATTGGACACTAACATATCACATTTTTTCTATTTAAATAAGCCTTTTTAGTTGTGCATGCCAAAGTTACAGTGATGTTTCTTCAAACAACCAATGTAGCTATCATGAACATGCACCATTGTTACTCTTCCATTCAAATTCATTAGTCTTGGATGATTTAAGTTTCTATTTTGAAGTAATATATGTAATATTCATATATGAATTCAACGGGTACACAATTTATGAAATGGAGGCTATATAATCATATGAGGTAACACTTTTAAGTAGCTGACTACAATATCCATTTCTTTTTGTGCGCCTCTACACTAACACGTCAATGCATTATGTTTAAAGTAAATAACCAATGGCACTAAATTATCTATTTACACGAGAAATACATAGGCTGAGCGTTTGATCCCTTTTTTGTGAACGCGCCACTACACCCGTACGATTGGCCGCGCTCGTGTGAATGTCCAAGTTATCGGCGCATCATCCCGAGTTATTGTATTTTTTCTGGGGTGGACTTCACACCAGTTATTAACTACTGACGCGTGCCCCGTGTACACAGTCTAGCATGACCTTCCCGCTAGCACAGTCCAAAATTAGTTGAAACTGGATACGAACGATCCCACGGGCAGCAAAATCTCCCGCCTCCTTCTAAAATTTCCGCCACCTTAGTCTTTAGCATGCGAAATCCCCCTTTTGTCCTTGGTTCACAGAGACCAACAGTTACAATACCGCCCTCATCTACATGATAGGTCGGGGCTGCTTTGGTAACTTCCGGTTCCCCCACTACACGGCACCCCCATTTCCTCTCCCCCTCCCGCAAAAACGACTAACTCCACAGCACCAGAGCATCTTACATCACGTCGTCCGTACTTCATCGCCCTTTCTCCCCTCCCCTCTCGAAACCCTAGACTGCTCATCCATCGGCGTACCATAGCCCATTCACTGCCAGCGGCGTCCACCTCGCCGGATCTGCTTCTGCGGCCGCATCTACCCCTCCCACCTCCCCTAGAAACAAGTAGACTGCTCATCCACCACTGTACCACAGCCCATTCAGTGCCGGCCTTATCCATGGTGCCGGATCTGCTTCGCCGGTACTCTCGTCAACCGCCGTGCATCTGCAGTGGCTCATTCGTACTCCCCACCGTAGACGCTTCGTCCACACCCCCCGGAGCCGCCCCACCGACGCCCCCGTCGACAGCCTCTGATCCTCTTCGCTGACACCTTCCTCAACCCTACCGGAGCCGCTTCGCCGACACCTTCCTCAACCCTACCGGAGTAGCTTCGCCTATACCATTCTCAACCCTACCGGGGCCGCTTTGCCAACTCACAAGTCCACGGCCTTAGATCCGCTTCCTCGCACCCTCATCCAACCTACCGGAGCAGCTTCTGACGCCCCATCCACGGCCGCAGATCCGCATCATCGACACCACCCTTAACCCAAACACCGGAGCAGCTTCTGACGCCCCGTCCATGGCCGCAGATCCGCATCGTCGACACCATCCTTAACCCAACCACCGGAGCAGCTTCACCTACGCCCTCATCCACGGCCATAGATCCGCTTCGCCCACACCGTAGTCCACCCTACCGGAGCCGCTCCACAAACATCCTACTTGACGGTTCTAGATTTCTTACCGGACCCCGACAACCAGCGAGCGTCATCACCCTCGACGTTTCTAACCTGATTCCCACAGTCTGGAGAGATGCCAAGCACCCGCCACGGCCTATGTACTTGTCACCTTTAAACCCGTCCAGCATCACCTGTCCGATGTACTTCAAATATACTAACCGGTCGCTGTTACCTGTTATGCAACTGGCAAAAACTACAAGGACGATGTTTCTTCTGGATCTAACAGCTTGGCCAACCAAGATCCTGGACTGAGGCATTGCTATGATCTTGTAAGCGCGTCTCTCTCTTGTATTGTTCTGTGCCTGCCTGCGTGCTTTGCTAGGATTTTTGACCAGTAATCCCTTTGTGCAGACAATGATTTCTACTACTGGCTGCTAAATTAGATATGTAGATGTCATGCATGATACTACCTCGTACCTCCATTCCTAAATATAAGTCTTTCTAGAGATTCCACTATAGGCAACATACGGAGGAAAATGAGTGAATCTACACTCGAAAATGCATCTATATACATCTGTATGTGGTCCATACTGGAATTTCTACAAAGACATATATTTAGGAACAGGGGCAGTACATTACACAAAATCGTAGGTGGCAAGTAGGAATTCCAGTGCACTACATTAGGCTCCCTTAGAGTGCCTGCTAGTCCAGCATACAGAGTCATGGCTAGTTTATGGTACGCACACAATCGTTAATTGGTGGTTTAAATATGCACAAGGGATATGCAATGTAGTATCATGTAGAGATGTCTGAAATTAGCCGTGTCAACTTGCAGATAGGGTTACACAATGAAAAAGTACAAGATGTATGTGGCAATTTCATGGAACATCGCAAAAAAAGGAGAGGCAGCGGTGAGCCTATACAGTGTGCCATTGTACGTCACTCCTCCATTGCAATCATCGTGGCATATTATTTGTATGCCATTTCTATTAGCCAAGTTTCTTAGGGACAGTTATTATGAGTTATCCTAAGAAAATAAGCGCCTGTGAATATAAGCTCCATGTAATAAGTCAACCAGTTCTTTTCATTGCGTTTTCAGCTTATCTTTGGTATGATCAATGGAAAGTCTAGATTGCATTATATTTTTTTCATTTTGCTGCCCATATGGAAATTAATTTGACTTGCAAACATCACAAATTGAACCCATTGCAGTAACTAATATGATAGGAAAACAGACCATCACTATTTGCTCAAAATGCAAATACAAAGATACCATCTACTTGGCACAATCTACTTTGGTCAATGTTTTCCATAGAGTTCCCATTGCCTAATTTAAACGAAGAACGCATGACCCACATTTAAATGAAGAACAATTATTTATTGAAATTCGATGGTCCAAGTGGCTGGTTATTATCGTATAGCAGCACCACCTGAAAGCATCATATAGCAGCAGCAGAAGCAGCTCATAGCAACTCATCATACAGCAGCAGCAGTCTGCAATTCATCATATACCAGCAGCAGCTCATAGCAATTCATCATATAGCAGCAGCAGGAGCAGCTCATAGCAATTCATCATATAGCAGCAGCAGGAGCAGCTCATAGCAATTCATCATATAGCAGCAGCAGGAGCAGCGTGTAGCAACTCATCATATAGCAGCAGCAGGAGCAGCTTGTAGCAACTCATCATATAGCAGCAGCAGGAGCTCATAGCAATTCATCATATAGCAGCAGCAGCTCATAGCAACTCATCATACAGTAGCAGCAGCTCATAGCAATTCATCATATAGCAGTAGCAGGAGCAGCTCATAGCAATGCATCATATAGCAGCAGCAGGAGCAGCTCATAGCAATTCATCGTATAGTGGATCAGAATGAAAATTTAGCAAAAAATCAGAGGAGATCCTCACCTTGTTGGATGAGCTCATCCTTCAATAGCACCTCAAGGCCATGGCCTGGGAGGAGGGGAGGGGGGATAAGGTGCCTTATGCCGCAGTGTGGCATCAGCCGTAGTTGGGCAGCGCCCGCCGGAGTAGTGCGTTGGACGAACCACAGTGGAGCAGCTGCTGGAGACCATGAGAATGAGGGGCGGCACCAGAGGGAGGAGAAGCCAGGGATATTTGCCCCTACCCTCCGGCCATGTAGCCTAGATGGACATAGCATCGTCGAGGACAAGGCCAGATGGGACCAGTGGCGACGGCTCACTGGAGGAACCCTAGTGCTGCAGGTAGGGGATCGAGGTACAGGGAAAGGGGAGAGGAGATGCAAGCGGGCAGGGCAATGAATGATTGCGTGTTTGTTTTTACTTGAGGGTCAGGTGTGACACGGGCGTCAGCAGTTGCATTTTGAGTGTAATATAGGCAGACAACAGAGTCATTTCACTATTCCCCTTCCCTTCAATTTTTAGTGAGGTTCTACCCGAAACAACCCCCTCCAAAGCGAAATTAGTTAAGCCCAAGCCCATAACTCAAAATGACTTCTTTACATCTTTTATGGCTTATTTTGACAATATGCCCTGAAAAGACAGAATCGAACTCGCCCTTAACCTGCAATTCAATTGTGCGTGCAATGATGAATCACTCCTGCCTGCTATCTGTACATTTAGGCATCATCATACATGGCATAACCTAATACATGTGCATTCCATTGTAGAATCTGGAATATGCAATGTTTATGTTAGTTCATACGTTGCACATGATGTTTAAATGCCCCTTAAATCTAGTCAGTCAAGTGATGGTCTTTAAGCCTCCTTCTTTGCTTCTTTTCTTGATATGTAAGATTTGCTCACACATCTGTTCAATTGCTTGTTTGCATCAGCCAACCATACTAGGACTGTTTGCTTTGATTACTTGATGTTCTTGACATAGCACTCTAACAGAGCTTGTCAATGATTTAAACACTAAGGGTTGCTGTAGTGGGGCCTTGTCTAACTCATAGGTGACATAAAGGTTTGGTTGTACACTATAGTAGGCTCTCCAAGAGTAGCTGGAGATCCAGTTCGAAGGTATGCCTAGTTTTTACATAGTACAGACATAGTAAATGCTCATTTCATTATGTGCAAGTGCAAGAGATGCGGCATGTTTCATTATGTGGTGTTGTTTTGTTATAATCTCATTCTTTTGTGTTCACAGACTGGAAAGTATGCATATTTATCTTCCAAGGAGACGAGTAACTAGTTTGTGTCACCTTGCAGAGGGGGTGCAATGAAGAGAAGATTGAGGATTTCCAAGTACAAGATGTTAGGAAGGAGCCTTGCAAGAGAAGTAGGAGCTGCACTGAGCCTCTTCAACCTGCTAAGGTAAGTCACTGTATGCAACTCAACAGTTCAATTCCTTGTTTGTTTCAGGCATAGTTAATTTTCTCTTTTCAATTGCTTTATTTGTCCTTAGTTAATGAGATGCCCAAATAATCATGCCTGATGTTTGGTACTTGTATCACTATTAGTTGACATAATTAAAGGCCTTACCATTTAATTACTCTGCCGAAGTGTGCCTGAAGCTTTGAAGTGTATTAACCAACTATTATTGCATGAGGCTCACAATCTAGTTTATACTATGCTAATGATTGCATAGTTTTGCCTGCTGTAGTATGTTTGTATGAAACCCTCTGCTATTCATTATGCTTCCTAAGACTTTAATTGAGGCACAGAATGGCCAACTGCTTGCTTACTTATACGCAACGTGCTGTCTAAATTTGTAACTTGTCTGTGTTTTCGATTGGGCCCCAACATCATGCTCCTCTGGTGAGCTAAGAGGGATTTCTGTATGCAGGCTGCACAGACTATCTTTGTTATCATTTTTAAAATATCACCTGCTTATGCTTCATGACGTGTAACATTTTTTTTTGAAAGTGACGTGTAACATTATTGTTAGTCCTGTTTTGCCATGTAGTACAAAATAGTGTCTTGTTCGCTTCACTGTTGTAACTATATTTTTGCCCTAGTCATGTGTACTTACAGAAACATTTCAGGATGAAGTGACATCAACACAAAGATCTGCGAGCAGTGCGGCATGGCCGTTATCGAATGATTATGGATTGGAATTGGAATATGTTGATGTTCTCGAGCATCAACTAGAGGTGGCAAGACAACGTGTACATGATTGTCAACGTATAATCAACAAGTTGAGACTGGACATGCAGGTATTAGATGCAGGAGTCAAAAAAATGAAACAAGACACTGAGGTAACCATGAAGGAATTGGAGATTTTGCAGACTGGAATTTGTGCTATCTGAATCTGGCCAATCCTATTTTCTGAAGATATTATAGTTTAAATGGAGTTAAGTTGATGCGCGTCCATGATGTATGAGCTGTATTTGCCCAGTGGGTATAATCGGCTGTAATTTCTTTATTGTATAGTGTAGGATTATTCTACCTTTCTATGCCTTGATCTCTTTGTTGTAATAGTGTAGGCTTTTTAGAGGTGATAGTATTGAGTAGGATAATTCTTTGAATATGCTATATCGTTCAAACGAGGGCCAATTCGCCCGACCATGGCCCTCCACGGGCCGTCGGATCCATGGGCCTTCTACGTCTCGTAGGATCCATGGGCCTTCTACGTCTCGTAGGATCCATGGGCCTTGTATGTCTCGTAGGATCCATGGGCCGCCGGCTCATTTATGGGTCTTGTACGGGCCTTTAATGGGCTGTAGACGGGCCTTTAATGGAAATCGTACGTTTTATGGGCTGACCATAACGGGCCGTTAATAGGCCGTATTTGGTGATGCTATGAAAATGGCCCAACAGACTAACGGTCCCCAAACGGGCCGACTATAACGACGGGCTGAATTTGGCCCACAAACAGAAAATGACAGTAACGGGTCATAAGTAACCGAATGCTGCAAATGAACCCAAGAATAAATGGGCCCTCAGAAGGCTAAAAGTTAACTTGGGCTGGAAACGGCCCAACGGAATAACGGGCCGTTAATGGGTATAAAGTGATACACTGTTCATTACGGGCCAGTTTCACCACAGGCCGTTAATGGGTGTAAAGTAATACAATGTTCATTACGGGCCAGTTTCAACACGGGCCGCTAATGGGCCAAGAGTTACAAAGAGCCTCATATCGGCCGAAAGACGTCATGGGCTATACATGGGTCAGAAGTGAAAATGGGCTGGAATCATATTGGACGGCCCAGATGACGCTACTGGGCCTAATTTGGATAGGGCGTAACGGGCCTTGGGTTAGCGAGCTGTAAATGGGCTATATGCGACCAGGCCGTTAACAGGCTTTCCATGGGCCGGCACGACAGCTTTTGACCAAGTCAAATGGGCCGGCCTTTTCACGGGAATGGGCCACTGTTGGGCCGTGCCACGTGTCGACGTATCATAGGCGCCTTCTGTCCAGTGAGTGGATGACATCTGTCCCAACGATGAGCCGACACGTGTTTCCTCTAGCCAATGATGATTTTACACGTGGAAAATCCCCATTGGTCGGGGTTGTTAACGGGTTATCGGATCCAAAACCCGACCCGATAGCTTAACGGCGTTCCGTTACGGTGGATGCCACGTGTCGGTCACCCTTGACGAAAGCACTTCTATGACGGGTGATTTATTGTCATGGAAGTGGACACTTCCGTGATGATAATTTTGGTAATGTCATGGAACACTTCTACGACAGCACAGGTATGACTATCTTGATTCTGTCATAAATTTGTCATGGATGTACATGCATGACAAAAAAGCGACCTACTGTGACAAACACGTATCATCACAGAAGTGTATTTTTTTGTAGTGTTAGGGCAGTTCCGCTTCCAGTGACTAGTCCCTTTGTAGTAGAAGCACTCAGTTTCAGGCTTGGGTCCAGATTTGAGCTTCTTCCCGAGAGTGACAACTTGCTTGCCATTCTTCTTGAAGTTCCCCTTCTTTCCCTTGCCCTTTTCCTTGAAACTAGTGGTCTTGATAACCATCAACACTTGTTGCTGCTTCTTGATTTCTACCTCTGCAGCTTTAAGCATAGCAAAGAGCTCGGGAATCGTCTTATCCATCCCTTGCATATTATAGTTCATCACGAAGCCTTTGTAGCTTGGTGGCAGTGATTGAAGAACTCTGTCAATAACACTATCATCCGGAAGATTAACTCCCAGTTGAGTCAAGTGGTTGTGGTACCCAGACATTCTAAGTATGTGTTCACTAACAGAACTGTTCTCCTCCATCTTGCAGCTATAGAACTTGTTGGAGATTTCATATCTCTCAACTTGGGCATTTGCCTGAAATATTAACTTCAACTCCTGGAACATCTCATATGGTCCATGACCTTCAAAATGTCTTTGAACCCGATTCTACGCCGTAAAGCATGGCACACTGAACTATTGAGTAGTCATCAGATTGAGCTTGCCAGACGTTCATAACATCAGCATCTGCTCCCGCAGCAATCCTTTCACCTAGCGGTGCATCAAGGACATAATTCTTCTATGCAGCAATGAGGATAATCCTCAAGTTACAGACCCAGTCCGTGTAGTTGCTACCATCATCTTTCAACTTCACTTTCTCTAGGAACGCATTATAATTCAAGGGAACGGTAGCATGGGCCATTGATCTATAACAACATAGATATGCAAAAACTATCAGGTACTAAGTTCATGATAAATTAAAGTTCAACTAAACATATTACTTAAGAACTCCCACTTAGATAGACATCCCTCGAGTCATCTAAATGATCACATGATCCATATCAACTAAACCATGTCCGATCATCACGTGAGATGGAGTAGTTTTCAATGGTGAACATCTTCTATGTTGATCATATCTACTATATGATTCACGCTCGACCTTTCGGTCTCCAGTGTTCCGAGGCCATGTCTGTCCATGCTAGGCTTGTCAAGTTTAACCCGAGTATTCGCACGTGCAAAACTGTCTTGCGCCCGTTGTATCTGAACTAGAGCTTATCACACCCGATCATCATGTGGTGTCTCGGCACGATGAACTATCGCAACGGTGCATACTCAAGGAGAACACTTATACCTTGAAATTTAGTGAGAGATCATCTTATAATGCTATCATCGTACTAAGCAAAATAAGATGCATAAAAGATAAACATCACATGCAATCAAAATATGTGACATGATATGGCCATCATCATCTTGTGCCTTTGATCTCCATCTCCAAAGCACCATCATGATCTCCACCGTCACCGGGTTGACACCTTGATCTCCATCGTAGCGTCGTTATCGTCTCGCCAACTATTGCTTCTACAACTATCGCTAACGCATAGTGATAAAGTAAAGCAATTACATGGCGCTTGAATTTCATACAATAAAGCGGCAACCATAAGGCTCCTGCCAGTTTCCGATAACTTTTACAAAACATGATCATCTCGTACAATAACGTATATCACATCATGTCTTGATCATATCACATCACAACATGCCATGCAAAAACAAGTTAGACGTCCTCTACTTTGATGTTGCAAGTTTTACGTGGCTGCTACAGGCTTCTAGTAAGAACTTTTCTTACCTACACATCAAAACCACAACGGTGATTTATCAAGTTTGCTGTTTTAACCTTCAACAAGGACCGGCCACAGTCAAATCCGATTCAACTAAAGTTGGAGAAACAGACACCCACTAGCCACCTTTATGCAAAACAAGTTGCATGTTTGTCGGTGGAACCGGTCTCGTGAACGTGGTCATGTAAGGTTGGTCCGGGCCGCTTCATCCAACAATACCGCCGAATCAAAATAAGACATTGGTGGTAAGCAATATGACGATCACTGCCCACAAATCTTTGTGTTCTAGTCATGCATATCATCTACGCATAGACCTGGCTCTAATGCCACTATAGGGGAACGTAGCACGCAATTTCAAAAAAAATCCTACGATCACGCAAGATCTATCTAGGATATGCATAGCAACGAGAGGGGGAGAGTGTGTCCACGTATCCTCGTAGACCAAAAGCGGAAGCGTTAGTTTAACGTAGTTGACGTAGTCGAACGTCTTCTCGATTCAACCGATCAAGTACCGAACGTATGGCACCTTCGAGTTATGCACACATTCAGCTCGATGATGTCCCTCGAACTCTTGATGTAGCAAAGTGTCGAGGGAGAGTTTCGTCAGCACAACGGCGTGGTGACGGTGATGGTGAAGTGATCCGCGCAGGGCTTCGCCTGAGCACTACGACAATATGACCGGAGGAGTAAACAGTGGGGGGCACCGCACACGGCTAAGAACAATTGATGTGTCTTAGAGGTGCCCCCCCTCGCCCCCGTATATAAAGAAGGGAGAGGGGAGGAGGCCGGCCTAGGGCGCGCCAAGTGGGGGAGTCCCACTTGGACTCCTTGTCCAATTCGCCCCCCCCCCTTTCCTTTTACTAGAAGGGGAAAGGGGGGAGGAGAGGGAGGAGGAGAAGGAAAGGGGGCCACGCCCCCTCCCCTAGTCCAATTCGGATTCCTTCCCTGGGGAGGGCTCCACCCCTTGTGGGCTGCCTTGCCTTCCTCCTATGGCCCATGTGGGCCATATCTTCCCCCGGGGGGTTCCGGTAACCCCCCCCCCCCCGGTACTCCGATACGTCCCCGATACTTTTCGAAACACTTCCGGTGTCCGAATACTATCGTCCAATATATCAATCTTTACCTCTCGACCATTTCGAGACTCCTCGTCATGTTCGTGATATCATCCAGGACTCTGAACAATCTTCGGCCACCAAAACACATAACATAATACAAATTGTCATCAAACATTAAGCATGCGGAACCTACGGGTTCGAGAACTATGTAGACATGACCGAGACACCTCTCCGGTCAATAACCAATAGCGGAACCTGGATGCTCATATTGGTTCCCACATATTCTACGAAGATCTTTATCGGTCAAAACGTAATGACAACATACGTCATTCCCTTTGTCATCGGTATGTTACTTGCCCGAGATTCGATTGTCGATATCTTCATACCTAGTTCAATCTCGTTACCGGCAAGTCTCTTTACTCTTTCTGTAATGCATCATCCCGTAAGGCCGTAACTAACTCATTTTTATCATGATGTGCATTACCGAGAGGGTCGAGAGATACCTCTCTGATACTCTAAGTGACAAATCCTAATCTCGATCTATGCCAACCCAACAAATACCTTCGAAGATACTTGTAGAGTATCTTTATAATCACCCAGTTATGTTGTGATGTTTGATAGCACACAAGGTATTCCTCCGGCATTCGGAAGTTGCATAATCTCATAGTCAAAGGAATACATATAAGTCATGAGGAAAGCAATAGCAATAAAACCTAACGATCATTATGCTAAGCTAACAGATGGGTCTTGTCCATCACATCATCATCAAATGATAATACATGTCTATGGTTAGGAAACTTTAACCATCTTTGATTAACGAGCTACTTTAGTAGAGGCATACTAGGGACACTTTGTTTTGTCTATGTAGTCACACATGTATCAAGTTTCCGGTTAATACAATTCCAGCATGAATAATAAACATTTATCATGATATAAAGAGATATAAATAACAACGTTATTATTGCCTCTAGGGCATATTTCCTTAAGTTAGCTCATGCCTCTCCCTCATGTAAAATTGCAAGAATGATTACCGGTACTTGTTATCGATTACCTAGGGACAAATGACTTTCTTGTTGACAAAAGCTATCCACTTTTATTACCTTGCAATTTATTCGTAGTTTTATTCTCGCAATGTACTCGTAGTTTTATTCTTGCAAAATAGTTTCATACTTGTTCTAGGTAAAGAAAACGTCAAGTGTGCGTAGAGTTGTATCGGTGGTCGATAGAACTTGAGAGAATATTTGTTCTACCTTTAGCTCCTCGTTGGGTTCGACACTCTTATTTATCGAAGAAGGCTACAAATGATCCCCTACACTTATGGGTTATCACAGATGTACTGGATTGATGGAGTGGGGCGGTTGCCTCATGGGTGGTGAGGAGACAGCCCTCGGCCATGCTCCCCTATAAAAGGAGGGGTGGGTTAGGGGCTCATCCACACACACATCTTCTGTTTCTTCTTCTTTTTCTTCTTCTTCTTGCATCTTGCTTCCGGTATGGTGAGGGGAAGAGGACGTGGTCGGGCTCCAGAGGTGGCGACGCGGGTCTCTTCTCGGCAGCGTCTTCCTCCCCTAGTTGGGGATGCGGGGGGAGAGTCCAGCGCACAAGGTGGAGCCGCAGGACGTGGATGCGGCTGTCGTGGCGCTCGGGGCCGAGGAGGGCGTGGCGGTGCTCTGGTCGCACCTTCCCCGGTCACCCTGGCTCGGATGGAGGGCCACGTCGGGGACCAACCGTTGGATTTCATTGTCAAGCTGCGTGGACCTCCGTGCAGCCACCTTCGGCTCCCTACTCCTTTTGCAAGGGTGATGGAGGAAGAACAGTCGCCAGGATTGAATCTGCACATGAGGGACTGCTGTAGTGGAAGCATGCGGGCGGACGTGGAGTTCCCCGGCGTGGATGGAAAACCTTTGCTCATGCCCATATCTTGGCAGCGGGGCACGTTCTCTGTTTCAAGTTAATGGAGGCCAACCTGCTCTCCATCAAGGTCTTCGAGTGTTCGGGTGCTTGCTTAGGGTGCTGCGCGGTGAGCTCGACCGACGACGAAAGCTCTTCCTTGAGTGACAACGACGAAGAGGACAGTGATGACCAAATATAGGGCGGCTATGGGTGCGCCCGGGCACACCCGCCATGTTGGACCCAGCCCACGCTGGCCCACATGATCCTACATATATTCCTCCCCATCCGCTCGCCGGACCAAACCCTATCCACTTCACTCCACTCCCCTCCACCACCCAAGCTCGTCCCCGGCACCGTCCGGCAGTCTCCGGCATGGCGAGCAGCGGATCCGAGTCCTTCACCTCCAGATCCATCAACCTCGAGCTCATCCCACGTAGCCCAGAAGAAGAGATGGCCATCTGGCTTGCACTCTGCCGCTCCCGGGAGGAGGCCAGTGCACAGCAGCGCTCAAACTCCTTCCGTCGGGAATCCATTGCGTCCACCCAAATGACGCATGGATCCGGCGCTAGGGCAGCCGTCGCTGCCTCACCGAAGGCAGTGCGGTATGTGTGGCGTCCGAACGCAGTAACGGATGCGCAACCTCTCTGTTGGCGTGCCAAGACCATGGACGCACCATGGGCGTCGTGCGACGCAAACATGGCGCGGGATGCCCGCCGTGCACGGCAGCGGGCGCGGGACACGGCGGCAGCTCTCGCGGCGGTGGACATCGGCGAGGCGGAGACGCATTCTCCGATGCCCCTACAGTGCACCAGGTTGGGCGCCGCAACCGTGTCGTGGTGGATGTCGCCGGCACATCTCAGGACAGATCCATTATCGATCTAACATCCACCGGCACCCAACGGGTTCCGGGCTCCGACGAGAAAGAGTGGGGCATGGGAGACGGCGGCGCCTTGAGTCCCGCGAGTCGGTTCGTGTCCCATGCCCTATTTTACCTTGCTGACGACCGGACCAACACTCTGAGGGGCGCAGCCGGCCGCCACGAGCGAAACACTGCCGGACAAAATTCCGCTCAAAGTTCACTGCACTGCATGTAATAATATGGGTTTGAGATTTCTAATTTAAGGTATCCGGTTGTAAGATTTATTTTTTGAGACGTAAGCAGTCATTGTCCGCGGACGCATCGCGGCCATTTGAAGGGTCGGATTTGCCCATCGTGTAGATGCCCTTATCTAGTCAAATTTCTTCACGGGTCGTTCAATCCAAACAGACATACTCATGCATGCATGGGCTAGTTGACGCATGCATGGGAGGACGAACTGGAAGCCTGGAATGCGTGCGTAATGATAGGCTCGCCTGCTGCAGGTTTGATTTGATATCACTGAAGCATGTCACTAATTTGACCGATGGCCGCAAAAGATTTTCGGAAAAGAAGAGATGTCCGATTCCGACCCGACGAGCAACGCAATGAGCGAGCAGCCTAGCCCTAGCACGGCAGAACACACTGTAGTATTCTTATAAGGAAAAGACAAATAGGGAGTACGTACTGCGATCAATCCCTCCGACTCCAAGTTTCCACGGTTCAGCGGCCTGTCGAGTCTCTGGGAGCTACTACAAGGGTACTGCAGCAAGCAACCTATGCTGCCGTATCGGCGTCGACGGAGAGCATGCAAGACGGGGGGTTCTGAACCCTGCCGCGGGCTTCATTAACTATCTGCCGGTGCATGATTATTCTGCCGGTGCCGTTAAGGCCATGGACACAGCGCCGAGCCTCTGTTGCACTTGCACGGACAGACTAATTTCATGGCAGACGAACTACAGGTCTGTTTGGTTCCAATAAATCACCCGACTTATAAGTTAGGTGATTAAAACCAATGACTTATAAGTCACGTTCGTTTGGTTGTCAACTGATTTATAAGTCATCTGATCACACCGTTTTATTTTATTTTTTTATATAAAAGTGGTGGGACACATGCAAAAGAGGGTGACTAATGGTATTCTCAGTTCAACTGTCTATTCAACAAATAAATGAAAGTTCGATCTATCAATATCTATGGTCTTGGACCCTCAATAATGATTTTTCTTTAGAATTTGGATACTTGATTAACCCACTTACTTCTATTATGTTAATACTAATTACTATTGTAGGAATCCTAGTTCTTATTTATAGTGATGGTTATGTCTCATGATGAAGGATATTTGAGATTTTTTTTTGTTTATATAAGTTTTTTCAATACTTCCATGTTGGGATTGGTTACTGGCTCCAATTTGATACAAATTTATTTATTTTGGGAACTCGTGGGAATGTGTTTCAGTTTTGCTAGAACTCATCTAGATGAGATTTAATTTGGTCTCATTCATTTTTTATAACCATTGGATGTGATGTTATAAGATGCGTGTGTGCTGATGTGGGTTGTATCCATTCTTGTTTTTTAGGTGAATGAGACCAAATTACGTCTCATCTAGATGAGTTCTAAGTACTCCCTATAAGTTTTAAGTTGGGGTAGAGCAACTTATGACTTATAAGTTGAGGTGACTTATAAGTTGGGTCTGCTTGACAAAATAAATCATTTTTTTTCACTTTTCGACTTATAAATTGGTGACTTATTTGGGACCAAACAAGGCCTCCGTAGGGCAGTTTCAAGTGCAGCAACGAAAACCGAAGAAACACACCTTCAGGCCTCCTTTGATTTTGGTTTGTAGGAATTTCATAGAATTTTTATAGGATAGGATTTGCAAAGGAAATTTTTTTTGAAACCCTTCGGTTTATAAGAATGGTTTCCTATTCCTATATAGGATAGAAATCAATCCTTTATATTTCGGAGGAAAAAAGCATTAGCTAAGATTTAATAGAAAAATCCCTATCCTATGTATCAAATGACATCTCTTTCTTTATAGGAATTGAGATGCATGTCATCTTATTTTTTATGATTTTTCTATTTTTGTAAAATTCCTATCCTATGAACTAAAGAAGAAGGCCTGATAGGTGTGTTTATCTGCGCGTTCGTCAGGTGTACTACTACTACTCGGTTTCGGCGCGTGTTGTCCAGATGCACGCCAATCAAACTAGCTAGTTAGTAGCAATGCTGGTGTGAGATGCTTGCTCTTGCAACAGCCAAGCTGATTCCTCTCCCTCTCGGCACTTCCCGTCGATATACTTCTCCTCTTTTTTTTCCAGAAGTGCCTTTGGAAGATCCCGGGCACGCTTTCTTTTCGACGTCGATCATTACATCGCGTCTCCTGAACAAGGAGGTTCTTTTCCACAGTGTTTTATTACAGTCCGGATCCGCATTGCCTGCGAGAGTATCTTCTTTCGCTAGCCACGAAGCCCCGGACGGAGAAGAAGCCAATCATGCAGGTGCAGGTGCAGATGCTACTAACTAGGTTCTTTTCCACAGTGTTTTGATGCAGCCTCTCGCGATAAAGGAGTTCTACAACGGGTCGACGCAGATCCGCAGTAGATTTGCACTTCTCTCGGTCACGCACGCACGCACGCATGCGAGATCCATGCCTACGAGCCTAGTAGCAGTAACGGAGATCCAGCATGCCTGAATCAATGCGTGCGCCCGTCCCAGGCCCAGCATGGCTGCATGGCCTCGCACACGCAGTCCTCGGACTTTCTCGCTGACCTGACAGCACTGGCGAATCGAGAAAAGAAATAGAAGATGGACTCGAAGTTTACCTGAGAAAACTAAATGCTCTTTTGAAGAATTTTTTTAATTATCTCCTAATCCTTTTGTGCAAATAAACTGAAATTTTCTTAGACTACTACCAAAAGCATATACTGTAGTACTAGAATTTTTTTCGTTTTTCCTGAAAAACATCAAATTTTGAAGAAAAAAATGAATATGTTTAACCAGATAGCCATTAGCTCCAAACCCGTTCGTCCAAATAAACTCAAAATTTTCTAGATAACTATCGGAAACATGTACTATTTACTAGAATATTTTGGATTTCTATGTCCATAAGTTTATTTTTGTTTATTTCATTGATGTCCATCGATGTAATTTCTTTCATGTAGCATGTATAGTACTCCCTCCGTCCGGAATATCTTTCCACAGAAATGGATATATTTAGATGTATTTTAATACTAGATACACTCATTTTTATCGAATTCTATGACAAGTAATTCGGTATGGATGGATTATGAATTTAGGTTATTCGACATAAGAGCATCTACACGCGTGGTCATCAAATCCTGCCCTTCAAACACCCGCGGACGCGCCTGATCAATTTTCAAATCGCGCCGTCCACATCCGTGTATCTCATATCTGGTATCCTATATTCATACCAAACATGCAACATGAACAATACTACGTCGAACATCAAACAAACATAGAAATGCTCATTCCAATCATCATCAGATCTCCAAAGATCGCCCAAATTCATATAATCCACATAAAGGTCAGACAAGTTTAACTACACTACTAAAAACTTGAAATTAAAGGTGGAGACGGCGGATCACCGGCCCTTTGCTCTTCTGATCGTCGGTGTTGTTGTAGGCGTCCGGGTAGACGTCCGCGATAGGAGGCGGGTCGTCGGAAGAAGAGGAGATGACAATGTATCCCTTCAAACGTCGGACCGCCCGGTTCTGCTTGCGGTTGAGCTTCGCCACCCTCATCACCTTCGCCGTCTCGCGCTCGGACTGCTCAATGGCTAACAGGAGCGCCTTTGCGTTTTTCCTCGGGAGCCGACAAGCGTCCATCTCCACGGTCGTAAGTGATCATCGGTAGATGCAAGCGAGGAGCCGCTCCTCCTCGTCGGGCACCGTCGGCAACCCGTGGCGGTGGCGAACGGATCGCTCCCACTCCCTTGCCCGCTGCCTCTCGCGGCGGGCAGCGTGCTTCTGATGTCGGCGTGCGCATCCGCAGCGCTCGCGGAGCAGGCACTGGAACCCACCTCTGCCCTTGCAGAGCAACATCCGGTGGGGTAGATGGACAACAGCGGGGCGACGCGGATTGAGGAGCCCTCGCGGAGCTGCGCGCGGGTCGAGAGAGACCAACTCTGACGTCCACGTTGTGCCGACAGGGAGCGGCAATGAAGCCGATCTGAACTACCCCCGTGTCCACCCGCGACCGCTCCATTGCAGTGTGGCGGGCCAGCTCATCCTCGTCAACACCGAAGCCGTCAGAGCAGCTGCCAGAGCTCGACATCGCCGGAGATTGGATTGGATCGAGCAAATCAAAGTAGGGGAGGATAAGAGACGAAGGGGAGCGGAGCGAAGTGAGTGTGGGGCTTCCGGATTAGGGTTTTTGTGGGAATGAAATGGAGCCAATGGTGGGTTGGACCGATGTGGTGGACGCGTCCGGATGCGCCCGCCCCATATCCGCCCTATATTTGGGCTTGATACGACGGGCGCCAGACAGCCCGGATGTTTGAGTACGGTATATGACACCGAGATGAGTCTCTTTTTAATAGTCAATGACAGTTTCGCTTGTCTAAATGTTTGAGACTGGTTTAAGACATACTTTGACATACACGGCTTGGAACTTGACTGGTCACTGCGCGTCTGCATACATAGATGGTGCCGGGTTTGATATATCCCGCGGCTGTAGATATTTTTTTTTGTGGGATAAACTTTCGTCTATTTATCTTCAATCATGATAGTACAATGAACACTAGAAATAATAAAAATTACATCCAGATTCGTAAACCAGCTAGCAACGATTACAAACACTGAAGCGAGCCGAAGACGCGTCACTGTCTTCCGCGGCTGTAGATGCTCTTCATCATTGAAATCAACATGCTAGGAAGACTTTGCAATTTAGACGGTATAAAGCATCGGCCTCGTACCAGCGATATATTTTTTGTCTACATGAGAGATAGAGAAAAATAAATTAGACAAAGCAAAGAAGCACCGGCTACGTTGAACGTATCGGTGCATTGTGAGCGATCCGTCACTACACCGTGGTAGACTAGCCGGGCCAGTATTTCTCTCTCGAAGAAAAAAAAATGGCCAGCTAGACCATGCAGAGGTGCAGGCCGATTGCATGTAGGGAGTGACTAGTAAATATGTTCGTGCGTTGCAATGGAAGAAGAAAAAAATGCATACTTCTAGTATAATATAAACACAACTTAAGATCTTCACAGGTTTACCTTATATATTTCAGCATTGCCCATATTCGTGTTGTCGCTTATCCTCTTTCATGCCAACCATGGTTGCGGTGTCCACCTAAACCTAATGTGTCTAAACATGGTCAATCCCAAAGTGATAGTCTCGATCATTATCTTTTTTTTCTCGAATACGCACGAGTGTGCGTATCATATATTAAAGAAGAAAGAGGAAAGAGCCCTTCACGGTTACATTACATAATCACCGGCGTTTCCTCGCCATTCGCCTAAGCCCTAGACCGACTACTCGCCATGTGCCCACTCTGGTGCCGCTATGAAGGCCGCTGCTAGGTCCCCTCGCAAGATGCCCGCCTGCATCCAAGCCATACTCTCCCGTGCTATTCGGTCCATAAGGCGTGTAGCGCTTACATTCGCCCCGTCGAATACTATGGCGTTTCTGTGCTTCCATAGCCCCCGCAAAGTGAGCAGACATATGGTGTGGATCGTCTTCGCGTTACGCCCAAGCGCGCCGTGCCATGTGCACCAGTCCTGCAGCACCTCTCCTGCCTGCGGCGCGCCGGCTGGCATGCGCAAGGCCGTGAAGATGCGGGACCAAACCCCCCGTGCCAGCACACACTCCACGAGTAGATGCCCGATCGTCTCATCGTGCTGATCGCAAAATGGGCAGGCGTCCTGGTGTGGTAGCCCTCACCTCGCCAATCTGTCGGACGCCCAACACCTATTCATGATCGCTAACCATGCAAAGAAACGACATCGGAGTGGAGTCTTCGAGCGCCAAGTGAAGGCCGCCGTGGGTGACACTTGCCCTCCGACGAACCTTGCCGCGTATGCCGACCTAGCCGAGAACTCCCCCACTCATTTCCCATGATCAGGAGATGGAATCCGCAATTTCCTCCTGAAGCTGCACCGCCCCAATCCTGTGCCAGATGTCCATATACTCCTCGATTCCGGTCATGTCACCAATAGGCCCTATGTCTGTGGCCCACCGGTCGTGCGCGACGGCCTCAAATACTGTCTGTATCCCTCTGGTCCTTGCCGGGACCGATCCATATGCACGCGGTGCCAGGTCCTGAATCCGATAGCCGTCGAGCCAACGATCCTCACACACACCTAAACCCCAAACCCATACACATCTGCCATTGAACAACATTGTCGCAAGTGAATGTCTAACAGTTCTAAACTAATCTCGTCAAGCTGGACGTGCCCTTCCCGAGCTACCGCATGTACCTAGTACATACACCATATCTCATACACCCATTCACTTTTAAATTGTATAGTTGATTTTCAAACTGCATTGACATTCTTTTGAAAATACATAAATACTTTTTAGATCACATGGACTTTTTTAAAGAGCATGAATTTTTTTAATTACAAAAAATTTGTAAGCCTGTGAACACTTTTTAGAATTACATGAACAATTTTTTTTGAGAAAAAGGTGAACAATTTTCAATTGGTGTGAGCATTATTTTGATATATGAACACTATTCTTAAAACACATAAGCATTCTAAAATTCATGAACGATTTTTAAAAACTACATGGCAAGTTTAAAAGGGCACAATCACATAAAATTAGAACATGCAGGTGAACAATTTTCAATTCGTGTGAACATTATTTTGATATATGAACACTATTCTTAAAACACATAAACATTCTAAAATTCATGAACGATTTTTAAAAACTACATGGCATTTTTTAAAAGGCACAATCACATAAAATTAGAACATGCATAAATTGGATTTTGGATGTGTGGCAAGTGATCAGATCACACATCCGCGCGTCTAATTTTTTTTCTTACTATAGTGAACGGGAGGAGAGCTATTCTCAAATATTTACTCTAGCTGTGCCATGAGCCTGTGCAATTTTCTCGTTCGTGACTATGTGGCTCGGTAAGGAAACAGAAAAGGCACTCGTGGAGTGCTCACGAAGGATATTTTGCCTTGACCCGTTGACCGGTCAAAGTACCCATCGCCTAGCGAAGGAAACCGTATAGCGCCAGCGTCCTTGCATTCGGCGCTTGCCGGTGGGCTGGCCCAGTTGCTATTGCAAGTCGATGACCGTCTTTGACTTACAGGCATGATATATAGGTAGATTAGTTTTTTTTGTTTTTTGTGAGGAATTATAGATAGATTAGTGAGAGCTCCTCCCAGCGCCTTATGAGCCCGTTGACGCAATTGACGCCCACTGCACCCCGCTAGTGGGCCGGCCCATGAGAACGGAAGGCAGTGCAAAAAATGTATTAATGCGCAAAAACACTACCCGAGAATCTCAATCTTGATAGGATTCGGTCCTGGGCAAACCCTAAACGGCGCCCGTTGCGCCCGTTTCTTCAATTCTCACAAACGGGCGCACACCCCCGCGCGGTGCAGGGCCGGCCGGTTTTTCCTTTTCTTACACGTTCAGTCTGAAGAAGCGAGCGCCAAAAAAAGGAATGCTCGCCGGGGTTCGAACCATCGAACCAGGGATTTGTTGGTTGAGTTAGCACCGAATTTGGACTACGTACGACTGGTGACTAACTGCTTCTTCGGCTTCTTCTATTCTTTCTCTAGGTTGTGAGAGTTTTTTGTGCCCTTGTAATTTATGTTTTTTTAAAGAATCGATGAACCTTTTCTTTTCTTAAATAACGTTGAACTTATTCCAAAATCTATGAACTTTTTCTGAATTCATGAACTGTTTTCAAAATTGGTGAACTTTTATAAAAAATTTTGAACTTTTCTTCCAAAATCAGATGAACTTTTTTCAATTTATGAACTTTTTTTCAAAATCGTTGAACTTTTTAAAAAATTGATGAACTTTTTTCAAAATTGATGAACTTTTTTAGATAACTGATGAACTATTTTCGAAAATCGATGAACTTTTGTTCAAAATCGATGAACTTTTTTAAAATTTGTTATTTTTTTGAATATCAATGAAGTTTCTTGGAATACATGAAGTTTTTTTTTTCTAATTCGTGATATTTTTTGGAATCCGTGGGCACTTAAAATTTGTTCCCATTTTTTAAATCCATACTCATGTTTTTCTAAATAGTGCGGCTATAGTTTTGGTTTAATACGTTTTCGCGTTGGAAAATTTCACACAAGCGTAATAGCTTTAGTGGTTAGCTAGTAACGCACTTAAGAAAGTCGGAGCAGGTTCGAAAACCTCAGGTGATCGACATTTTGACAAATCCTATTCGACGCCTTAAGCGCCGAATATAGGCCATTTGGTACAGGGCGCACACCCCCTGTATGCTTGGTTTGTCTAGCGGGCGGCCCATCTCATTCCCTTCTGTTCTTTTTCTTCTGTTTCTAAAGAAGAAAAAAGGTGCGACAGCCAGGAATCGAACCACGTTGAGCGATCGAACCAACGTTGAGCGAGTTGAGAGTACAACACGATAACCACCAGAACACCCAAGCCGCTGTGTTTGCTTACATGTTTTTATCCTCTTTTATCTTTCTTTTGTTTTTTTTCCTTTTTTCTCTCCTTTTTGAAATTCGAGAAAGTTTTTTTCTGCAAAATCGATGAAATTTTTTCAAACTCGATGAACTTTTCTCAAATTTGATGACCTTTTTTTAAAATTTGATGAACTTTTTTCAAATTCGGTGAACTTTTTTTCAAATCCGATGAACTTTTTTCAAATCCGGTGAACTTTTGTCAAATTCGATGAACTTTTTTCAAATTTGATGACCTTTTTCAAACCCGGTGAACGTTTTTTAAAATTGATGAACTTTTCTTCAAATTCGATGAACTTTTCTCAAGTTTGATGAACTTCTTTAAAAAATTGATGAACTTTTCTTCAAATTCGATGACTTTTCTCAAAAGCGTTGAACTTTTTTCAACATCGATGAACCTTTTACGTATTCGATGAGTGTTTTTCAAATTCGATGAACTTTTTTAAAATAATTGATGAACTTTCTTTGTATTTGACGAACTTTTTTCAAATTCGACGAACTTTTTCGTATTCAATGAACTTTTTTCTTAATTCATAATTTTCCGTGTTAATTTTTCATATTTATGAAAAAAAATACGAGCATATTCCCTCCATTTTTTGCCCTGAAACAGCAGCTCAGCAGGAAAAAAATGAAAAGCAGGCAACGCGACTTGATCGATCGAGCGAGCGAGTGATTTTTTTTTTTTTGAAGCGAGCGAGCGAACAAGTGATGCGCGGGAGCAAGGGAGCGAAGGCAGAGTGGGCGGGCCCATAAAGGGAGCTCTCGTGGGCGCCCGAACTCCTTTACAGGCGCTGGCGAGGAGCTCTCCGACATTTTGCTGGTTGTTTTTCGCGCTGTAAGTATCTTTTGCACTGTCAGCGTATTAATGGGCCGGCCCGCTAGCGTGCTGCTGTGGGCGCCCGTTGCCTCAGCCAGCGCATAAGGCGCCCGTTAGGAGGCCGAATCCTATTTGGCGCCCTTTGCGCCCGATACAGCTCTCCCACTCCCTTCCCTCGCTACTAATGGGCCGACCCATCTCAACGTTCGCTGTACGTTTTTATAGCCCTGAAACAGCAGCTCAGCAGGAAAAAAATGAAAAGCAGGCAACGCGACTTGATCGATCGAGCGAGCGAGTGATTTTTTTTTTTTTTGAAGCGAGCGAGCGAACAAGTGATGCGCGGGAGCAAGGGAGCGAAGGCAGAGTGGGCGGGCCCATAAAGGGAGCTCTCGTGGGCGCCCGAACTCCTTTACGGGCGCTGGCGAGGAGCTCTCCGACATTTTGCTGGTTGTTTTTCGCGCTGTAAGTATCTTTTGCACTGTCAGCGTATTAATGGGCCGGCCCGCTAGCGTGCTGCTGTGGGCGCCCGTTGCCTCAGCCAGCGCATAAGGCGCCCGTTAGGAGGCCGAATCCTATTTGGCGCCCTTTGCGCCCGATACAGCTCTCCCACTCCCTTCCCTCGCTACTAATGGGCCGACCCACCTCAACGTTCGCTGTACGTTTTTATAGCGCAAAAAAGGGACCTGCAAGGAGAATCGAACACTAGACCTCCGTCTTAGTAAGACGTTGCAACAACCACCGCACCACCTAGTCAGCTGTGATAACTTGCATCTTTTCTGTCCTTTCTTCTTTCATCTTACCTTTTTCCATTTCCTTTTTCTCTTTTTTCAATTTTTCTTTTTCATATTCAAGAAATTTTATCTCTTCACTTTTCGTTTTACGAAAAATGGATGAACTTTTTTTTTACAAATTCAATGAACTTTTCCCATAATAGATGACTTTTTTTAAATTTGATGAACTTTTTTTGAATCTGGCGAACCTTTTTTCAACTTCGATGAACCTTTTTTGAATCTGATGAACTTTTTTTTCAAAATTTGATGAACTTCTTCATATTTGGTGAACAGTTTTTTATTCGGTGAACTTTTTTCAAATTCGGTGAACTTTTTCCAAATCCGGTGAACTTTTTTCAACTTTTCATGAACTTTTTTCCAAATTCGTTGAACTTTTTCAATTTTGTGTTCAAATTTGATTAACTTTTTTTAGAATTGATGAACTTTTTCTCAAATTTATGAACTGTTTTTAAAATTCATTTTTTTCTTCAGATCCAAGTATTTTTCAGTTTTGTGAACGAAGGGACGAACAGGAAAAAAATAACAACGAACGAAACAAACATGCTCGGAGGGAAGGAGCGAGCGAGCGAAGAAGGGAAGGAGCTTACTAGCTGGGCCGGCCCACGCGAGGCTGCTGCGTGAGCGCCCGCTAAGCGAACGGGCGCCTAAGGCGCCGAAGAGGAGGTCTCCCTCCCTCGATCCTGCGCTAGTTAGCTCCAAAGCTTGGTGGCCAACCAATAGACCTATTAAGCTCTTGTTGATAGATTGCAACACGAAACCTCTAAGAACTAACTTTAGACGCGCTTTTTAGAAAAATGGGATTTTTTTTGAAAAGAAATATGAACAAAATTTGAATGTCCACATATTTAAAAAAATCACGAATTAGAAAAAAAGTCCACGTATCAAAAACATTCACCGATTCAAAGTTCCATAAAACTGAAAAAGTTCATCGACTTTGAAAAAAGTTCACTGATTTTCAAAAAAAATTATCAAATTTGACAAAAAGTTCATTGAGATTGAAAAAAGTTCGTCAACTTTGAAAAAAAACTTCATCAATTTGAAAAAAGGTTCTTCAATTTTTTTTAAAAAGTACATCACATATGAAAAAGGTTCATCGAATTTGAGAAAAGTTCGCCGATTTTGCGAAAATTTGGTCGCCTTTAAAAAAGTTCACTCATTTTAAGACAGAGAAAAAAACAAAGATAGAAAAAAAGAAAAGGAAACAGGGAAAACAGCTGCCTTTTCTGCGTTTATATAAATAAAATAAAAAGAACGACTATAGCACATCTGGTCATCTGGTCCAACTGGTTCGGGTGATGGCTACCTGAACGAACGGGCGTGGTTCGAGTCGCGCTTAAGATTAGTACCACCTCGGATGTACAAAATAATACGAACGGACGACGGCGGATGAAAAACAGACAAAATAATATGGAGCATCTCTCTAATATAATAAGATGATCCAACGGAAGGATTGTCAAAATATGCATCTATGTGTCCTCGGCAAAAATAATAAGCATTTTAGTTCACTGCGACATAAATATATACTGAACTATTTGTTTTTTGTCCAGGACACATACAGTCGTATTTTTTTAATCCCTTCATTGGATCATGTTATATTATAGGTGTGTTGGTTCAGTATTTTTTTCAGAATTTTTGAGAACTTTTACACCGTTAAAACTCTTAACTAGTTCTGTGGCAAACACTTGTAGAAGATCCTATATATATATATATATAGAGAGAGAGAGAGAGAGATTAAGGCATCTTCTACCCTGAATACAAATGATTCTAAAAAACGCTGAACACAAATCGGAAACTGCTTGATAGGGTATGGGTCCATAAACACATATGCGAGAGCTGGTCATTCAACCGTAGCCGCATCCATTTTAAACCAGACTAACCGGGGGATTTTCGTCAAACACAACAAAAATCATCAAAATTTGAATATAAAATAGCATAAATCATTCAGAAATAGCATGTAAGTATGTCTAGTACAACAACAAATTAAATTTAACAAGATTAACCGGATATTCAGTTTTTCATGGATGGATCATCTAATCCCACACATATTGTATCTTAAGCTTCATCAACAATGTATGTGCGTGAATGGCCGTCCCCTGATCTGCAGTACTTCACGGCATCGTGTGTAGACTACACAATGTGTACAACAACAATGAGTGAATGACTCAATAAACATGCAGAGCAAGAAGAAACACAACTTACTATCTCCATGATTGTCGTGCGCAATGGTCATATTGCCTTCAGCCGATCAACCACGCCACAATACTTCGTGACGGAGCTCTGCATGGTGTACCATTGACACACTAAGGATTTGACACTGCGTTCATGGATGATGTGCATGTCATAGGACGTAATGTGCTTTTGCGCATGAAACAAACCATGCACGCCCTGCCAAACGACCCCCATTCTGCTCCCTCCTACGAAGTCCGCAGATACGGCCAACCACGCATCACACAAGAACTCATCCTCCTTCGTGGAGTATCCTCTCGTCCTTCTTACTCTAAACGACGACATAAAATTCAAAAATAAGTTCAATTGCATTTGACCGAACACCTGCCGAACGTGGTGTCCGCCATAGACGGCGTCGATAGGGGGCGATGGGTACCTGGTTGTGGACGAAACTTGGGTGAACGACGCCATTGTACAAGGTAAGCATGCGCGTGGGTGGGGCTAAGGACGTCCGGCAATACCTAGGCGGCGGCTGAAGTACGACGGTTGTGGAAGAGGAGGGTGCGAATGCAAAGTAAGGGGAAGCAGAGGCAGAGTGAAAGAGAATGGGATGAAACCAATTCTTATCGAAATCATTTCAAATCGTTTGGCATTCTAACACATTTTTTTATGAAAGAATGAGTTTTATTTAAAATTTCATCAAAAGTAAAATCATCTTAAACATTATAAAAATTGCATCGAGATCTAAAACTATGAATGACCATTATTAACGTTAGAACGAGCCACTGACACGCCGTTGCCGCTGCTTTGCCTACCTGAGCCGGGTTCACCTTGTCGGTGATGTACTAGTGCCAAACAGTTTGCTATGCATATTGGACATGGCCCAACTCTACAACTGATTAGCTAAGGACATTTTTAATCAGCGAACATCAATCTTTTACGCGAGGACTATATCTCGCATTAAGCGTAGGGATGGCAATGGATACACATTACCCGCGTATCCTGTGGGTAAAAACCCTATTAAGATAAGGGTATGGGACAAAAAGTTGCCCATGGCTACTTAAATGAGAAAATATCATACCCATCAGGTAGAGAGGTTACGGGTATGGGATCGTATAACCCATGCCCGCGTACCCATGTACCCATCTAAAATGTTAACATGTGGGTTTCTGTTAATATCCGAATGTATTCATTTCCCCTTCTAATCACGTCAGGTAAAAATTCTAATGTGTCTTCAAATTATCTCTATAATTTATCATGATTTCATGAATTTAAAGTGTATGCATATGTGTTGTTATTTTATGATTATGTGTTGTTATTTACATTTTTATATGTCACTTTATAGGCAAGTATTTGTGTTTATGAGAATATGTTGTTGTTACAATACATTGTTGTTTAAAATGTGTTCCTATTAATAATTTATGATTATATGTTGCTTTTTACAACTATTTTCTACTCAATTGATATGTTGTAAATGCGGGTGTTTTTACCCGCGGGTACCATGTACCCTGTCGGGTGACAGGTATAGGAAAAAAATTATACCCTTAACATGTATAAGTATGGGTGATGGAGGGCGGACAGGTAAGGATATGGGGTAGCTCCATCCGTACCCATACCCTGAGCGCATTCTTTCATCTAGTTGAAGCTTTCCTCACGTACTTAGCAACAGGGCCAACCCGTTTCCCGTCTTATTTCTTTTCCTTCGCTGGATTCGTTCCATTGCGTGAGTTCGCTGGTTCGCTCGCATCTTGTTTTTTTTATTTTTTTCATCGCTTCTTTACTTTTTTTGGGGGGGAGGGGTGGGCGGGAGAGGGGATCTTCGCTTCTTAACTGATATTTGTGTTTATATTTCTTTTTCATTTTTTTCCTTTCATTCCTCGTTTTCATCGATTTTTGTTGTTTATTCTTTGTTTATATTTGTTTCTTTTCTTGGTTTTTGTTGTTTTTTCTTTGGTTTTTATTTATTCTCTCTTGGTTGTCATCTGTTTTCTTCCGTTCTTTTCTGGTTTTCATCGATTTTCCTTGTTCTTATATGTTTCTTTTCCCAGTCTTCAATGGTTTTCTTGCTTTTTTTTCATCCTCTGGTTTTTATTTATTTATTTCTTGGTTTTATTTGTTTTTCATTCTTTTTGCATCCATTACTTCATTTTTTTTCATTTTCCTTTTATTTAGTTTATTTTTTGCTCTACTTTGTTTCTTTCTTGTTTTCATTCTACATTTCTTGTATATGCCAATAATAAATTTTCTAATACATGTTTAAAATTGTAAGAAAACAAATTTATCATTTTTTCATACATGGTCAACATTTTTAATAAAACATATTTTTAACATTTTTCAAATGAGTGATTAATATATTTTAAATACAAGATTAAGATTTTTTGAATACTTGGTCAATATTTTTCACACACACTTTTAAACTTTTTCAAATGCTTGATTAATAGTTTTAAAATAAAAAGTTTAATATTTTTTATTACATGGTCACATTTTATCTATATCCATTTAACATGTTCCAAATTCTTGATTGACATATTCAAACACTTGTTGAACATTTTTCAAATGCTTGAGTAATATTTTTATATACATGATAAAAAAATCATCATTTCTTCATACAAGGCCATACTTTTTTCTGTACACATTTAACATTTTCCAAATGTTTGATTAACATTTTTCAAATACTTCTTTGACGTTTTTTTAAATTCTTGATTAATTTGTTTATAAATGACAAAAAAATCTTCATTTTTAATACATGATCAACAACTTTTCTATACTCGCTAAATATTTTCCAAATGCTTGAGTAACATTTTCAAATACTTGTTCAATGTTTTTTAAATATTTGTTCAACATGTTCAAAATTCTTGATTAACATTTTTCCAATACTTGTCCAACATTTTTTAAATACTTGGTCAATATTTTCCAAATGCTTGGTCAACATTTTTCAAATGTTTTTTGTAAAGTATAAACAAAAGCACAAAAATAAAGCAAAAAACAAAAACAAAAAAAGGAGGCTGTGGCCGCCTGCGCTTCTGGGTCGGCCCATCTCGGTCTCCCGTTCAGCGAGGGTTCCTCCTCTCACGCTGAACGCGACATATAGGGGCGCCCAAGTTTTTAGGGGCTCTGAGCGGAAGCCATGACGATCGTCCGATCGAGATCAAACACATGGCAATTTTCTAGAAATTACGCTGGATGGCACGACAATTCTTTCCAACAACATGGCATTTTTTGATTCCATACATGGCAAATCCTGTACGACAACATCATAATTTAAGTTATTTTGGCACGACAATTCTTGCGTTCGCCGGAAAAACCATTCCCAGCAAACCTTATATTTTAAGCATTAGCGTCCAATTCGGCACCTGGGCCAATTACACATGAGCGAGAGCGGCTCAGATAATTTAGGAGCGACTGACACTGACCCACAAACACAAGAACCGTCGAAAAAAAAACTCTCGCCTAATATCATCGTCTTTAGGTTTTGCGAGCTTCTAAGGACGGGTGGAGATTACTTTCTGAAGCCGGCTAATGGCGAGTGTGCGTGCCTACGAAACTATCTGGGTGTGGATTCAGCTCCATGATGCCCTTCAATTATTGCCGGAGGCCCCGCTGGTGTGTTGTAGCCTCGGCGGTGTGTGGCTCTTTGTCGAGGTGTGGACTCGGCTGCACCAGTAGCCTTAAGGTGTCATGGTTTGGTCTCAGCGGATTGAATCTTTTCGTCAACAACGTTGGTGCTTCTCGTGCATTGTGCCTCTCGTTGGTTTGTTGACAAAGGAAGTTGAAGGCCCTCCCCGAGAATATTGAGAAAATTAAGGAGATGGAGAAAATCCTCAGGAAGTCTAAAGGGTTGTTGGTTGAGGAGATGGAGAAAAACCAGTCGTTGAGAGAAGAGCATTCCACTCTCATGTCATGAATGGAAGAACTATCAAATAGTCATGATTTTCTCTCAGCCGACCACGAGAGATTGACCTATGATTACCTGAAAAGGAAACAGGAACTCGAGGTGCCGAGAGAGGCTCATGAGGATTTGATGAGAGAAAATTCTCTTCTCACCCAACAACTTAAAGAGAAACATGAAGTGTTTGTTCCACCTTGCTTAAAATGCCTTGATCGAAATAATGCTGAATCAAATGTTGAATCTTATGTGAATGCTAACCCCTCTGTCGAGGTAAATGGTTATGATGAAAATGCTAGGTTGAAGGATCTTCTTTAGACAGGAATGTTCAAATTTCTCTAAGGGCATCAAACCCTTTGTGATGTTCTGAAGAAATCCATTCTTCACAAAAATCCCAGGAAGGAAGGTATCGGTTTCGAAAGGAAACTGAATGAAAATGACTCCTACTGGGAGCCTGATCAATATCCTCGAACTGTATGTGTGCCTTCCAAGAGCAAAACGCTCGATCCAGCTTTGCTTTTGGGATGTAACTCTCACATCCCTGAATATCCTAATGATGATTCTCTGGACAACTATAAGTTATTCAAAAACCAATATGGTAAGGCTATTGCTCGCTATGTTGGACCAAACAGCAGGAATGGCCCCCCAAAGAAAGCTATCTGGGTGCCAAAGAAAACTATCCATGCATTGCCTATTACTCCAGTGCTAACCATGCAGGCAGAAAATGCTCGTCATTATGTTTGACAGAATGAGTAAACGTGCATCAACCTCTATGCCTAGATTACCCCAATGTCACCGCGGGAATTGATTACCCATAGTATAGGGGATCAATCGTATTCCTTTTGATAAGTAAGAGTATCGAACCCAATGAGGAGTAGAAGGAAATGACAAGCGGTTTTTACCAAGGTATTCTCTGCCACTGTCATAAGTAACAGTGATAGATCCGAAAAGTAGAAAAGGTGCAACAAGGTAGCCCAATCCTTTTTATAGCAAAGGACAGGCTGGGAAGTTCTCTTATATAAAAGTAAAGTGCTCTCGAGGACACATAGGAATTATCATCTAGTCACTTCCATCATGTTTGTTTGATTAGGGTTTGCTACTTTGATAATTAGATATGTGGGTGAACCGGTGCTTCGGTGCTCTTCTTACTTGAACAAGCCTCCCACTTATGATTATCCCCTCTCTCAAGCATCTGCAACTACGAAAGAAGAATTAAGATAAATCTAACCATAACATGAAACATATGGATCCAAATCAGCCCCTTGTGGAATAACGCATAAACTATGGTTTAAGCTTCTGTCACTCTAGCAACCCATCATCTACCTATTACTACATAATGTCTTCCCTTAGGCCCAAGTATGGTGAAGTGTCATGTAGTCGACGTTCACATGACACCACTAAAGGAAGCAACAACATACATATCATCAAAATATCGAACGAATACCAAATTTACATGATTACTTATAACCATACTTCTCCCGTGTCCTCAAGAACAGAAGTAACTACTCACAAATCATATCCATGTTCAAGATCAGAGGGGTATTAAATATTATTAAGGATCTGAACATATAATCTTCCACCAAATAAACCAACTAGCATCAAGTATAAGATGTAATTAATCAACACTACTAGCAACCCGCATGTACCAATATGAGGTTTTGGGACAAAGATTGAATACAAGAGATGAACTAGGATTTGAGATGAGATGGTGCTGGTGAAGATGTTGGTGAAGATTGGTCCTCCCATGATGAGAGGATCGTTGGTGATGTCGATGGCTTCGATTTCCCCCTCCCAAAGGGGAGTGTCCCCGACGGAACCGCTCTGCTGGAGAGCAAAAGTGCTCCTGCCCAGGTTCCGCCTCGAGACGGCGGCGCTTCGTCCCGAAAGTCTTCTTCTGGTTTTTTCTAGGTCAAATGGCATCATATAGGAGAAGATGGGTGATACGTCTCCAACGTATCTATAATTTTTGATTGCTCCATGCTATATTATCTACTGTTTTGGGCAATATTGGGCTTTATTATCCACTTTTATATTACTTTCGGGACTAACCTATTAACCGGAGGCCCAGCCCAGATTTGCTGTTTTATGCCTATTTCAGTGTTTCGAAGAAAAGGAATATCAAACGGAGTCGAAACGGAACAAAATCAACTGGAGAAGTTATTTTTGGAAGGAAAGCAATCCAGGGCACTTGGACTCCACGTCAGGAGATACGGGAGGTGCTCACGAGGGTGGGGGGCGCCCCCCCTAGGGCGCGCCCCCTGCCTCGTGGGGCCCCCGTAGCTCCTCCGACGTACCTCCTGCACCCATATATACCTACGTAACCTAAAACTTCCAGAACGCACAATAGATCGGGAGTTCCGCCGCCAGAAGCCTCCGTAGCCACTGAAAACCAATCCAGACCCGTTCCAGCACCCTGCCGGAGGGGGCAATCCTTCTCCGGTGGCCATCTTCATCATCCCGGTGCTCTCCATGATGAGGAGGGAGTAGTTCTCCCTCGGGGCTGAGGGTATGTACCAGTAGCTATGTGTTTGATCTCTCTCTCTCTCTCGTGTTCTTGAGGTGATACGATCTTGATGTATCGCGAGCTTTGCTATTATATTTGGATCCTATGATGTTTCTTCCCCCCTCTACTCTCTTGTAATGGATTGAGTTTTCCCCTTGAAGTAATCTTATCAGATTGAGTCTTTAAAGACTTGAGAACACTTGATGTATGTCTTGCCGTGGATATATGTGGTGACAATGGGATACCACGTGCCACTTGATGTATGTTTTGGTGACCAACTTGCGGGTTTCGTGACATTGGGAACCTATGCATAGGGGTTGGCACACGTTTTCGTCGTGATTCTCCGGTAGAACTTTGGGGCACTCTTTGAGGTCCTTTGTGTTGGTTGAATAGATGAATCTGAGATTGTGTGATGCATATCATATAATCATACCCACGGATACTTGAGGTGACATTGGAGTATCTAGGTGACATTAGGATTTTGATTGATTTGTGTCTTAAGGTGTTATTCTAGTACGAACTCTAGGGCTGTTTGTGACACTTATAGGAATAGCCCAACGAATTGATTGGAAAGAATAACTTTGAGGTGGTTTCGTACCCTACCATAATCTCTTCGTTCGTTCTCCGCTATTAGTGACTTTGGAGTGACTCTTTGTTGCATGTTGAGGGATAGTTTTATGATCCAATTATGTTAGTATTGTTGAGAGGACTTACACTAGCGAAAGTATGAACCCTAGGCCTTGTTTCCTATCATTGCAATACCGTTTATGCTCACATTTATCATTCGTTACCTTGCTGTTTTTATTATTTCAGATTACAAATACCTTTATCTACTATCCATATACCACTTGTATCACCATCTCTTCGCCGAACTAGTGCACCTATATAATTTACCATTGTATTGGGTGTGTTGGGGACACAAGAGACTCTTTGTTATTTGGTTGCAGGGTTGCTTGAGAGAGACCATCTTCATCCTACGCCTCCTACGGATTGATAAACCTTAGGTCATCCACTTGAGGGAAATTTGCTACTGTCTTACAAACCTCTGCACTTGGAGGCCCAACAACGTCTACAAGAAGAAGGTTGTGTAGTAGACATCAATGGGCCTTGGAGGCCTGCCAGGGGCCCCACAAGCTCGGGGGCGTGCCCTGGGGTAGGGCGCGCCACTGGTATGCGCCAGTGTTATACAAACGAGTTTTAACCCCTTTCCACGATGGCATTTGGAACCATCGCCTAGTGAGTGACGGTGATAGGGGGGTCCTTCCCACACGACCCAGAAACCGTCGGGGATATGCCCTCCTGGCACACACGCTCGGCAAAATGAGTTCGTGTGCAACCGGTGAGCGCTCAAATACGGAAATACATATAATAGAGCTAAAAATATACAATTATACACGCGAAATTGTTTCCGGTCGCAAGTACATCCCACACAGTCAGTCCCGGCTAAATGTTTCCGTTCGTATGTACATCCCACACAGTCGCTCCAAAGGAAACATTTTCGTTCACAGCTACATCACACATAATTTTCCCCGTTAAATTATTTGTGATAGCGTTGCCATTGCACATGATATTAACAATTTTATCGTTTGCGTTATTGAATGCATCACACACGGTGCATAGAAGAAACTGTGTGGCAAAGGCTGTCCATCATACATAGTTTTTATGTGGTAAACATTTGCACAAGGTGGCCTAACGCAAACAGTTTTCAAGAGGATGCTGTGTGTGCGGTGGAGATTGATCGCACATGTAGTGGATCCTAGAAACGTTTCTGATCTCCATGTCTATCGCAGACGTTTCACTTTCGCAAACCGTGTGTAGTGTAATCCCTAATTTCAAAATGACATGTTTTGAATTTGAAAGTAGGCAATCACTTATTTCATATCCAACCATGTTTATTACAAATATAGGTTCAACCACCAATGCACAGGTACAGATACTGAAGAACTACAGAAGCACCAAGTAAAGAATGATGAACCACAGTTGTACTAAAGACTGTAAAGAGAGAGGCGAAAGACATTCTGGTTGCTGGAGAAGGTGAAGCGAAATGCCCATATTGTGCCCTCCTCCATGCGTAATGCGTGCACAACTCTAGGCCAACCCCTTGTGATGGCTGCCCGTCCATCCTTCACTGTCTTCATTACGACTTCTCGATGCTCATTGTAGTCTGGATGAAATACTTTAACCTTCATTGCGTGTCCACCAATCATGTGCTTGATAACTGGACAAATGCTAAAAAAAGCAACCTAACAACCAAATACAAATAAACAAGGCATCTGCTTGATAACTTGACAAATACTCCACTACAAAAAAGAGACACATCCGTGACATTTTGGGCTGAACGAATTTTTTTCTGTCATACCTATGACACTTCTATGATGATAATTGTGACAAACCCCGGTATCATCATAGATGTGGTGGGGTCCAACTTCCGTGACCAAAAATCATGACAGAAAATGGGCTTTTCGTCCTGGGCGGGCCAGAGACGCAGCTGCATGACATTCTTTGGGCCGTTCATGACGGAAAAACCCGTGGTAGAAGCGAGGGCGAGGAAAATATTGGGGTGTTCCCGGTTACGGTGGGTGGTCGGGGCCGGGCGATGCGCGTTTCTCTCGTAGACGCATGCGCGTGGGTGCGAGGCGTTGGGCTCTAACTGAACCCGAGCACGGCGTTGGGCTCTAACTGAACCCGAGCGATTGCACTGCAGGCTATGCGTTACTGAACCCGAGCGATCGATCGATGGCTGTTAACTGAACCCGATCGAGCGATTCCTTCGCTACTGCTGCTAACTGAAGCCGATTGATGCTGCCTCTGGATGAACAGTGAGCATGCTGGGGGGGGGGGGGTGGATGAACAGTTCCCGGTGGGGGTGGATGAACAGGACCCCGTGGTGTTGCCTCTGGATGAACAGGACCCCGATCGATCAAGCCGGTTGGGGCTGGATGAACAAGACCCCGTGGAGGGCAGGATGAACAGTAGATGGTGGAGGGCTGGATGAACAGTAGCCCGTGGAGGGGTGGTTGAACAGGAGCCCGTGGAGAGGGCTGGTTGAACAGTAGCCGGTGGAGTAGCGCGCGGTGGAGGCTGGATGAACAGGAGCCCGTGGATGAATAGTCGCAGGTGGAGGCTGGAGGAGGTCGACTGTGGATGAACAGTAGCCCGTGGAGGCTGGAGGGGGTCGACAGTGGAGATGAACAGTATCCCGTGGAGTCCCATTTTATGGTACGCCACACTCCTCCCGATGAACAAGACCCCCGTTTATACCGTAGCGCTCCAACACAAGTCCGTTTCCTCAGTTTTGCGGTACGCCACACCCCTCCCGGTCAACAGGACCCCCGTTTCGACCGTAGGAGGTCTGTTTCCTCCGTTTTGCGGTACGCCAGACCCCTCCCGATGAACAGGACCCCGTTTCGAACATGGCCGGTCGAACACATGGCCGTTTCCTCCGTTCTGCGGTACGCCATGCCTCGTTTCCATCGGCTGTTCCGTCCAAGCCCTCCCGATGAACACGACGACGCATTCCGTTTCGACCCAGCCGGTTGGCTCCCCATGAACACGACGACGACGTTGTTTCTCCATTCCAACCCAGCCATGTACACGAGCCCTGGCCATACGTATGCGTGAGTAGGCGTTCGAGACCCTGCCCGTATGTACGTACATGGCCGTATTTTCTTTCTTGCGCACTGGCCACTGTACGTACGTGTACATGCTACGTGCGCGCCTCTACTACGACACATGCGCGCCCCTACATAAACCAGTATGTATGCACACGTTCGCGACCAGAATGACAATGCTACGTACGCTTCGACCAGGTGGGTCCCGACTGTCAGGCACTTCCTTGCATGCGAAGATGTAGCTGGTGGGTCCCAGCAGTCAAGGGGGCTGCTACGTCTTGAGCTTGCGTTGGTTTTCCCCGAAGAGGAAGGTATGATGCAACAGAGTAGTGTAAGTATTTCCCTCAGTTTTTGAGAACCAAGGTATCAATCCAGTAGGAGCCCACGCTCAAGTCCCTCGTACCTGCACAAAGCGATAGCTACTCGCAACCAACGCGATTAGGGGTTGTCAAGCCCTTCACGGTTACTTATGAGAGTGAGATCTGATAGATAGAATATTTTTGGTATTTTTGATATAAAGATGCAAAGTAAAAAGTAAAGGCAAAGTAAAAAATCAAAACAATATAAAAGTAATGGAGATTGATATGATGAGAATAGACCCGGGGGCCATAGGTTTCACCAGTGGCTTCTCTCAAGAGCATAAGTATTCTATGGTGGGTGAACAAATTACTGTTGAGCAATTGATAGAATTGAGCATAATTATGAGAATATCTAGGCATGATCATGTATATAGGCATCACGTCCATGACAAGTAGACCTAAACGATTCTGCATCTACTACTATTACTCTACTCATCGACCGCTATCCAGCATGCATCTAGAGTATTAAGTTAAAAACAGAGTAACGCCTTAAGCAAGATGACATGATGTAGAGAGATAAATTCATGTAATATGAAATAAACCCCATCTTGTTATCCTCGATGGCAACGATACAATACGTGCCTTGCTACCCCTTCTGTCACTGGGTAATGACACCGCAAGATCGAACCCAAAGCTAAGCACTTCTCCCATGGCAAGAACTACCAATCTAGTTGGCCAAACCAAACGGATAATTCAAAGAGACTTGCAAAGATAACCAATCATACATAAAAGAATTCAGAGAAGATTCAAATATTATTCATAGATAGACTTGATCATAAACCCACAATTCACCGGTCTCAACAAACACACCGCAAAAACAAGATTACATCGAATAGATCTCCACAAGAGAGGGGGAGAACTTTGTATTGAGATTCAAAGAGAGAGAAGAAGCCATCTAGCTACTAACTATGGACCCGAAGGTCTGAGGTAAACTACTCACACTTCATCGGAGGGGCTATGATGATGTAGAAGCCCTCCGTGATGACGGCCCTCTTCCGGCGGAGCTCCGGAACAGGCCCCAAGATGGGATCTCGTGGATACAGAAAGTTGCGGCGGTGGAATTAGGTTTTTGGCTCCTGTTCTGATCCTTTGGGGGTACGTGTGTATATATAGGAGGAAGGAGTACGTCGGTGGAGCACCGAGGGGCCCACGAGGCAGGGGGCGCACCCTAGGGGGGGGCGCCCCCCACCCCCGTGACCTCCTCTTTGATCCCTTGCAGTTGGGTCCAAGTCTCCTGGATCACGTTCGGTGAGAAAATCATGTTCCCGAAGATTTTATTCCATTTGGACTCCGTTTGATATTCTGTTTATCCGAAACACTGAAATAGGCAAAAAAACAACAATTCTGGGCTGGGCCTCCGGTTAATAGGTTAGTCCCAAAAATAATATAAAAGTGGAAAATAAAGCCCAATATAGTCCAAAACAGTAGATAATATAGCATGGAGCAATCAAAAATTATAGATACGTTGGAGACGTATCAGGGGCGAATCGTTTTTTTTGCTCGGACGCACTTCCTTGTGTGCGAAGATGTAGCTGGTGGGTCCCAGCAGTCAGGGGGAAACATTTTTTTGTGAAATACGGTGGCCCGTCCGGTGGGTCCCTGTTGTCAGGTGGAGGAATAATTATTTTGCGTGTAATAAGGAGGCACTTCATTGCTGCGGCCGTGGACCCAGCTGTCAGCCTCTCCACGTACAGTCCACGTCTGATGGAAGCCGTTCCTTAACCACGTTGACCACACCGCGCCGAGAGCACCAGGGCGGTGGACGACGGTGAGGCCTAGGAAGGGGACGACGCGGAGCCGGGGAAGACGCAGCAGTGGAAGCCCGCACGGAGAGGAGTATGAGGGTTCACTGGTTCGGCTGCGGTGTGAGGCTGCCATCGCCGCAGGGCCTGGCCAGCGGTGGGAATAGTAGGGGGTGGTGAGGTCTCCACGGCAGCATAGCCGGCCACGGGAGGCAGGAGCATGCGGCACGACCGGCGCTGCTTTGAGCGGCTGGAGCAAGAAGACCAGAGGTTGAAGAAGCACAACGACCGTTGGATGGACATAGTACGGTCACTGGAGCTAGAATCGTTCATATTGACTAAGTTGACAAAGCACTCCTCCCCGTCAACTTAGTAGGCCCACAAGTCAGCCACCCACCAAGGTGGGTCCCAACTAGCAGGGGGAGTATTCATTTTTTTGTGCGTAATAAGGCGACACTTCCGGTGGGTCCGAGCTGATAGCGGGGGGAATGTTTTTTTCACGAAATACGGTGGCCCGTCCGGTGGGTCCCAGCAGTCAGGGGGAAACATTTTTTTCGCCAATACGATGGTCCGTCCGGTGGGTCCCTGCTGTCAGGTGGAGGAATAATTATTTTTCGCGTAATAAGGAGGCACTTCCTTGCGGCTGCCGTGGACCTAGCTGTCAGCCTCTCCACGTACAGTACTCTTCCGATGGAAGTCGTTCCTTGACCACGTTGACCACGCCGTGCCGAGAGCACCAGGGCGGTGGACGACGGCGAGGCCTAGGAAGGGGATGACGCGGAGCCGGGGAAGATGCGGCAGTGGATGCCCACGCGTAGAGGAGTATGAGGGTTCACTGGTTCGCTGCGGTGTGAGGCTGCCGTCACTGTAGAATAACAGGGGGTGTGGGTGAGTACAGGGATGGCCTGGCTAGCGGTGGGAGTAGTAGGGGGCGGTGAGGCCTCCGCCGCATCGCAGCCGGCCATGGGAGGCTGGAGCACGAGGCATGATCGGCGCTGGTTTGAGCGGCTAGAGCAAGAAGACCAGAGGTTGAAGAAGCACTACGGCCGTTGAATGGACATCGTACGATCACTGGAGCTAGAATCATGCATATTGACTAAGTTGACAAAGCCCTCCGTCCCCGTCAACTTAGTAGGCCCACAAGTCAGCCTGCCACTATACCGGGTCCCAGCTAGAAGGGGGGGGTATTCATTTTTTGTGCGTAATAAGGACACACTTCCTTGCGTGCGAAGATATAGCTGGTGGGTCCGAGCTGTCAGTGGCGGTATTGTTTTTTTTCGCAAAATACAGAGGCCCTTTCGGTGGGTCCCAGATGTCAGGTGGAGGAATCATTATTTTGCGCGTAATAAGGAGGCATATCCTTGCGTGCGGCCATGGACCCAGCTGTCAGCCTCTCCACGTACAGTCCACTTCAGATGCATGTCGGTTGTTGACCACATTGACCAAGCCGCGCTGAGAGCACCAGGCCTACGAAAGGGAACGACACGGAGGCAGGGAAGACTCGGCAGTTGTTTCCCACGCGGAGGGGAGTACGACTGTACGAGGCTTTACCGGTTCGTCTGCCGTCGCCAGAGAATAACAACAGGTGTGGGTGAGTAGAGGGATGGCTAGGCCAGCGATGGGAGTATGGTGGGGCGGTGAGGCCTGCGCGACAGCATAGCCGGCCGCGGGGAGGAGGGAGCAGGTGAAAGTACACGCGGTGCCCCCATGTTTGGTTTTGGTAATTGATGACAATCTCTATGGACTAATGGTTGCCTTGAGTTATATTTGAAGGTTTTGTCCATAGGCTTTTCTTGGAGTACATGTGTTGGTTTCAAGGAGAGTTTGTGTCGACCAAGGTGCTATTCAAGGAATTACCTAAAGATTGGTCTTGTGAGAGGTTGATCAAGACTAAGTTAAAGAGTGAATGAAGTTGATCAACCCACAAAGCGTAGAAGATGTACCAAGAGGGGTCAAGTGATCCCATGGTATGGTAAGCATTGTCAATTACGCTTTGTGTACTAACCCATGGTCTTCATGAGGGTTCTTTGTGGGGTTAGGTTGCGGTGTGCAAGTTCAAGTGGAGCACCACGAAGAGATCAAATGCTTGAAGCTTGCTGTCCTTTGTGGTGACAATGGACCTGTGAAGATGTGCGGAAGAGTAGCTCACCCATAGTAGAGTATGGGGGAGCAATCAACTAGTCTTCATCGAGTCAACACAATCAAGAAAGGTTGCGGTGTGCAAGTTCAAGTGTAGCATCACGAAGAGATCAAATGCTTGAAGCTTGCCATCCTTTGTGGTGACAATGGACTTGTGAAGATGTGCGGAAGAAAGGCTCACCCATAGTGGAGTATGGGGGATAAATCAACTAGTCTTCATCGAGCCAACACAATCAAGAAAGGTGGTCCAACTTGAGGGAGTCAAGATCGTCATCATCTAGCTCAAGTGGACCATGTGCAAGGCAAAGGTTTGCCCTTGATAGGTTTTCTATTTTACTGGTCTCATGTTGGTAGTTGGGAGACCGGGTTATAGGATCGATTGCCATACTATCAAGGGGGGCTCTCGATGGGTAGCTTGATCGTATCGTTCGTTGAGAGCTCAAACCATTGCATCCTTGCATCATCTTTCTTGGTTCTTGTTTGGTTCTCTTTGTGAGTCTTAGAGCTTACGGTCATCTTGTTGACAAGCTTGAGTTCATCGAAAACGGAATTCGCTTGCATCTTCTATGATGTTTTCGTTGTTGGAGGTTTTGCCGGTTCTTCTTGGTTGGAGGTTTCACTCCTCTTTTTGTTAGGCATACCTCCCCTGCCTCTTCTTACTATAACCAGTCGATGTTTTGATGCTACCCGTCATCTTGTTTCCAACAAGCTTGAGTTTGCTCAATTCAGAGCTCATATGCAGAAGTTATGGAAGTTCTTGTTTTCTTGAGTGTGGTTTTTGTCAGGGTCCCAGCGGTAGTACCGTGGTACCCAGCGGTAGTACCGCTGAGGGGTCTCAAGCGGCAGTACCGCTCCGCAGCGGTAGTACCGGTGGTGACTCCGCAGCAGTACTACCGCTGGCTTACCAGGTCCCTACCGCATCGATTCTAGGGGTCTTTTTCTGTATCGGATTATGCGCTACCTCGCTGCGGCAGTAGTGCGGCAGTACCGCTCCTTAGCGGCAGTACTGCCCTTCCTCCGCGGTAGTACCGCCTGGTTCCCTCTTTCCCTTTCCCCTTCGCTCTGCGCGGCAGTACCGCCAAAGGGAGCGGTAGTACCGCTTAACCCAGCGGTAGTACCGCTATCTCCTGCGGTACTACCGCCCCAAGGTTCATGTTTTGTTGCTCCTTTTCCCTGTTTCTTCTGCCTGAGTGGTAGTACCGCTTGTGGAGCAGTAGTACCGCTTGTGTGCGGGCTGAGCACATAACGGTTGGATTTTCCCCCTCCTATAAAGGGGGTCTTCTTCCCCAATGAACCTTATCCTTTGAGCTCGTGTTCTTCCCCCATTATTGACCTTCTTTGAGCTTGATAACTCTCAATTCCTCCATGGATTCTTGCTAGTTTTTGAGGGAAAAGAGAGAGGAGATCTAGATCCACATTTCCACCAATCACTTTCTCCTCTATGTGAGGGGAACCCCTTGGATCTAGATCTTGGAGTTCGTTGTGTTCTCTTTCTTGTTCTTCCTCTCATTTGCCTCCCTAGCATTAGTTGCTTCGGTGGGATTTGAGAGAGAAGGACTTGGGCACTCCGTGTGCCCTTGCCATTGCATTTGGTGCATCGGTTTGAGTTCTCCACGGTGATACGTGGAAGTTACAAGTTGAGAAGCTTATTACTCTTGGGTTCTTGGTACCCTTGAGCTTGTTCCTCTTGGGTGCTTGGGTGCCCTAGACGGTTGGTGGTGTTCGGAGCTCAATCATTGTGGTCTAAAGCTCTGGGCAAGCATCGGGGTCTCTAATTAGGTTGTGGAGATTGCCTCGAGCAATTTGACGGGTTCCGGTGACCGCCCCCAAGGGTTGCCAAAGTGTACGGGTTCGGTGACCGCCCCCAAGGGTTGCCATTTGTATGGGTTCGGTGACCGCCCTCAAGGGTCCCTTAGTGGAATCACGGCATCTTGCATTGTGCGAGGGCGTGAGGAGATTACGGTGGCCCTAGTGGCTTCTTGGGGAGCATTGTGCCTCCACACCGCTCCAAACGGAGATTAGCATCCGCAAGGGTGTGAACTTCGGGATACATCATCGTCTCCACATGCCTCGGTTATCTCTTACCCGAGCCCTTTACTTATGCACTTTACTTTGTGATAGCCATATTGTTTCTTGTCATATTTCTTGCTATCACATAGTTGCTTATCTTGCTTAGCATAAGTTGTTGGTGCACATAGGTGAGCCTAGTTGTTTTAGGTTTTGTGCTTGACAAATTAACCGCTAGGTTTATTCTGCATTTGTTCAAGCCTAAACCGTAATTATTTTAAAACGCCTATTCACCCCCCCTTCTAGGCGACATCCACGATCTTTCAGTTGGTATCAGAGCCTCGTCTCTCTTTATAGGGCTTAACCGCCTAGAGAGTAAGGATGTCGACTAGGGGATTAGGATTCTCTGACACTCTTAGTTTCGATGGCACAAATTTTGATGTTTGGGTAATTCGCATGCTTAATCTCTTTAGGGTCATGGACCCAAATTTAGAGCGAATTGTAGATATGGGTTTTTCTCCTCCGAAGGATCCCCAAAGATTATCTTTAGAGGATGAGAAAAACTCTTATCTCAATGCTCAATCTTCTAATGTGCTTTTTGATGCTTTGAGCAATGTAGTTATATTTCAACTCATGCCGTTCCGGGATGCTCATGAGTTGTGGACAAAGCTTCAAGATAAATATGGCGTGTCCAAGTTTTGTGGGGATGGTTGTTCCCCCTCCACATCCGGCTGTATAGTCGTCTCAACTTCTTCTACTTCACCTACATGTGGATTGCCACAAGGTAATGTTATGGTGAGTAGTGTTGGTCATTGCAATGATGATAGTGTGCTTATCGTTGATGACTCTTCATCACTATCTTGTTGCAATGCTCCATCTTTGTACTTTAGCACTTCGAGCACTCCAAATGTCTCACATGCTTGTGTTGATAGTTCTTGCATATCATGTAGAAATTGCTTGACTAAATCTCAAGATGATATGCTTGCTATGCCTTGTTGCCATGATAAAAATTTATCTATTTCCTCGAGTTGTTGTGCTAACAATGTAGAGGAAACCCAACACTCCATGGAACAAGATGTGGTTTTAAATGGTGCTTCAAGGGATCCTACATCATCATCTATTGCTTTTTGCCTTATGGCTAAGGCTTCAAAGGTATCTCCTACTTTGAAACCCAATATGTCTCTTGATGATGATGTTGATGCTAATGATGTTGAGGATAATGATGAAGAGAATGATAATGTTGCCTCCTTAAAAATTAAGGGGGAAATAGTTTTTAAAAGCTCTTCATAAAAATGAAATTGCTCATTCCAACTTCATGGAAATCATGTCCATTGCCATTGAGGGCAATAAGTATATTGATGAGTTGGAATCTCGTCTTGAGGAGCATGAGGTCACCATTGATAAAATGGAAGGTTATGAGCGTGATTACGCAAATGAAATTGCGGACCTCTCTCAAGCTCTTGAACTTGAACAAACCACCAAGGAATCTCTTGAGGAGACTTTTGCTCTAGAATTATCTAGAGTGAGGGAATCTCGTGATAGAGCTCTTGAGGTGGCCAACGATTTTGAAACTAAAAATGAGGAGCTTGAAGTTGCGCATGCTAAACTCCTTGAGGACTTTGAGCACCTCGAAAATGGATCAAGGGTCATTAAGAGTGAGCTCATCAAACTCACCGAGTCTCATGCTCAACTTAAAGCTTCATATTCTAAAGAGCTTGCCAAGTTGTCTTCTCCTCTTGTTGCTAATGATGATGCTTGTGCTACTAACTCTATCTCTTGTGAAGCATCCATATTGAAGGAGAATGTTGAGCTAAGGGCTCAACTTGAGTTGCTATCTAGCAATTATGGAATGTTGGAAGAAAATCATGTAAAGCTCACAAGATCTCATGATGATCTTCTAGTATCCCATAATGTGCTAAAATTAGCTCATGAGGCCATGCTTGCTAAGGTAACATCTAGTGAGCCTCATGTGGATACTAGCACTACTTCTATTCAAAATGCTATATTGCCATGTGCTAGTCCTTGTAATCCATCTACTCACAATGTTGGTACATCTTGTGATGAATTGCTTTTCTTGCCTTATTGCTCTAACGATGAAGCTTATACTTCCTCTAGTACTTGTGTTGAGACTAACCATGTAGAGGAAATCAAAGAGCTCAAGGCCCAAGTCACTTCTTTGAAGAAAGACTTGGAAAAGAGTCATGAAGGGAAATCCACACTCAACAATATCTTGAGTGTGCAAAAATCCCCCAATGACAAAGGTGGACTAGGATTCAACTCCAATAAGAAGAATAATTCCAAGATGATCAAGAAGAAGGGCCAAGAACAAGTCAAGAATTCGGCCAAGATTATTTGCTTCAAGTGCAAAGTAGAAGGGCATCATGTTAGATCTTGCCCATTGAAGAAGAAGCCCATTAGTGACAAGCAACAAGGGAAGCGGCCACAAGTTCACTCTCATTCTCAACCTCAAGTTGAAGAAAGGCCTCTTCCCAAGAAGACTCAAGCTAATGCTTCTCAAGTTGAGAAATCAAGTGAGAAGAAAGTGAAGAGTAGACGTTGCTACCTATGTCGTGAGAAAGGTCACCTCGCTTCTTCATGCACTAGTGGTAACTTATCCAACACAATTATTATTGATGATGTCTATTCTCTTGGGAAGGATAAGGTTGGCAATGTGTTTGCCAAATTTGTTGGTGCTCAAAGGGGTGTCAAGAAAAGAACCATTTGGGTAGCCAAGCCTATTGTGACTAATCTCTTAGGACCCAACTTGGTTGGGGACCAACTATCTCATACTTGATCAATAGGTGTTGTTGGAGGCCACTTGGAGACTTGGCTACATTATGAAGAATTAAGGGGACTTCATCATTCTTAGTGTCTCAAGCCAAGTCATTCGGATTATCAAGTTTCTATCTTATATCCAATGTTCCTCCTTGCGGTAACTCGTGCTTAAATTGTGTACATTGATAGTTACTTGCCCCTTTGCATGTTTGGTTTCATTCCTTGCATGTGTTTGTATATGTTGTGCTTCCAACTTGATTATCTTGAGCAGTCAAGTTTGTGTGTGTTGGTTCGCACATCATGTATGTGTGTGTCGTGCGTAGAGCCTTTATGCTTCTTAGTCTTATCTTAGTTGGCTCTTGTGAGAGATTAATGGAATATCCCATTGTGGGGGAGTGATGTGCTTTGTGCACCTCACAATCCTATAAATGTGTGTACATGAGGAATACCATCTAGTATTGATATTACAAGATTATCTAGTCGCTATGTGGTATGTCTTCTCATGAGAAATTTAAGTTCTAAATAGTCCATTAATTATCTCTTGTTGGATCCTTTAATTGCCTCTTGTCTATCCTTAATTGGTATCACATTATGGGGGAGTAATATGCTATGTGTATATTACTAGCCTAGAAAATGTGTACATTTGAGATGTTGTCACCTAGAGTTGATATTGTAAATTATCTTGTTCCTAGGTGGCATGTTAGCTCTACAAGTTGCTTTTTGCTTTTTGTTTGGTGTGAAGATGATGTTGGATATCCTTGTTATCTACCACCGGGAATTATTTCCAAAAATACTTCTTGTCTTTTGACAATTGGTACTCACTTATGTGTGGTAGAAATTATTGATCATCTTTACATTGGCTTTTGCTTTTTATTTGCCTTTTCTCTTGCCAAGGATTGTATCAACTCCCTTTGTCTTCCATACCACTTGTGGATCTTGTTTATTTCTTGATCTTGTCTAGTGTTTTCTAGATATAGTGAAAGTGGTGATCCCACCTTGTGCATTTTGTATTCAAATGCTATTTCTCTATAATGCACTAGTCTTGGGGGAGCTATCCTATTTTCTATAAAACACTCATCTTGTGATCCTTATCAAGTGTGTGTCGGTGGAAGGCAAGTCGTTTCTTTTGGGTACTTTGTGCCATCATGAAACTTTGTAGAGAGCTGGGTTTGTTTGGAACCATCCTCTCTTTTGGGGGTTTGATATCCTCTATTTAGTGGGTATCAATGGATATCTCATTCCTTGATGTATCTTTTATTGATATCCTCCAAGTGATGATTTATTCGTTTGGTATCTTTTCGTCTCTTGGTATTTCTTTATCCTTTGTTCTTGGTTCTTGAAAGTTTTGAGCATGCATATTTACTTCTTGTAGTTTCTTTGGCATGTTTTCTTTCTTTGACCCAATATATAGGGGGAACTCCACCAAGTATCAAATTGGATGAGATGTGCATGAAATTCGTTTTCATATCTATATGCACATATTTATGTGGAGTTTGTCCACATATTTATGTGGAGTTTGTCCTATGTGTTGTTGGTTCTCTAACTCTTTGGTCCCAATGAGTTTGGGTACCATTTTGTTTGTGTTGTTGTTCTAGGAACAAGTGGAGATGCATTGGATGCTCGGCTCACTCACAAGGAAGGAGTTGTCACCATGTGCTTATTGGAGTCAAGCTAGGATGATCAATGAACTACTTTGTACCTTCAACTGGTATCTACTACATCCTTCCAATGTTATCTCAGTAACAAGTATCTTCATATACTTCATGCACACATTTCTTGCATCAACCTTGTGTAGGTTGTATCATGGCATGTTATCCATTCTTTCTTGTGATACTTGTTTCCTTTCTCAAAGCATCCCAACAATGATCTCATGTTGTTAGTTGCGATGTCTTTGATGGTTGTGTAGTAGGAATTCATTTATATACAATAAGACCTTATCTAGCTATGTGCTATGCTTTCAAGCAAATATCTTATCGGTATATTTATGATTTCCTTGTGGATATCTTGTTCCTCGTGTTGCAACTATTTCGCGTGTACATCCTTCTTTATAGATATATATCATCATGATTTCGTCTACCTAGAATCTTATACACTTGAGAAAAGTTGCATATCTAGTTGATATCCTTTCTTTCACGACCACCTTGTATTTCTTATGTTATTTCTTTGGTGGCTCCATGAAAGCTTTTGCCTTGAGTGCGTGTCTTATCTCGTTGCATCTTGATGCACTCTTGTGTGGTGAAGATTATTTTCGTCATGCTTATCTTTACGAGGCTTTTGCCATCTTAATTGGTATCTCTCGTCTTGATGAGGCTTTCATCTTCTATCTTCACCACGGGTTGTCACAAGCATAGGTTCTTTATATGCTTATTAGTAAACTTGTGAACCCATTTACTTGTTGTGTGTGGGAATGATAGGCCTTGCACCGTGTTGCCTCATTCTTTCAAGACTTTATTGATGCTTAATGCTCATCCGTACATTAGTCTTCTCAAGTGCATTGCCTTGACTCTCACACATCATTTTGGTTGAGCCCTTTCTTAAGTTGCCTCTTTCACTTGTTGCTCAACCATGTGTTTGTTGCAAGTACTAGGCTTAGTTTCCTTTATGCTCACTTGCACTTGTTGTAAGTTTCTGTTGATTTTGGGGGAGCTATGATCCTATTTTGTGCACTTTGTATCCAAATACAAAAATTCTTGATGTGCACAAATCATGGGGAGCTTCTCTAGTTTCTTCAGAACACTCCTATGCTCATATCACAATATCTTTCTTTCTTGTGGCTCGTAGGATCATTGGCCTAGTTGGTTCATTTGGTATCTTTTGATAGCTTGCTTCAATTGGTATCTTTTGATCTCTTGATTGCTTGTGTCTCTGTCGATTATGTCTTTGTGGCATATCTTCCTTTAGCAATCTTTGGGCCTCAATATAGTTTGTCTTCCTCCAAGTATTTACCGTTGGATATGTGTATTGCATTCCACTCTCTTGTTGAGAAATACACAACTTATGGAGGAACTCAATCTATATTGGCCTTCTAAGCTTTTCGCCCATTTTGGCAATCGATGCCAATGGGAGAGAAGTTTCAGAGAGTTTTGTGGAGTTTTCAGAGAGTTTTGTGGAGAAGTCTTTAGAGTTTTCTCCTTGCTTTGGTTTTGTTCCTAAGCATTTGCATCTCATACGCATGCATTATTGGTTGTTGCATTGCATGGTGATGCATAATTCCTTGTATTAAACTCTCTTGAAAGTGATTGTCATCAATTACCAAAATGGGGGAGATTGAAAGTACATGCGGTGCCCCCATGTTTGGTTTTGGTAATTGATGACAATCTCTATGGACTAATGGTTGCCTTGAGTTATATTTGAAGGTTTTGTCCATAGGCTTTTCTTGGAGTACATGTGTTGGTTTCAAGGAGAGTTTGTGTCGACCAAGGTGCTATTCAAGGAATTACCTAAAGATTGGTCTTGTGAGAGGTTGATCAAGACTAAGTTAAAGAGTGAATCAAGTTGATCAACCCACAAAGCGTAGAAGATGTACCGAGAGGGGTCAAGTGATCCCATGGTATGGTAAGCATTGTCAATTACGCTTTGTGTACTAACCCATGGTCTTCGTGAGGGTTCTTTGTGGGGTTAGGTTGCGGTGTGCAAGTTCAAGTGGAGCACCACGAAGAGATCAAATGCTTGAAGCTTGCTGTCCTTTGTGGTGACAATGGACCTGTGAAGATGTGCGGAAGAGTAGCTCACCCATAGTAGAGTATGGGGGAGCAATCAACTAGTCTTCATCGAGTCAACACAATCAAGAAAGGTTGCGGTGTGCAAGTTCAAGTGTAGCATCACGAAGAGATCAAATGCTTGAAGCTTGCCATCCTTTGTGGTGACAACGGACTTGTGAAGATGTGCGGAAGAAAGGCTCACCCATAGTGGAGTATGGGGGAGCAATCAACTAGTCTTCATCGAGCCAACACAATCAAGAAAGGTGGTCCAACTTGAGGGAGTCAAGATCGTCATCATCTATCTCAAGTGGACCATGTGCAAGGCAAAGGTTTGCCCTTGATAGGTTTTCTATTTTACCGGTCTCATGTTGGTAGTTGGGAGACCGGGTTATAGGATCGATTGCCATACTATCAAGGGGGGCTCTCGATGAGTAGCTTGATCGTATCGTTCGTTGAGAGCTCAAACCATTGCATCCTTGCATCATCTTTCTTGGTTCTTGTTTGGTTCTCTTTGTGAGTCTTAGAGCTTACGGTCATCTTGTTGACAAGCTTGAGTTCATCGAAAACGGAGTTCGCTTGCATCTTCTATGATGTTTTCGTTGTTGGAGGTTTTGCCGGTTCTTCTTGGTTGGAGGTTTCACTCCTCTTTTTGTTAGGCATACCTCCCCTGCCTCTTCTTACTATAACCAGTCGCTGTTTTGATGCTACCCGTCGTCTTGTTTCCAACAAGCTTGAGTTTGCTCAATTCGGAGCTCATATGCAGAAGTTATGGCAGTTCTTGTTTTCTTGAGTGTGGTTTTTGTCAGGGTCCCAGCGGTAGTACCGTGGTACCCAGCGGTAGTACCGCTGAGGGGTCTCAAGCGGCAGTACCGCTCCGCAGCGGTAGTACCGGCGGTGACTCCGTAGCAGTACTACCGCTGGCTTACCAGGTCCCTACCGCGTCAATTCTAGGGGTCTTTTTCTGTGTCGGATTGTGCGGTACCTCGCTGCGGCAGTAGTGCGGCAGTACCGCTCCTTAGCGGCAGTACTGCCCTTCCTCCGCGGTAGTACCGCCTGGTTCCTCTTTCCCTTTCCCCTTCGCTCTGCGCGGCAGTACCGCCGAAGGGAGCGGTAGTACCGCTTAACCCAGCGGTAGTACCGCTGTCTCCTGCGGTACTACCGCCCCAAGGTTCATGTTTTGTTGCTCCTTTTCCCTGTTTCTTCTGCCTGAGCGGTAGTACCGCTCGTGGAGCGGTAGTACCGCTCCTGTGCGGGCTGAGCACATAACGGTTGGATTTTCCCCCTCCTATAAAGGGGGTCTTCTTCCCCAATGAACCTTATCCTTTGAGCTCGTGTTCTTCCCCCATTGTTGACCTTCTTCGAGCTTGATAACTCTCAATTCCTCCATGGATTCTTGCTAGTTTTTGAGGGAAAAGAGAGAGGAGATCTAGATCCACATTTCCACCAATCACTTTCTCCTCTATGTGAGGGGAACCCCTTGGATCTAGATCTTGGAGTTCGTTGTGTTCTCTTTCTTGTTCTTCCTCTCATTTTCCTCCCTAGCATTAGTTGCTTCGGTGGGATTTGAGAGAGAAGGACTTGGGCACTCCGTGTGCCCTTGCCATTGCATTTGGTGCATCGGTTTGAGTTCTCCACGGTGATACGTGGAAGTTACAAGTTGAGAAGCTTATTACTCTTGGGTGCTTGGTACCCTTGAGCTTGTTCCTCTTGGGTGCTTGGGTGCCCTAGACGGTTGGTGGTATTCGGAGCTCAATCATTGTGGTCTAAAGCTCTGGGCAAGCATCGGGGTCTCCAATTAGGTTGTGGAGATTGCCCCAAGCAATTTGACGGGTTCCGGTGACCGCCCCCAAGGGTTGCCAAAGTGTACGGGTTCGGTGACCGCCCCCAAGGGTTGCCATTTGTATGGGTTCGGTGACCGCCCTCAAGGGTCCCTTAGTGGAATCATGGCATCTTGCATTATGTGAGGGCATGAGGAGATTATGGTGGCCCTAGTGGCTTCTTGGGGAGCATTGTGCCTCCACACTGCTCCAAACGGAGATTAGCATCCGCAAGGGTGTGAACTTCGGGATACATCGTCGTCTCCACGTGCCTCGGTTATCTCTTACCCGAGCCCTTTACTTATGCACTTTACTTTGTGATAGCCATATTGTTTCTTGTCATATTTCTTGCTATCACATAGTTGCTTATCTTGCTTAGCATAAGTTGTTGGTGCACATAGGTGAGGCTAGTTGTTTTAGGTTTTGTGCTTGACAAATTAACCGCTAGGTTTATTCCGCATTTGTTCAAGCCTAAACCGTAATTATTTTAAAACGCCTATTCACCCCCCCTTCTAGGCGACATCCACGATCTTTCAGCAGGCAGTCCCGCTGACGCTTGTTTGAGCGTCTGGAGCAGGAAGAGCAGAGATTGAAGAAGCACGACGGCGATTGGATGGACATCCAACAGTCACTGCTTGTGCATCAACCTTTTTTTAGGAAAGCCTCAAATCTATGGAAAATAGCATACATCCCATGTGCCATTATTTCTAATAATTTAAAGCCCATTTGCTAATTCTTAAGGTTTTTTTGGAGCCCATATTCTTTTTGTTAGCATTACAGCCCATATTATGGCCACGGTTAAAAAATTATACGAAATGTTGCATATTTCGGTGCGGTCTGAATTGTTTTTAATCCCGAAATTTCGAGTCACATTCAAACTGATTTTAAAAATAAATGTATATCAATATAAAATCCAACAAATTTTCCATGCATAAAAATTAATGCAATTTAAATTTTTGAAATGAAAAATAAGAAAGTAATTGCCGGTTTGATGTGTTTTAAAAATGAACAACCCATTTCTCATTACTGATAGGCCATTTTCTCGTCCAGCCGAATGAAGCTCTCCTCGTCTTGAAAGATTTGCAGCCCAACAGGCCTGACAAAGCGACTTACTTGGCAAATCACAAAAAAACTGGGCTAGCCATTTTCAGAAAGAAAAAACTACTGGCTGGTCTGTGGTAAACTTAAAAGAGAAGGCTGTCTAGACAGGCCAGAGTGCCCCGCACAGCCCAGTTGACACCGTGCTTCAGTCTCAAAAACAAATTAGATAAATGCCACAACAAATATGGCGATTCATAAAAATGCCACTGCAATTTGCAAAATTTGAAAAATGCCACTGCAATTTTTGCAAACTTTGGAAAATGCCACTGCAATTTGCAAACTTTGAGAAACGCCCCTCCAGACTTTGAAAAATGCCACTGGAAATGGCATGAAATGGCAGTTTTCAAAGTTTGGAAATTGCAGTGGCATTTCTCAGAAACACCAGATTTGGAGTGGCATTTATCAAATTAACCCAAAACAAAAATAACTGGGCGAGTTGCTGGGTACCTGGTGTCAGCCGCTCGTTGTGCAACTCTCTCGTTTATTGACTACGTTGACAATGGCATGGACCCAGATGTCAGAAATCCATTAGGAGGAGCCATTTTTTATTTGATTGAAATAAGGAGGCACTTGCTTGCGTACTGCCATGACCTTGGTAGGTCCCTGCTGTCATCCTCTCCACGTACAATCATCTCCTGATTGTGTACGCATCAACTTGGTAGGCCCACAAGTCAGCCTCTGAACCCGTGGAGGACAAATACAACCCATTTAAAAAAATAACAGCCCATTCCATACGTTCAAACGGAAAGTTCAACATTCAGAGCAAAGTAACAGGTCTGATCCACATATAGAGTAATGAACTTCCATGTTGACAACCATCATAGCCAAGTTAACTATCTACTCCCACTAATACTCTAGTAGCGTACAAGTACTAACTTACTCTTAGCTAACTAGACGATGCCGTCCGCCATCCGCGGTACATGCTAAACGCCGGCACCGGCGTCCTCCGCCTCGCCTCGGACTTGCCAGAGGTGCGACAGGGCGCGTTGCTCGCGTGCGTTGGCCCTTTCCAGGCCGGTGTGGTCCATCGAAGCTTCGGCTTCTAAGCAGGAAACCCACTTGATGAGCTGGTAGTAAAAATTGGCGTCGCGAACGCGTGCGTGCCCGACAACCTCCAGGGTTATTTGCCTGGCGCCGGCCTCCATGTAGTTGGCCCAGGTGCGGGCACTCTGCTCGCGACTCAGAGCGTCGGTGCGCTGCTGCTCCATGTCCCGTTGGGGCGCAAATCGGCGATACGCTGCTCCTCCGCCAAGCGGTCGCACTCCAATAACTCCTGCTCCTCCGCCAGGCGGTCGCGCTCCAACAAGTCCTAGATCTCCGCATTTCCATCTAAAGACCGATAGAATGCCTCCTCCCTCCATCTGCCTTTCGGTGAAAAACCGAACACTAGTTCCGGCGGTGACCGCCTCCGGCCTCGCCTATTGCGGACGGGCGGGGGCATGGCGGACGTGGCAAGAGCGAGGATAAGTGCGAGCGACGTCAGGCCGGTGGGGGCTTATGAGGATAGGGCGAGTTGGGTCACGGTGCCACCATAGAAGGCCGGGAAACAGTACGTATAGACGGAAGGTAGCGCGACGGTCATCGGAATTCAATGCATAATTAAGCAGGCATGGCTTAGCGCGTCAGCTTGCCGTGGAAAACTAGAGAAACTGAAATTCTAACTGTGCCATCCCGTCTCATCCGTGCTGGGTCGCACGCCGGCATGACGGTCAAACGAGTGCACTCGAATCATCTCCCTCCTTGTCAATAATGATTCCACAGATTTAAAAGGCCCGCAACAATTAAAGCGCATCTTTTTTCGCATCAGTTAGCTGCCTTAATTATGGCCGACTGCATGCAGGCACTCAAAATCGCTCGCAGCCAGTACATGGAGCAGCATGCAACGAGTTGCAGCCGAGGGCATTAGTTGATGAACTTTAGCTGGGAGATAAGGCATTTGCGAACGTTTTCGCTGGCAGTTTCTTCAGATTCGCATGGCATTTTCTTCAGAGTAGCTTGTCAGTTTCTTCAGAGGTAGGCATTTTTATTCAAAAAAACTGCCACTTCAGATCTTGCGTTGCAACTAAAACAGCCAGGAGCGCATTAGTAGGCTAGCTAGTGATCGATCAGTAACTTGTAAACACTGAGCGAACAGATATAAGGAACTGTTAATGCATCTCAATGATTCATAGATCATATACAAATATGTAGCTCCAAAAGCAAAGATCGGCCACAACTAAAACCAACTAGTACGATTCCCATACATAAGATCAACATGTTAATGCATCTCAATGATTCACAGATCATATACAAATATGTAGCTCCAAAAGCAAAGATCTAGAAAAAACATATGTTCTTCCTACTAACATGGATGCTTCTCTTGGCCAACATTCAGTATAGACTGAAATACAAATTTGTTTGTGAAGTCTACAATTCCTCTTGCAAACGTAAGTGGTTTCACCAATAGCTGGGACCATGAGAATGAACCACACATGATGGAGGAACATCCAATGCAATATGATTTGGTCTTCTCTTGATCACACGACGAGACTATTTTCGGAATACAAACTTTAACTTAGGAAAAATGATGCCCATTGTATAATCAGACCAAAGCAATGAAGCACCTAGTGTTGGCCAATAAATAGTATAGTACTACTTTTCTGCAGTCCATGAAGTGACTACCCAATCTTTCTGTGTCTATTTTCAAATGGCACTGCATGCAGTGACTATACTATTCTCTTGTGCAGTTCAACCAAAATTGCGGTCACTTTGTGTGTTTGCCAAATAGCAACGGGCAAAAATCTCTGTCTGCAGAGATATCAAGTAGCTAGTAAACATATACCCCACCTTGTATTTTCGGCTTAAACATGTCTCTTCCGCTTAGCATCTGTCATGCTTTGCACTAGACAATTTGATACAGTCATGTTTTGCCCTGGACAATTTCATACTGAATTGATTTGCTTGTTCAGAGCAGAAATATAGCGCCTATTCTTCATCAGACCAAGGATATCCATGTTCGCAGTGATGGAAGAGGTGAAATCGATACGACCGAAATTGAGCATCCAATCATTGAATCATGTCCTGCACCTCCAATGTAGGTCCACCCTGCCAATAAATTCACATGCAAACCACTAGTATTACTATCTAATGACAGTACAAAAAGAGTAGCAAGATAGTAGCAAACCATGTACCTTCTTAATGAATAGCTCATAGTGCCACCAATTGGATATAAAGGTTTGGAAGAAAAGATGCTCCTAATGTTGAACCAGTTGGACTTTTTGTGCAGTTCCACTAAAATCAAGCATTCCTGTTTGCATAGGTATTGAAAGTGTGATTACTATAAAAGTGTCACTAGTTGAAGCATAGACTCACAAATATAAGCATTCCAATTTCTTAATGGGAAAAAGGTAGCAAGACTGTTTCTAACCACCTGTTTGAAGGAATAAATAAGGCAACAGAGGTTGATGTCAGAAAGGCATATATAGTTCTTTTTGAAAGAATGATCGATTCCTGACCTTTCCTCTACTTTTAAGCATATTTTGTGCAGTTCAACTAAAATAAAATGCCATCATTGCCTTGACAATTCAGTGACACTGTACAAAAGGAAACGACTTAACATTACATCATGATGTCAGGTATGTAGTCGACAGGCATTAGAGACAAACTTACAGACCTCCTCCGATAACATAATGAACATTAATTTTAACAAAGGTGTGACTAGCTTTACCGGGATAATTTGAGTGAACTCTACACCCTTTGTTCCTTAATATAAGACGTTTTCGCAGTTCAGTTTAAAGTACCCAAACGTCTACTAGTATTTAGAAAAACAGGTAGTAGTTTTCTTGAGCACATATTTGGGAAAGCTTGCCACACTTTATTTATGTCCATACACTAATGCAACACCATTTGAAATTTCGAATACTACAAATATACACTAATCCAGTGGCTAGTGCAACAGTAGAGTAGTTATTTTATTACAGGGTACAGTACAATGGTTTTACTGAACAGATTTCAATAAACTCTGGCACTGGAAGATTTCCACAAGAATTAACAATACAAAATGTAAATGTAACATGTTTTAGCATTGGTATACTAGCTGTGCATGAGCATTAAACCAAATACAAAAGTCTGAAGGTAACTAGCATTATTAACTAATGACAGTATAAAAAATTGCAAACCATGTACCTCCAAGGTAAATATCATTTCAAACTCGGGGGGGGGGGGCTTAAAAATTGCTGTCCCAATCTTGATAATCGATCAAACATAAAAACTTGATTGAACGAATCAAGAGAACAACCGGAGGAGGAGGTGCCCACTCTTGACCTTTCCTCTTGTCTTCATAATTTTTTGTGCAGTTTAACCAAAATAAAATGACATCAGCGCCTTGGCATTTTGGTGACAATGTACAAAAAATTAACTTATCTCATGAAAGTGAGGTATGTAATCTATAAGCATTAACAGTGCAAAAATCTGAAGGTAGTAACAAGTTTCATCCTTGGTATACTGGCTGTGCAACAACATTAGAATGCCTTAGCTAAAAAATCTTTAATACATCCACAATCAATAACTAACCCTGAAAAAAATCTAGTGACATTAAATGGCATTGCTTAAATTTATCGGTGGCATTAGACTGAGTGCGGCATTAGTTAAATGTGGCATCACTTTAGCAGTATCATTGCTTGACTTGACTGCTGGCGTTATACTAACAGCAAAAAAGTGACACTAAGAGCATGGGAGGCCTATTCGGACAGTGGGTGCACCAGTACGATGTACCTCCAGGGACGCATAGAGTGGTGAGGGAGGTATGGTTGCCCAGAGCAACATATATCCAGGCAGCATATGTGGATTACATCCCATTTTTGTTATGTTTAGCCACCTTTTTCCTATGTGAGGACAACAAACCGATCGACCTGGTCATTCTCTATTGCGTTGTCATGCCTTTCTACCCTTCTTCAACCAAGAGACACGAGACTCGTTCCTTAGCTACTGATTTTCCCCTTTTCAACCTAGATGCGGGTTCGATGCCTACTTTCTTGGACAATACAATCTCCCTTCCTTTCCTTATTCAACCCAGACATGGATTAGTCTGCATGAAGTAGGGTTTCCTTTAATAGTGCAAATTAAGGTTTTCGTCTGCATGACCAGCAGAGCAGAGGATAGCAAATTGGTTAGATGGTGGAGTGGAAAAAGATCCACATGCAGCGACATGGCAGATGGGGCAATAGAACAAGGGTATGGTTCGAAAAGAGGTAGCATACCTGAGGGTCGGCGGGAAGTGGCTTCGCTCGTGGTCGTCGTCCTCTGCATGCACTACGACAACGAGCTTGGGGATGGAGGCCATCTCGCACGGGTGCTAGGTCTGAGAGGACGGCCTTGTCGTCAGTGCGTGACCTCGCTCGCTGATGACGAGTGCATCAATGCTGCACGTCCTTTTCTTCCCCAGCGGATCTGTGACCACCAGCGAGGAGGGAGAGAGAGGCCGTCTTTTTTAGATCTGGAGAGAGGGTGATAGTGTGAGAAGCACGTGGTCATCCCTTAGCAAGAAAGCTCTGAAGCTCCAGCCTATATATCTTTTTTATACTACTAGTACTACAGGTGGATTAGTGGTAGAGTAGTTTATATTTTCTCTGCAAACAGTACCAGTTAGTCGTGCTTCAAAACTGAATGACACTCCATTAAAAAAATAAAGTCGAGAAATAATGCGGCACCTCGGGCCAACGCGACCAGATCGCATTTTGCACGAGAAATTACACACCATGTTTCATTGACATGTGGTCCCGTGCCAACATGTTAGTGAGACGATGAGAGTCCTTTTGTACAATTTTCGAAAGGACGTGTAGGCCGGGGTGCCTCTTTGTGTACCGTGGAAAACTGGCAACCGTCCACCGACTCTTCGCCTTTCCCTCTCGATTTGGAACTGTTGTTGCACACTCTTCCTCCCTCCTCCATTTGCCTTCACCCTTCCTTCTGCCATTGTTCGATCGTCTTCTCCATGGAGGGAACAAGACGGAAACGACCCCGTTATTCTTGCCCCGATCTGAAAGATGACGTGGTGGGGGAACTCATTGATCGGTGCGACGTCATCACCTCGGCTAGCATGGCAGGTTCGTTAAAGCCCATTCTCGACTCAACTAATAACATCATTACAAGGAACCCAAGGGTCCAAGAGCGGTTTGATCTCCCTTATCTTCTTCGCTATAAGCCTGTTCGCATGGGCGCGGACGACGAAGGCCTCGCCTTGTGCAAGTTGATGCCGCTTGATAATGATACTTGTGATGTCAAGATGCCATCGCTTAAGGGTAAGTCCTGGGCTGGCGCAAATGGAGATTGGGTTGTTTATATTGGGTACAATTGCGAGTGGGAACTTGTGAATGTGTACACTCGTCAGCGGATTCCACTTCCAAAAATCTCAGAGTGCCCTGAGGTTGACCACACGGATGATCTACGTACGTTGAAATACGATCATGGTGACTTTCGTCTACTGAAGATAGCAATTTGTTGAGTACCCAACCTCTCTTGGAATTACAAGAACTATCAAGTTGTTGCTATCTTCGACAAGCTTGTTACCGTCCTTCGTGGTTCGACTGGATGGATATTGCTCAAAAATCAGTTTCTATACACGGATGTGTACTGTGATGCAATTGAATATGAGGATCTTGTGTTTGCTGCCACCACTCGTGGCACTGTTTTTGCATGGGATCCTCGTAGTTTTGGTACGTTTGTCTTCCATCGTAATTATAATTGTTTCATCCACATGCATGCGGGTTAGCAAGTTTCCCTTTACTAATTAACCTTCTTCTTGTGTTTCCAAGATCCTATGAACATTCCACCACCTATACTTGAAAAAAATTATAAGCAAGGGGGAGATGACAATGGTGATGATCACGAGCATGAGGAGGAGCAGAACTTATATACTTAGTGGTGCCTGGCAACTAATTCTGATGGATCACCTCTTCTTGTCTGTATACAGTGCACTCAGACTATTACTACTAAGGAAGCAGGTGTTGTCTCCCATGGTCGCCCTCTCCTGACCTATTCCAACACCCGTTGCATGGTATTCATGACGGATACTAGTGTGCTAGCGCCAACACCTTCTCCCTGGTTCAGTATTGATAGTCTTGGAGCAAACTCGCTCTTCCTTGGACCAAACTATCCAATGATGGTGAAAGGCGATCCAGCTGCTGTTGACACAACGTTACTACCATTTATGAGAAGCAACTGTATCTATACCTCAGACATTTCGGTGGTTCCCTACCCTGGTCCTGATATATGCCGCTTCGGCCTGGATGATCAGTCCTGCGTTGCTCTCGATATTGACAATAGCTGGCCCTTCCCAGAGCACCTATGGTTCAAAGCAAGCGTTTCCAACGCCGAGGATTGGTTGAGTTGAAGTTAATTTCATTGCTTGTTATTTATTGTGTGATGAAAACTTTAGTATTTGCTAGAATGTTTTGTTGGAAATAATCTATAATCCAACATGTATCCTCATTGTCGTTGTGTGTTGATGACTTGTTGTATTTAATGAATGGTACATTTCAGTTGCAAATGCATGTCATAGACTCAATTTATGAATGGTTTTCAAGTCACTTCTTGGAGTGTGAGTACCGTAGTAGTATAGACAGCATCCGGTTAGTATATTAAGTTGCCACATCACATAGAGACAACCTAACATTGGAGTATGCTAGCCCTCCACCTGTGCGCCACTTCAAATGGCGGAGGAAGTGAGAGGTCGCGTCACCTTGTGTCCAGATCTGAGATGCCACCTGTACCAGATGAATGACTCCAGGTTTGACCACCGTGATGCTAGGTGCGAGCCAAGGAACACTGTTGGAGAGACCCCCCTCATAATTTTCCTACATTGGTCGTTTGATTCATAGGATAGAATTCTATAGGATTTTTTTCCTATGTAATCATGTTTTAATTGGCAATCTAGCATCCACTCCAACTTTTGTTTCACTTCCTTTGTTCCTATGAAGAGAGTACTTGCTCTAAATGATGTGCCGCTGCAAGAGCCACCTATATTAATTAACCATGCTCTAAAAAGGTGGACCAGCTTTGGCTATAGTAGTAATGTACTAGGTTAGTAGGTGACCTTGCGCTTGGCTCTTCTCCTCTTCCGGAAGTCGAACAATAATGATGGTACTACAGTAGTACTTCTGGCAATCTGACACCAAATGAACTGCTGCACATCCACCGCTTGTAAGCAAAAGTTTCTCCTCGTGCTGCGAGCCACCGCGCACGCGTTAGCGAGGGAGAAGGCGTAGTAAGAAAGCTTCTCGTCGTTCTGTGAGTTGACGGGACACATCAAAGTTATTTATTAGTACTCTCTTCAAAAAGGGCCGACCATGTCCATGGCTACCATCCCGTGCTCTGTCATTGAGTACGTGCACTATTCACATGCCATCGAGGAGAAAAAATATTGCGTAGTACTAGGTGCCATCGAAGTGCATGACTCACTTACGTACTGCATATCTCCATTTTCTTGCATGACACGCCACCTTGATGCTAGATGTCCCGCGTGTCATGGAGGCATATATTATGATTTTGTAAAATGGAGGCATATAGATGTCCTGCGTGCCGGCAACAGGATGAACAAAGCTCATGTCTTAAATGAAAGAGTGGAAGAACATAGATTCCCGATGACCGAGAAGGAGCTACAAACCTCGGGGTGGAGCGTATGCACTCATAATATTTTATATTATTCAGCGATATAAAATCAACCAAATCTCTCCATGTTCCTATACCATTCTATAGTACTATGACAATAACTTTGAATGTAAGCCATTGATTCACTCTATCCAATGGTCGTAGTTGGAAAATCCAAACAAAACCAAGCATTGGATTAACTCTTTTTTCGAGATCAACTCTTTTAGCACTTAGATTGTTGCCGCCTGCCCACCTAGCCCACCTATATATTTGCTCACGTGTGATGACCACATGAGCTATCCACTCAGATTGTATGTTAAGAAAATAAAGGTCGATAACTAATGCGGCACTTCGGGCCAACGCGGCTAGATCGCATTTTGCATGAGAAATTACACACCATGTTTCGTTGACATGTGGTCCCGTTCCAACATGTCAGTGAGACGACGGCGAGTCCTTTTGTACAATTTCCGAAAGGATGTGTAGGCCGGGGCGCCTCTTCGTGTACCGTGGCAAACTGGCAACCGTCCACCGACTCTTCGCCTTTCCCTCTCAATTTGGAACTGCTGTGGCATGCTCTTCCTCCCTCCTCCATTTGCCTTCACCCTTCCTTCCGCCATTGTTCGATCATCTTCTCCATGGAGGGAACAACCCGGAAACGACCCCATTATACTTGCCCCGATCTGAAAGATGATGTGGTGGGGGAACTCATTGATCGGTGCGACATCATCACCTCGGCTAGCATGGCAGGTTTGTTCAAGAACATTCTCGACTCAACTAATAACATCATTACAAGGAACCCAAGGGTCCAGGAGCGGTTTGATCTCCCCTATGTTCTTCACCGTGACCCTACTGACTGGCGCGGGGACGAGGGAAGCCTCGCCTTGTGCAAGTTGATGCCACTTGATAATGATACGTATGATGTTAAGATGCCATCGCTTGAGGGCAAGGCTTGGGCAGGCGTAAATGGAGATTGGGTTGTTTATATTAGGTAAATTGCGAGTGGGAACTTGTGAATGTGTACACTCGTCAGCGGATTCCACTTCCAAAAGTCTCCGAGTGCCCTGAGGTTGAGCACACAGATGATCTACGTATGTTCAAATATGATCATGGTGATTGTCGTCTACGGAAGATAGCAATTTCTCGAGTTCCCAACCGCTCTTGGAACTACAAGAACTATCAAGTTGTTGCTATCTTTGACAAGTTTGTTGCCGTCCGTTGTGGTTCGACTGGATGGATTTTGCTCAAAAATCAGTTTCTATACACGGATGTGTACTGTGATGCAATTGAATATGAGGGTCTTTTGTTTGCTGCCACCACTCGTGGCACTGTTTTTGCATGGGATCCTCGTAGTTTCGGTACGTTTGTCTTCCACTGTAAATATAATTGTTTCATCCACATGCACGCGAGTTAGCAAGTTTCCCTTCTCTACTAATTAACCTTCTTCTTGTGTTTCCAAGGTCCTGTGGACATTCCACCACCTATACTTGAAAAAAATTATAACCAAGGGGGAGATGAGGACGAGGAGGGACAATATACTTAGTGGCGCCTGGCAACTTCTGATGGATCACTCCTTCCTGTCTGTATACAGCCCACTGCTGATGTTACTACTAAGGAAGCAGGTGTTGTCTCCCATGGTCACACTCTCCGGACCTATTCCAACACCTGTTGTATGGTATTCAGGATGGATACTATTGTGCTAGCGCCAACACCTTCTCCCTGGTACCGTATTGATAGTCTTGGAGCAAACTCGCTCTTCCTTGGACAAAACTACCCAATGATGGTGAAAGGCGATCCAACTGTTGTTGACACAACGCTACTACCATTTATGAGAAGCAACTGTATCTATACGTCACACATTGCGGTGGTTCCCTACCTTGGTCGTGATATAGTAGGTCGCTTCAACCTGGATGATCAGTCCTGCGTTGGTCTCGGGATTGACAGTAGCTGGCCGTTCCCAGAGAATCACTTGTGGTTCAAAGCAAGCGTTTCCCACGCCGAGGATTGGTTGAGTTGAAGTTCATTTCATTGCTTGTTATTTGTTGTCTGATGAAAACTTTAGTATTTATAATGTATCCTTGTTGTCGTTGTGGGTTGATGACCTGTTGCATGTAATTAAATTATAAAGTGATATGCCTGTGATAAATTTACTAAATTTATGAATGGCTTTTGAGTCGCTTCTCTAAGTGGGTGCTGCGACGAGGCAAAACAATATTTTCCGAATACATAATTGTACGTGCATTGCAACAGGTTATCGGATGAGGCCAATCAACAATAGTACACTATTTGTACTAGCTTCACATGCTGCACTATCTCTATGTCTACGTACGTAATACAACAAGTTTTAAACTTGAGACCAGCCACCCATCCTCACAAAGAACACTTTTTAACCTAGCACAGACTCCAGGAAATTTGGCCACAGTGTGAGGTGGGCAATATGTTAATGTGTTCGCTGTACGTAACCAGCACCTTGAATCCTTGATACTACTACTATAAGTAGTAGGAGTAGTAGGGTGGCATGGGCCAGAACAAGCATTCACGTCCAGGAGTACGGCACATGCCACCAGCACGACTTCCATCTGACACCATATTTGTTGGAGTCCGTGCTACAACAATCTCTTCAACCTCATTGTTTCTCTAACTCAGCCATCGCGCGGCAGGCGAGGTGGGGGTTTGCCAATAGTCGGTTTCCTCAACTGCGGTCCCACTTGTTAGGCCAAATCCAACGCACGACCCCAAACGGACATCTGTTTTTCCCGGATTCTGTCCGTTTGGGTAGGACAATGGGATCGTGTCTGGGCCTTTCTCATATGCGGTGGCCGTGCGCCGAACACGCGGACGCATCCCGGCCGCGTACATTTTTCTTTGCAAACACATATCTTTTTTCTTCATTAATTTTTTGGTACATGGAAATACATCACCAAAATTTTGACTAGAAAAACAAGAACCACAAAAATACATTTTAGAAGATATCCAACTTCCATAACTGCTCTTGTAAGTTGGATTAGTGCCTTCTCGATGCATTCATTGTTGATCTGTGGAGGCTCGATCATGCGTGCTTCTTTCTTCTTCGAGTGTAAAGAAGTAGACGTTTCTAGCCTCTATTCTATCAACAAGTGCACTAGTCTCATCTCTAAGCCTCTATGCTAGCTAAAAGTGCTAGAACATCTACTAAATTGCGCTCTATCAATATATCGTTGTACTCTTCTTCCCAATACCAAAACTTGCATCCATTCTACACAATAAAATTTTAAGTTAGCACAACTAGTCTAATCCGAGAGCACAACCGAAGATTTGGTCGAGTTCTTCCTCCTTTTGCCGACATGTGGGACATCCAGCATCCAGGTCGTGTCATGCAAGAAAATAGAGTGGTAGGTGAAGCCACGTTATGTGCATCTTGGGTTAAACTATAAATAGAATCTTACTACTCTTGAGTAACTCCAAAAGCGGCCACCAAAGATCTTTATTGGATTTGTTTTTCATCACCAGCACGTCGAGGTGAAAGATGTGCAGGTTCAGTGGGTCCTCTTGCGTTTTCACTGACATGTGGGACCGCATATGAGCAAACAAACGATGGGCTCCGCACGTCTGCTGGCTGGCTAAGAAGAGAGATAGAGGAGGGCTGAGCACGGACTCCAGGAAATTTGTTCTACGTAACCAGCACCTCGATATAGTGGGGTGGCATGGGCCATAACTAGCATTCATGTCTAGCAGTACGACACACGCCACCCACACGAGTCCCATCCGACACCAATTTTCTTGGAGTCCGTGCTAGCTACAACCATCTCTTCTCCCTCCTGTTTTCCCAACCATCACGCGGTGGGCGGGGTGGGGGTTTGCCGATAGTCGGTTTGCTCAACTGCGGTCCCACTTATAAGTGAAAATGCAACACAACACGCATTCCCCCTTGAGCGGCGTGCCGGAAAAACCGTGTGGGGGTGCGACGCGAACACGGCAGGCTTTTCCTTTTGAACTTGTAACTTGTAAAATTTGGTTCTGCTCCATGGGGCGACCGATAGATAGAAATAACGATTTTCCCTAGAGTAATGAGAAGTTTGGTTCTGGCGCGGTTCATGCATGGAGTACGTAGGAAAATTATGAAGTTTATGCGAAAGGTAAGATAATTACTAGTAGTACCATATACTACTACATGGATTTGACGGAAAGATAAAGATACATACGGATCCATCAACGACATCCTCACGCCCTAGTGCACCGGGTCACCAACCGACGTGTGAGGAGCAGCGACATTGGCGGCAAGCTCAACGTGCTTCTGAGCAATGTCGTCCAAGGTTGCCCTGCGGTCCAAGAAGGCCAGCGTCATATCGTCCTCCTCTTGCATGTAGTAGTCCTTGTGGACGATTTGCGTGTAGACGTGGGTGATTATGTCGATGGTGTCTTGTTGCGCCAGGCGCTGCGCGGTGAGCGCGACCTCGAGGTGGACATTCTCCGGCGCGACGGCAGGCAGTCGCAGGGCCACCAGTGCGTCAAAGAGGTTGTCACCATAGAGGCCGTTGAGGGTGGCAGGAATCGCAGAGCCTGGGCGCGTGCGATGGAGGTGTATGTCAAGGTCGTCCGCGAGCTTCTTGACGACAGTGAACTTGTCGAGGAAGCCGATGAGGACCTCGTCGAACAAGGAGACGAAGCTGTCGTCCAAGCGGCCCCTCGCCCTGGCGGCCTCAAGCACTACCTGGAGACGTTCCTCGGTGCCGGGCCGCAGGCCGGCATCATGGACCATCTGGCACAGCCGGCTGATGCTCGCGCTCATCGCCTCCATGGGTCTAGCTTCTAGTCAACTGATCTTGCGATTGGAGTGATCACTCTTGCCCTTGGGTGCGTAGGTGCGTAGGATTTCGTAGATTGGACTAGCGGGAGCCTTTATATGAGAAGTGCAGACTGCATTGAATTCACGTGTGTGTTGGCCATCTACTCCTCGCCCCTCTACTGCACCTGCCTTTGGCTGTATGACAGGTTGGCCAACCACCCGTTGGGCCCACGTGTCATACACCCAAAGGCAGGTGCAATAAGTCAATGAAGCTGCGTCCCCCTCCGTGCGCGTGCATGCTTTCAATGACTTGAGAGTACCAAACATCACATGCAGTGGTTAGTTCACTGCATGCAATCCTATTAAGTAGCAAAAAGACATTAAGTTACCTCGCCGATAGGAATAAAACAATACACCATGTATTTATTTACAGAGGGAGTAGTACATTTTTTGTGACATGCATTACTAGATATTGCTAGTCAAATACTAAATCCAGATGGACGTGGTAGTACTACTAAATCCAGACGGTGGTGCTAGTACTAGTAGTAGTAGTACTACCAATGTAGTAGCACTGTACTACCCGTTGGTCAAATTATTACATGCTGCTCCTCACAGTGAAGTGACAATACTGTACGCCGGAGATGACACCTGAGTATAGGCGCCGTGTTCGACATACCATAATCATCCTCACCGTCTGCAGTCACTATCATCATGGCTGTAGACCTAGCCTGCTTACAACTAGCCATGTTCGACATAATTTCTCGTGCGTAGATACCCGTGCATTGCTCGGAACACCAAGATTGGGGGTGGACGGCGCCGGCAGCAGCCATCGCGCCAGATTTTTCCATGGCCTTCTAGATGTGGTGGGGAGGAGATAAGGCTGATTGTGAGAGACAAGGAGTTGTTTGTAAATAGGGAACAAGTGCGAACATCTTTTTGCAAAACTAGAGAAGTTTGGTTTGTATGCATCAGATCTAGATCCGACGGCTATTAGTGAAAGATGGTAGGCACAACATCATCACCAACTCAGGACCTGTTTGATTCGCAGGATTTTGAAAACGCAGGAATAAGACACGGCAATATTACAAGTTTCAAACTGATATTACAAATGTTAGGAGTAATGCTGCACCTACGAAGAGGGAATTACTAGGAAGTTTACGTAAGAACTTTCGTTACTTTAGGTGGATGCAGCATTATCATACAAACTAAAATCCACCGCCCTGACAAGTCACTCATGGGCAAATAAGTTTTTGAGTCTCTGGCCACTTGATGTTTCAAAAACAAATTCAGCTTCTGCGGAGACTTTGTCATTTAGGCTTAGACGCTTGCGGTGATCAGCAGGCCATTCATTGTTGCGCTAGAGAACGCCAAACCTCATTACCTTGAGCACACTTGCCTCCAGAACAAAGAACCTGGCCAATTTAATCTCAGATGTGCTGCCTCGGTAGTCGATCAAATCAATTTCTGTAAGATGGAGATCAAGGCATTTGATGAGATTGTTATAGTGCAACACATTTTTCACTTTCGGGTCTTTTTTTATCTGCAAAAGAAGAGAACATATTAGAGCAGCTGGCTGTATAAGATTGCTGTGTCATCAAGAGGTACCAACATCATTCGCTCATATGATAGGGTTGGCTAGCTAGTGATATTTTTTCACTCTCTCTCTCTCTCTTTCTCTTTCCTCTCATTTACCTAGGAGTACATGAAGAGCTTGGGCATTTGTTGCCTTCCACTATGTGGCCGATGCCATAATACGCATCGATGTCAAATCAAAAGATTTTGGCACCGCTCTCGCGATGTGAGAGAGTTGGCACCACTGTGCACACAGACCACATGTATAAACAAATCAATAAAACCAACTACACCAACCTCTCACTCTCCCAAACAAGTGTTTTTTATTGCCTCAGTCCTCTCTCTCTCCCACGCAAGTGTTTTTTCATTGCGTGAGTTAATTTGGTACCGGAGCAAAGTAGGTGATCCAGATTGAGGCACCAGGTGAGCAATGGAGGGGCATCGATGCCAAATGCATGCCAAGTGAATTTGGCACGTGTTTTGGCCTACATAGTGGAGGACCGTTATAGCCCACTTTTGTACTACCTCTTATTTAGTATAAAATTTTGACCATATATTTATGTAAGAAAGTGCCAATGCATGTCACTAAAAATTACACCATTTGAAATTATGTTCAAATACAAATCCAACGATATAGTTCTTAGTGACATGCATTAACATTTTGTCAGTTAAATCTATGGTCAAATTTTGATACTACAAAATAGGAAGAGTAAACCAGGACGGAGGTAGTACTTGCTCTTAGGGTAACCATAGAGTTACTGGAGTAGTCTAAGTTACTTTCCACTACTAGGCTACTATAGTAGTACAACAAAAAAACGATGCAGGTGATCACATGAGAAAAAAATACTAAAAACATTTCTTTCGGTGCAGTGCGTAGATGCAGTTTTGAACACTACACTTGTCATCGTAATTTGGGAAAATTACGAAAAATTTGAGCTACGTTGTGATTACCGTTTACTAATAGGAAAGAAGTTTCACCTCGATGAGTAGCTTCTCTGTGCACGGAAAGCATGTAAGGAATCCAACAACTTGATCCAGATTGGGGCCGATAGATTTTATTGCCAAGATCTTCACTGTTCACATAGACTAGGTCAAGCTTGTGGGAATCATTTTCTGGAAGATGGTCTTAAATACATCAAGAAGAAATTTAAAGATGTGAATCTCAAGAAGACGGAGAAGAAGATGAGTGTTGTACCTGAATGATTACGGATCCAATAAAGAGTTCGAAGAATTTGGCAGACGAGTGCACCAACGATGTCAATTTCGGCGCATCAATGACCCTGATTTTTGTTGGACGTTCTAGACCCGATACAAGAAATCTATCAAGGAAAGGCGCATTCTCAATGAGCATAACGTGGAACAGCTAGAGTGATCTCTTCCCAATTGATGTCTTGTTGCGGGGCCAGCAAGACACATAAATCCATCGGAGATTCGTCGAGGCGATGTGGAGGCTAATGAACCCGTGGATCTGCTCAAGACGAAGGTACTCGAGCGCAGTACAGCTACGGAGCATGTGCTCCATAGCCTTCTTCCAGATGACAACGTCAAAGAGGTCGAGCTGCTTGAGTTGAGGGAGAAGAAGGGTGGGGGCGACATTAATCTGGGGAAGATAGCAGGAGCTGAAACTGGCGCGGCGCAGCGTTGGCGCGAGGCAGAGTGCGGACGGCGGCAGAGAGCGACATCGTCCAGCTTCAAAGCTGAGCTCCTCGAGCTGATCTAGGGTGGGGGATAAGAACCACTCGTCGAACTTGGGTTGGACCTTGCAGTTGGTACTTAACATGCGGATGTCGAGGCATCTGGCTGGCCCAGGGTGCGATGAAAGGATCTTGGAGACTACGGCCATGCGTTTGCAATCCCATCGCAGAGGTAGCTATCGACGGTGAGGTTGAGGGGGACGCGGCACTAGAGGGGGTGCCACCGCCGGGAGAGCAGGGCGGTCCGCACGACAGATTTGGTGGGGAGGAGGCCGATGATGATGAGCAACATGTCGTCGGGGAGGCTGCTAATGAAGTCCAGGCTCGCCGAATGTGGTTTTGGCTCGAGCCACCTCCGCTTGTTGGCTACCTCGCCGTCCATCTCAACCGGCGGCGACGCTGGTTGATACGTCCATTTTGCATCATGCTTTTATATCAATATTTATTGCATTATGGGCTGTTATTACACATTATGTCACAATACTTATGCCTATTCTCTCTTATTTTACAAGGTTTACATAAAGAGGGAGAATGCCGACAGCTGGGATTCTGGGCTGGAAAAGGAGCAAATATTAGAGACCTATTCTGCACAGCTCCAAAAGTCCTGAAACTTCACGGAAGTCATTTTCAGAATATATAAAAAATACTGAGTGCAAGAAGTTCCGGAGGGGGCCACACCCTGCCCACGAGGGTGGGGGGGCACCCTACCCCCTGGGCGCTCCCCCCTGCCTCGTGGCCCCCCTGGTGGCCCTCCGATGCCCATCTTCTGCTATATGGAGTCTTTCGATGAGGAAAAAATCATAAGCCAGCTTTCGGGACGAGACTCCATCGCCATGAGGCGGAACCTTGGCGGAATCAATCTAGGGCTCCGGCGGAGCTGTTCTGCCGGGGAAACTTGCCCTCGGGAGGGGGAAATCATCGCCATCGTCATCACCAACGATCCTCTCATCAGGAGGGGGTCAATCTCCATCAACATCTTCACCAGCACCATCTCCTCTCAAACCCTAGTTCATCTCTTGTATCCAATTCTTGTCTCTAAGTTTGGGATTGGTACCTGTAGGTTGCTAGTAGTGTTGATTACTCCTTGTAGTTGATGCTAGTTGGTTTATTTGGTGGAAGATCATATGTTCAGATCCTATATGCATATTAATACTCCTCTGATTATGAACATAAATATGCTTTGTGAGTAGTTACCATTGTTCCTAAGGACATGGGAGAAGTCTTGCTATTAGTAGTCATGTGAATTTGGTATTCATTCGATATTTTGATGAGATGTACATTGTCTCTCCTCTAGTGGTGTTATGTGAACGTCGACTACATGACACTTCACCATTATTTGGGCCTAGAGGAAGGCATTGGGAAGTAATAAGTAGACGATGGGTTGCTAGAGTGACATACGCTTAAACCCTAGTTTATGCGTTGCTTCGTAAGGGGCTGATTTGGATCCATATGCTTCATGCTATGGTTAGGTTTACCTTAATACTTTGTTGTAGTTGCGGATGCTTGCAATGGAGGTTAATCATAAGTGGGATGCTTGTCCAAGTAAGGGCAGTACCCAAGCACCGGTCCACCCACATACCAACTTATCAAAGTACCAAACACGAATCATATGAACGTGATGAAAACTAGCTTGACGATAATGCCCATGTGTCCTCGGGAGCGCTTTACATCATATAAGAGTTTGTCCAGACTTGTCCTTTGCTACAAAAAGAATTGGGCCACCTTGCTGCACTTTATTTACTTTGTTACTTGTTGCTCGTTACAAATTATCTTATCACAAAACTATCTGTTACCTATAATTTCAGTGCTTGCAGAGAATACCTTGTTGAAAACCGCTTATCATTTCCTTCTGCTCCTCGTTGGGTTCGACACTCTTACTTATCGAAAGGACTACGATAGATCCCCTATACTTGTGGGTCATCAAGACTCTTTTCTGGCGCTGTTGCCGGGGAGTGAAGCGCCTTTGGTAGGTGGAATTTGGTAAGGAAAAAATTATATAGTGTGCTGAAATTTACTATCACTTGTTACTATGGAAAGTAATCCTATGAGGGGCTTGTTTGGGGTATCTTCACCCCGACCAGTATAGCAAAGAGTTGCTCCTCAACCTATTGAACCTACTGAAAATGAAAATGTCTACTTTGAGATTCCTTCGCGTATGATAGAAAAACTGCTAGCTAATCCTTTTGCAGGAGACAGAACAATGCATCCTGATGAGCACCTAATATATGTGGATGAAGTTTGTGGATTATTTAAGCTTGCAGGTGTGCCCGATGATGTTATTAAGAAGAAGGTCTTCCCTTTATCTTTGAAGGGAGATGCATTGACATGGTATAGGCTATGTGATGATATGGGATCATGGAACTACAAACGATTGAAATTGGAATTTCATCAGAAGTTTTATCCTATGCATCTTGTTCATCCTGATCGCAATTATATATATAATTTTTGGCTTCGCGAAGGAGAAAGCATCACTCAAGCTTGGGGAGGCTTAAATCAATGTTATATTCATGCCCCAATCATGAGCTTCCAAAAGAAATAATTATTCAAAATTTATATGCTCGGCTTTCTGATAAGAATCGCACCATGCTCGATACTTCTTGTGCTGGCTCTTTTATGATGAAGACTATTGAATTCAAATGGGATTTATTGGAAAGAATTAAACGCAACTCTGAAGATTGGGACCTCGGCGAAGGTAAGAAGTCAGGTATGACACCTAAGTTTGATTGTGTTAAATCTTTATGGATACCGATGTTTTTCGTAAATTTAGCACTAAATATGGACTTGACTCTGAAATAGTAGCTTCTTTCTGTGAATCTTTTGCTACTCATGTTGATCTCCCTAGAGAGAAGTGGTTTAAATATCATCCTCCCATAGAAGTAAAAGTAGTTGCACCTATTAAAGTTGAAGAAAAGACTGTCACTTATAATGATCCTATTGTTCCTACTGCTTATGTTGAGAAACCACCTTTTCCTGTTAGGATAAAAGATCATGCTAAAGCTTCAACTGTGGTTCGTAAAAGCAATATTAGAACCTATACACCTCCTAAGCAAGTTAAAGTTGAACCTAATATTGCTATTGTTAAAGATCTCTTGGCTGATAATATTGATGGGCATGTTATTTATTTCTGTGATGAAACTGCTAGAATTGTTAAACATTGTGCTAAAGATAAACATAGACCCGTGGTAGGCATGCCTATTATTTCTATTAAAATAGGAGATCATTGTTATCATGGCTTGTGTGATATGGGTGCTAGTGCTAGTGCAATACCTATTGACTTATTCAAAGAAATTATGCATGATATTGCACCTGCTGAGAAAGAAGATATTGATGTTACCATTAAGCTTGCCAATAGAGATACTATTTCACCAATGGGAATTGTTAGAGATGTTGAAGTCTTGTGTGGGAAAACTAAATGTCCTGCTGATTTTCTTGTTCTTGGTTCTCCACAAGATAGCTTTTGTCCCATTATATTTGGTAGACCCTTCTTGAACACAGTTAATGCTAAGATAGATTGCGAAAAGGATGTTGTTACTACTGGTTTAGGTGATATGTCTCATGAATTTAATTTCTCTAAATTTCGTAGACAACACCATGAAGAGGAATTGCCTAGTAAAGATGAAATTATTGGTCTTGCTTCTATTGCCGTGCCTCCTAGTGATCCTTTAGAATAGTATTTGCTAGACCATGGAAATGATATGTTTATGAATGAAAGAAGGGAAATAGATGAAGTATTCTTTAAACAGGAACCCATCCTAAAACACAATTTGCATGTTGAAATCCTAGGGGATCCTCCTCCACCCAAGGGTGATCACGTGTTTGAGCTCAAACCGTTACCTAATACTCTTAAATATGCTTATCTTGATGAGAAAAAGATATATCCTGTTATTATTAGTGCTAACCTTTCAGAGCATGAAGAAGAGAGATTATTGAAAACTCTGAAGAAGCACCATGCTGCTATTGGATATACTCTCGATGATCTTAAGGGCATTAGTCCCACACTATGTCAACACAAAATAAATTTGGATAAAGATGCCAAACCAGTTCGTGATCACCAACGACAGCTGAATCCTAAGATGAAAGAAGTGGTAAGAAAGGAAATACTAAAGCTCCTTGAGGCAGGTATAATTTATCCCGTTGCTGATAGTCAGTGGGTAAGTCCTATCCATTGTGTCCCTAAAAAGGGAGGTATTACTGTCGTTCCTAATGATAAAGATGAATTGATTCCGCAAAGAATTATTATAGGTTATAGGATGGTAATTGATTTCCGCAAATTAAATAAGGCTACTAAAAAGATCATTACCCCTTACCTTTTATTGATCAAATCTAGAAAGACTATCCAAACATACACATTTTTGCTTTCTAAATGGTTACTCTGGTTTCTCTCAAATACCTGTGTCAGCTCATGATCAATCTAATACCACTTTTACTTGCCTGTTTGGTACTTTTGCTTATAGATGTATGCCTTTTGGTTTATGTAATGCACCTGCTACCTTCCAAAGATGCATGATGGCTATATTCTCTGACTTTTTTGAAAAGATTTGTGAGGTTTTCATGGACGATTTCTCCGTCTATGGATCCTATTATGATGATTGCTTGAGCAACCTTGATCGAGTTTTGAAGAGATGTGAAGAAACTAACCTTGTCTTGAATTGGGAGAAGTGCCACTTTATGGTTAATGAAGGTATTGTCTTGGGGCATAAAGTTTCTGAAAGAGGTATTGAAGTTGATAAAGCTAAGGTTGATGCTATTGAAAAGATGCCATGTCCCAAGGACATCAAAGGTATAAGAAGTTTCCTTGGTCACGCCGGTTTTTATAGGAGGTTCATTAAGGACTTCTCAAAAATTTCTTGGCCTTTGACTAATTTATTACAAAAAGATATACCATTTGTTTTTGATGATGATTGCGTAGAAGCATTTGAAATACTTAAGAAAGCATTAATCTCTGCACCTATTGTTCAGCCACCTGATTGGAATTTACCTTTTGAAATTATGTGTGATGCTAGTGATTATGCTGTAGGAGATGTTCTAGGGCAAAGAGTTGATAAGAAACTAAATGTTATTCAATATGCTAGTAAAACTCTAGACAATGCTTAGAGAAATTATGCTACAACTGAAAAAGAATTCTTAGCAGTTGTATTTGCTTGTGATAAGTTTAGACCTTATATTGTTGATTCTAAAGTAACTATTCACGCGGATCATGCTTCTATTAAATATCTTATGGAAAAGAAAGATGCTAAACCTAGACTTATTAGATGGGTTCTCTTGCTACAAGAATTTGATTTGCATATTATTGATAGAAAGGGAGCTGAGAACCCCGTTGCAGACAACTTGTCTAGGCTAGAGAATGTTCTTGATGACCCACTACCTATTGATGATAGCTTTCCTGATGAACAATTAAATGTCATAAATGCTTCTCATACTGCTCCATGGTATGCTGATTATGCTAATTATATTGTTGCTAAATTTATACCACCTAGTTTCACATACCAGCAAAATAAAAAGTTTTTCTATGATTTGAGACATTACTTTTGGGATGACCCACATCTTTATAAAGAAGGAGTAGATGGTGTTATTAGACGTTGTGTACCTGAGCATGAACAGGAACAAATCCTACGCAAGTGTCACTCCGAAGCATATGGAGGACACCACGCTGGAGATAGAACTGCACATAAGGTATTGCAATCCGGTTTTTATTGGCCTACTCTCTTCAAGGATGCCCGTAAGTTTGTTGTATCTTGTGATGAATGTCGAAGAATTGGTAATATTAGTAGATGTCAAGAAATGCCTATGAATTATTCACTTGTTATTGAACCATTTGATGTTTGGGGCTTTGATTATATGGGACCTTTTCCAACCTCCAATGGATACACACATATTTTAGTTGTTGTTGATTACGTTACTAAGTGGGTAGAAGCTATTCCAACTAGTAGTGCTGATCATAACACCTCTATTAAGATGCTTAAAGAAGTTATTTTTCCAAGGTTTGGAGTCCCTAGATATTTAATGACTGATGGTGGTTCACATTTTATTCATGGTGATTTCCGTAAAATGCTTGCTAAATATGATGTTAATCATAGAATTGCATCTCCTTATCACCCACAGTCTAGTGGTCAAGTAGAATTGAGCAATAGAGAACTCAAATTAATTTTGCAAAAGACTTTTAATAGATCTAGGAAGAATTGGTCCAAGAAACTTGATGATGCATTATGGGCCTATAGAACAACATATAAAAATCCTATGGGTATGTCTCCGTATAAAATGGTTTATGGAAAAGCATGCCACTTACCTCTCGAACTAGAACATAAGGCTTATTGGGCTATTAAAGAGCTCAATTATGATTTCAAGCTTGCCGGTGAGAAGAGGTTATTTGACATTAGCTCACTTGATGAATGGAGAACCCAAGCCTACGAGAATGCCAAATTATTTAAAGAAAAAGTTAAAAGATGGCATGAAAAAAGAATACAAAAGTGTGAGTTTAATGTAGGTGATTATGTATTGCTATACAACTCTCGTTCAAGATTTTTTGCAGGAAAACTTCTCTCTAAATGGGAAGGTCCTTACGTTATCGAGGAGGTCTATCTTTCCGGTGCCATAAAAATCAACAACTTCAAAGGCACAAATCCGAAGGTGGTGAACGGTTAAAGAATCAAACATTATATCTCAGGTAATCCTATAAATGTTGAAACCAATGTTATTGAAACCGTAACCCCGGAGGAATACATAAGGGACACTTTTCGGAATGTTCCAGACTCCGAAAAGGAATAGGTATGTGGTACGATAAGTAAACCGACTCCAAAACAGTTCTAATGGCAATTTTCTTCCGTTTTGGAATATTTAGAAAAATAGAAAAATAAGAAGCAGTCCGGGAAGGACACGAGGGCTCCACGAGGGTGGAGGGCGCCCCCTACCTCGTGGGCACCTCGTGTGCTCTCCGGACTCCGTTTTCTTACACGTCACGTATTTTGGTCGGTAAAAATTCATTATATAACCTCCCGAAGGTTTTGACCACCGTATCACGCAAAAATCTCCTGTCTTTGTTTCAAGCCGTTTTTCTGACGGATCTAGATCGTCATGTCGTCTCCAAGTGCCCCCAAGGACCAGTTCTTCGAGAAGGTCATCAACCCCTACCTCGCGGAAGTTCTGCAACCCCCTCAAACCATTGAGATGCGTGAGGGGTTGTTGCACATCTGCGATGTTGAGGGACCAAGGAAGACCGGAAGCACGGAGGCAAGGCTCGAGGCATTGGAGCAACAAGTTTTCAAGTGTCAGGAGATGGTGGAGCGTGGACTCGATTCCAATCACATTATGATCACGGAGTTCACCAACAACCACAAGCTAGACATCAAGGACATTGGGGAGGCCATCTTCAAGCTTAATGAGAAAATCGAGCACCTCCAAGCCCAGATCTATGACTTGCAAAATCAAAACTGTGAGTATGAATATAGATTCAAGAGGATGAGTTTGGCTGCAGATTTGAGGTTTTAGGAGACTCGATCATCCTTCTATGATGGTGAGCCTATGCCTTGGAAGAGGGACGACAAGCCTACGCCATCAACAAAACCATCAACTCCTTCACCGGCAAAAGAGATATAATCACATGGGTATGGGCACTCCTCTTGGAAACTGCCAAGCTTGGGGGAGTGCCCCAGTATCGTATCATCATCACTTCTATCTTTACCGTTTTTCCTTAGTTCGATCCTTTTGATAATATCTTGATCTAGTAGAATAAAGTTTTAGTATGATCTAGTTGTCAGTTTTGCTTTATGATCCTTCTATGTAATCGAGTCCGTGAGCTATATATAATAAAGATTAGTGTTGAGTCAAGGGCTTGATTATTTTGCCATGATCTTGAGTGAATAAAAGAAAAGAGAAAGAATAAAAAGAAATAAAAGAGATCATATGGATCTTATGGAGAGTAATGAGCTCACATAGAAATAGTATGATGAATAAAAGTTGTTGTGAGTTGACAAACATAGTTTTGGTCATCGTTGCAACTAATAGGAAGTAATAAAGAAAGAGAGGTCTTCACATATAAATACACTATCTTGGACATCTTTTATGATTGTGAGCACTCATTAAAATATGACATGCTAAAGAGTTGATGTTGGACAAGGAAGACAACGTAATGGGTTGTGTTTTCTTACATCTAAGATAAATTATATTGTCATGGATCATCCAACATGGTTGAGCTTGCCTTTCCCTCTCATGCTAGCCAATTCTTTCCACCAAGTAGAGATACTACTTGTGCTTCCAAATATCCCTAAACCCAATTTTGCCATGAGAGTCCACCATACCTACCTATGGATTGAGTAAGATCCTTCAAGTAAGTTGTCATCGGTGCAAGCAATAAAAAATTTGATCTCTAAATATGTATGACTTATTAGTGTGGGAGAAAATAAGCTTTATACGATAGTGTGATATGGAAGAAATAAAAGCGACGGACTGCATAATAAAGGTCCATACCACAAGTGGCAATATAAAGTGACGTTCTTTCGCATTAAGATTTTGTGCATCCAACCATAAAAGCGCATGACAACCTCTGCTTCCCTCTGCGAAGGGCCTATCTTTTACTTTTATCTCCTACCTTACATAAGAGTCATGGTGATCTTCACCTTTCCTCTTTACATTTTATCTTTTGGCAAGCACAACATGTTGGAAAGATCCTGGTATATATGGCTAATTGGATGTGAGTTTTCATGAACTATTATTGGTGACATTACCTTGAGGTAAAACGTTGGGAGACAAAACTATAAGCCCCTATCTTTCTCTGTGTCCGATTAAAACTCTATACCGATAAGTATTGCGTGAGTGTTAGCAATTGTGAAAGACTATATGATAGTTGAGTATGTGGACTTGCTTAAAAGCTCTTATATTGACTCTTTTCTATGTTATGATAAATTGCAACTACTCCAATGACTGAGATTATAGTTTGTTAGTTTTCAATGAAGTTTATGATTCATACTTGAGTGATTGAATTATTACTCTAGCATAAGAGATCATATGACAATAATTATATAAGTTGCTATTCTAAGAATGATCATGATGCCCTCATGTCCGTATTTTATTTTTATCGACACCTCTATCTTTAAACATGTGGACATATTTTTCGATTTCGGCTTTCGCTTGAGGACAAGCGAGGTCTAAGCTTGGGGGAGTTGATACGTCCATTTTGCATCATGCTTTTATATCAATATTTATTGCATTATGGGTTGTTATTACACATTATGTCACAATACTTATGCCTATTCTCTCTTATTTTACAAGGTTTACATAAAGAGGGAGAATGCCGGCAGCTGGGATTCTGGGCTGGAAAAGGAGCAAATATTAGAGACCTATTCTGCACAGCTCCAAAAGTCCTGAAACTTCACCGGAAGTCATTTTCAGAATATATAAAAAATACTGAGTGCAAGAAGTTCCAGAGGGGGCCACACCCTGCCCACGAGGGTGGGGGCGCACCCTACCCCCTGGGCGCGCCCCCTGTCTCGTGGCCCCCCTGGTGGCCCTCCGATGCCCATCTTCTGCTATATGGAGTATTTCAATGAGGAAAAAATCATAAGGAAGCTTTCGGGACGAGACTCCGCCGCCATGAGGCGGAACCTTGGCAGAATCAATCTAGGGCTCCGACGGAGCTGTTCTGCCGGGGAAACTTCCCTCCAGGAGGGGGAAATCATCGCCATCATCATCACCAACGATCCTCTCATCAGGAGGGGGTCAATCTCCATCAACATCTTCACCAGCACCATCTCCTCTCAAACCCTAGTTCATCTCTTGTATCCAATTCTTGTCTCTAAGTCCGGGATTGGTACCTGTAGGTTGCTAGTAGTGTTGATTACTCCTTGTAGTTGATGCTAGTTGGTTTATTTGGTGGAAGATCATATGTTCAGATCCTATATGCATATTAATACTCCTCTGATTATGAACATGAGTATGCTTTGTGAGTAGTTATGTTTGTTCCTGAGGACGTGGGAGAAGTCTTGCTATTAGTAGCCATGTGAATTTGGTATTTGTTCAATATTTTGATGAGATGTATGTTGTCTCTCCTCTAGTGGTGTTATGTGAACGTCGACTACATGACACTTCACCGTTATTTGGGCCTAGAGGAAGGCACTGGGAAGTAATAAGTAGATGATGGGTTGCTAGAGTGATAGAAGCTTAAACCCTAGTTTATGCATTGCTTCGTAAGGGGCTGATTTGGATCCATATGCTTCATGCTATGGTTAGGTTTACCTTAATACTTTTGTTGTAGTTGCGGATGCTTGCAATAGAGGTTAATCATAAGTGGGATGCTTGTCCAAGTAAGGGCAGTACCCAAGCACCGGTCCACCCACATACCAAATTATCAAAGTACCGAACACGAATCATATGAACGTGATGAAAACTAGCTTGACGATAATTCCCATGTGTCCTCGGGAGCGCTTTACATCATATAAGAGTTTGTACAGGCTTGTCCTTTGCTACAAAAAGGATTGGGCCACCTTGCTGCACTTTATTTACTTTTGTTACTTGTTGCTCGTTACAAATTATCTTATCACAAAACTATCTGTTACCTATAATTTCAGTGCTTGCAGAGAATACCTTGCTGAAAACCGCTTATCATTTCCTTCTGCTCCTCGTTGGGTTCGACACTCTTACTTATCTAAAGGACTACGATAGATCCCCTATACTTGTGGGTCATCACTGGTGTACACGTGTGCTGGTGTGTGTTGTGTGCTGGGTGTGCGCGGGTGCGTCCTTCTGTGCATGCCGCCGCGCAGTGGTGAATTGTGCGCGAGTGCGTCCTCCACGCGAAAGAAGTGTGTCCTCAATGCGCCCTCAATTTACTAGTGTGCGGGGTGCTACCCCGAGTGGTTTCAACTTTGTTTACTTCACCGCGTGTCAGATGGGCCTCTAGTCTACTTATTTTCACCCACTGCCACATGGGCCAGCACACGAAGATATAGAACACGAGCTAAAAAAGCAGCATGTGGACTGGTTGACCGGTCAACTAAACAACAACGGAGCTATACGCTGACACAGTGAGCGTATAATCCGTCGGTATAGAGTGTTCGTGTGAGAGGGGAGGCCCATGAGAGATAGCAGAGAGAGAGAGCTACTCCCTCTGTTCGATAATGTAGTTCCAACATTTTTTTAAAGTCAAACTTTTGAAACTTTGACCAAGTTTATAAAGAAATTACTTATATCTACAATACCAAAGATAAATGATAGTATGAAGTAAGTACATGTTGTGATGAATCTAATGATCTTTCCAGATGTAAATGTTTTTATCCACATATACCTGGTCAAACTTTTCTGAGGTTTGACTTTTCAAAACATCCATATGCTTATGGACATGAGAGAGAGTCCCTAACTAGAGAGAGAGTGAAATAGAAAGAGTGAGTGAAAAAAGTGTGTGTGCGTGTGTGAAAGAGACATGGACAACACTCGATAAAAGTCGAGAAAAAACGTGTGTCTTATGCAAACATATCACACATGCATCTTCGACAACGGAAGCAAGATGAGGAGATAGTGTGTGGTTGTTTGCAACCGAGAGAGCAAGACCCCTAGCACGTGGCCAAGAGGGTCTGACAAACAAAGGAGAGAGGTCGAGAGAGACATACAGAGAAAATGCAGACATGGGGAGGAGAGAGTGTATGTTTGTCATAGAGAGATCCCCTGGAGATCATGATGGGACTACATGGGTGGGAGATCGAGTGACAAGGTGTGTGCGCGATAGAAGATACCACAAGAGATATCGAGATAGACGTATGGATGGAAGGAGACAATACGTGTGTTCCTGATGGCTAGTGGGAGATAATCATACTTAGGGGGGAGAGCTTTCACCTATGATGGAGTGAGGGATTATGGTACTTATTAGGGGGGTGCATGTCACATAGAGAGAGAACAAGGGCGAAGAGTGTTGGATGGGTCTATATGTATAGCGTGAGCGAGTCATGTGTATGTGTGAATCAGGGAGATATAAAGTTTGAGAGAGATTGAGGAGCCCCGATAAGACCGAGTGGTGCGTCAGATAGCTGAGAGGGGGAAATAGACATTTCATCCGCTCGATAATGTAGTGCATGTAATTTTTTTAGAAGTCAAACTTTGGAAACTTTGATCAGGTTTACACAAATGCTATTTATATCTTCAATACCAAAGATACATCATACGAAACTACATCTCATGGTGAATCTAATGGTATATGTTTGTCGTTCTAGATGTAATTGTTTTTCTCCACGTACATGGTCAAACTTTGTGATGTTTGACTTTTCAATAAATCAATATGCTATGGACCGAGGAGAGTGCCTAAGTCAAGGGGGATCAAGTGCGTGTGAAGGAGAATGCGTAAGTGTGCAAAAAGAGTATGTGTGTGAAAGAGAAAGTGACAACGAACGATAAATTAGAGAGAGAGTGTGTTTTTCGTTTCTTAGGCGAACATATCACGCATGCATCTCCGAGATAGATAAGCGAGGCGAGGAGATACACGAAGATAGCTAGTGTGTGATTGTTTGCAACGGAGAGAGACACCCCTATAGCACATGTCCAATAGAGGTCTGGCCAACAAGGAACAAAGGTCGAGAGGGACACATGGAGAACATGGACACATGGGGAGGGCGAGAGGGTGTGTTTGTGATAGAGAGACCCCCTCGAGATCGTGAGGAGACTATATGGGTGGGAGATCGAGGGAGGTGCATGCGCGATAGAAAGATGCCCCGAGAGAAATCGAGATAGACCATGCACATATTTATGATGGAGACTAAGATTAGCTAGTCATATACATATAGGGGGGACTGCGTGTGCCTACAATTGAGTGAGAGACCATCATACTTGGCTAGCTAGGCATGAGATTGTGTGTGTGTGCGTGTGAGATGGAGAGAGAACGAGGGAGAGAGAGAGTTTTAGATGGGCCTATCGAGTGCGAGTGAGATATGCATGTGTATGTGTGACCCACGTAGATGGAGAGTTTGAGAGAGAGGGGGAAGAGCTCCGAGACGACAAAGTGGTGTGTGAGAGAGTTACGGGCAACGAGCCAAGGAATTTGTGTGCGTACGATGAGTGCACCCAAGATATCTAGCTTGGACTAGATAATCATACATAGTGTGCGAGAGAGACCTATAGACGGAGTATATATGCATGCGAACTAGAAAGACCCCCCCACGCACACACACAAAGAGAGAGAGAGAGAGATGGAGAGAAAGAGAGAGGACCAACAAGGTTTGTGTGTTGGATGCATGCGACAGAATTGGATATTGTCGCCGAGAGAGAGAGAGAGAGAGCAGGAGTCCGGGAGAGGGGGAGGTCGCATTTTATGCATAAAAGACTGATATAAACCATGTTTCGATATAAACTTGCATTCAAATATTTAAATTGGAGAACATGTTGTCTGCAATCCACACATGAACAGATATATGCATATATCAAACAAGTTCATTAATTTGACTTTCAACATGTTCATGGAGTACTATAATACTGTACAACATGCTATTCGATTGAGGTGTTCAATTTTGGATTTAGTTCACTATTTTGAGCTGGTGAACGAGCTATTTCATTGAATCGAGATATTTCATTTTGGGTTTGATTCCCATTTTTGAGTGGGTCAACTATTTGTCATATAGTAAATCGCTAGCAACGAGCATGTAAAAACACATTACTCCCGAGCATCATCTCTCCATCTAAAAAAGAAGTGGCAAGCTAATATTTCTAAATTTGATTCGAATCGACTGGTAAGGTAGAAGTGGATGCTCGTTCTCCCAAATTTTGAATGAACCGTTAAACATCCTATGCTCGGTGGAATTCGCCCGAGCAAATAAATGGGAGACGCGAAATTACCGTCCTATGTGGGAGACGCATTAATTGGCCTGTTGTGCATCGAGGGTAGGTTCGTAACTTCATCCAAGCGCGCCTTCTCATCGGTTGAAATGACATGTGCTAAATAATTCATAAACCATGGTCGGCAAAACACGCTCTCCTCGCCAGAAATAGCTCGCGCCCACTTTTTCAAAACACGCTCTCCTCGCCCGAAATCGCTCGCGCTCACTATATTTCAAAACACGCCCTCCTTGCCCGAAATTGCTCCCGCCCACTATTTGGGGAGAAGCAAAGTTACTCTACTATCCCCGACCCTCGGTACACAGACCCAAGCCGAGAAGCCTAAAGGCAGGGGTAGAACTGTAACTCCCCCTCACATTTCAGACAAATGCATCCGTAAAACATGGTTCCACTCCCCTTCCAATCCCCCCCATTCATACCTCGTGGGCGCCAAATCACCTTCTCCCTGGAAGCTCCCTTCTCCCGAGCCGCGAAACCTCAGCCCCTCCTCCATGGCACCCCCACCGCACCAATTTCACAGCCGCCCTCCTCCCTAATGCCGGAGACACTGGCCATTTGTCGTCGTGCACTGGGTCGTGTGCCTCTTACTCCGTGCTGTTGGAGCTGCCTCGACGACGGCCGCGTGAACCGTACCGGAGCCGATTCACCCTCGCCGTTGTTCACGGTGCCGGAGCGGCTCCAACTTCGGATCCGTCTAGAGTCCCGGCGCTGCTTCTCCGTAGCCATTGACCGTCGCAACATCGTTGTTTCTCTGCCGCCGGTGGCCACCGCAACCGTGCTGGCCTCACCGACTTGGCAGCTGGACCTGCCTGCTTCACCATGCCACCAGATAGGTTGCACCCTCATCTCAAATCACTTTATTTAGGCATCAGTTGTCTGAATTTTTATTCTGGGCCAATCGATTCCCAATGGGAAGCAGCACCCCTCGAGGCGGCGGAGCTCCTAGGCTGCCGGTTGGCTGGTGTCTAACGTAAGGGTGCGGGGCCGCAAGTTCGCCGCGGTAGCAGCGCTTCGATGGCTATCTTAGAGTTGCGTGGGTTCAAGGTACTACCGCCGCCGGATCTGGATGACGGGGAGTCTTTGTGGTTTGGCCCGGGGGCGGCGCAACCACGGCAGTGCAGTGGGGCGGGGAGCGGGGTTTTGGCCGGGGCCACGGACGGCGGAGGCAAGCTGCTCTGCCGTTGGTCGCTGGCTCTTCGGGGAAGATTCCTAACAGTGTCAGCCGGGAGGCACAAGACGGCCATCAAGCCATCCGGCGTAGATCGGACAGTACCAAAATAAAATAAAATCATGTGACCCAATTTAGTCCCACTCAACAGACGTGTGACCACTCTCGTACCTTGCTATTGATATCTTAGTGTATTTCTTCATATCAAAGAGATGTGTCGTTCTTACCATTATGTGTTATCTGCATCTTCAGCCACACCGTCTTCTGACTCACCGCAGCTGCTCCAACAAGGGAAGCATACACCAGAAGGGAGCTATAATCCCCACTCAACAGTTCCCTGCATCGAATGCGCGTGCCCGACATGGACAACCACAACAACTACAGGGCCATCGACAAGTCAGCACATGATGCTCACTCCTATGGATGGCGGCCAGATAGGTTGTACCCTCATCTTACTTGTGTGCGACATTTATGGCTTTGTTATTCATCTAAGCATGGAAAATAGATTATCACATTTCACTGTATATTCATGCTGATCTCTTACGGGTCTTGTTCAGGAGTTAACGTTGTTCCATAGTTCAGCTAAGATACTTGTTCTTTAGGTAATGCTGTTCCATAGTTATCATCCATCAGCCAATGCTATCCCACAGGCTGGTGATTATAGTATTGTACCACTTCTAGTATTACCTATGTTGTTCTTTAATACTTTTGTGTGCCATCTAGTTAATCTCGAGTACAAACGATACATATTCTGTAGCTTCCGTCTGTGTTCTCCCTTTAGTTTTTGAGACCTGTTTCTGCTAGTTAACCCCAGTCCTACTATTTATGTCATCTCCTACAGGCACTCATTACATAAATCTAACTACTAGTTGTCTTCCATGCATGTCAGATATAATTGCACACACTGATATATCCACAAGAACCTCACGGAGCAATGTAAAGGCTAATAAACTTGATGTCAATGATACCCAATATGATGGAACATGTAATGGCAGTTCTTCAGAAGACTTGCAGAAAGTGAAGGAAATATGCCCTAGAGGCAATAATAAAGTTATTATTTATTTCCTTATATCATGATAAATGTTTATTATTCATGCTAGAATTGTATTAACCGGAAACATAATACTTGTGTGAATACATAGACAAACAAAGTGTCACTAGTATGCCTCTACTTGACTAGCTCGTTAATCGAAGATGGTTATGTTTCCTAACCATAAACAAAAGAGTTGTTATTTGATTAACGGGATCACATCATTAGGAGAATGATGTGATTGACATGACCCATTCCATTAGCTTAGCACCCGATCGTTTAGTATGTTGCTATTGCTTTCTTCATGACTTATACATGTTCCTATGACTATGAGATTATGCAACTCCCGTTTGCCGGAGGAAAACTTTGTGTGCTACCAAACGTCACAACGTAACTGGGTGATTATAAAGGAGCTCTACAGGTGTCTCCAATGGTAGATGTTGGGTTGGCATATTTCGAGATTAGGATTTGTCACTCCAATTGTCGGAGAGGTATCTCTGGGCCCTCTCGGTAATGCACATCACATAAGCCTTGCAAGCATTGCAACTAATGAGTTAGTTGCGAGATGATGTATTATGGAACGAGTAAAGAGACTTGCCGGTAACGAGATTGAACTAGGTATTGGATACCGACGATCGAATCTCGGGCAAGTAACATACCGATGACAAAGGGAACAACGTATGTTGTTATGCGGTCTGACCGATAAAGATCTTTGTAGAATATGTAGGAGCCAATATGGGCATCCAGGTCCCGCTATTGGTTATTGACCGGAGACGTGTCTCGGTCATGTCTACATTGTTCTCGAACCGTAGGGTCCGCACGCTTAACGTTACGATGACAGTTATTATGAGTTTATGCATTTTGATGTACCGAAGATTGTTCGGAGTCCCGGATGTGATCATGGACATGACGAGGAGTCTCGAAATGGTCGAGACATAAAGATTGATATATTGGAAGCCTATGTTTGGATATCGGAAGTGTTCCGGGTGAAATCGGGATTTTACCGGAGTACCGGGAGGTTACCGGAACCCCCCGGGAGCTATATGGGCTTTAGTGGAAAGGAGAAAGGGGCAGCCCAAGGTGGGCCGCGTGCCTCCCCCCTCCCCTAGTCCTATTAGGACAAGGAGAGGTGGCCGGCCCCCTCTCTCTCTTTCCCCCCTCGAGGAATCCTATTCCAACTAGGATTGGGGGGGAATCCTACTCCCAGAGGGAGTAGGACTCCCTTGGCGCGCCCTCCTTGGCCGGCCGCCCCCTCCCCCTTGGCTCCTTTATATACGGAGGCAGGGGGCACCCTAGGACACACAAGTTGATCCGTTGAGATCGTTCCTTAGCCGTGTGCGGTGCCCCCTGCCACCATATTCCACCTTGATCATATTGTAGCGGTGCTTAGGCGAAGCCCTGCGACGGTAGAACATCAAGATCGTCACCACGCCGTCGTGCTGACGGAACTCCTCCCCGACGCTTTGCTGGATCAGAGCCCGGGGATAGTCATCGAGCTGTACGTGTGCTAAGAACTCGGAGGTGCCGGAGTAACGGTGCTTGGATCGGTCGGATCGGGAAGACGTACGACTACTTCCTCTACGTTGTGTCAAAGCTTCCATTGCGATCTACAAGGGTACGTAGATCATACTCTCCCCTCTCGTTGCTATGCATCACCATGATCTTGCGTGTGCGTAGGAAAATTTTGAAATTACTACGTTCCCCAACAGTGGCATCCGAGCCTAGGTTTTATGGTTTGATGTTATATGCACGAGTAGAACACAAGTGAGTTGTGGGCGATATAAGTCATACTGCCTACCAGCATGTCATACTTTGGTTCGGCGGTATTGTTGGACGAGACGACCCGGACCGACATTACGCTTATGCTTACGCGAGACCGGTTCTCCCGACGTGCTTTGCACATAGGTGGCTTGCGGGCGACAGTCTCTCCAACTTTAGTTGAACCGAGTGTGGCTACGCCCGGTCCTTGTGAAGGTTAAAACGGAGTCAAATTGACAAACTATCGTTGTGGTTTTGATGCGTAGGTGAGATTGGTTCTTGCTTAAGCCCGTAGCAGCCACGTAAAACTTGCAACAACAAAGTAGAGGACGTCTAACTTGTTTTTGCAGGGCATGTTGTGATGTGATATGGTCAAGATATGATGCTAAATTTTATTGTATGAGATGATCATGTTTTGTAACCGAGTTATCGGCAACTGGCAGGAGCCATATTGGTTGTCGCTTTATTGTATGCAATGAAATCGCGATGTAATGCTTTACTTTATCACTAAACGGTAGCGATAGTCGTAGAAGCATAAGATTGGCGAGACGACAACGATGCTACGATGGAGATCAAGGTGTCGCGCCGGTGACGATGGTGATCATAACGGTGCTTCGGAGATGGAGATCACAGGCACAAGAAGATGATGGCCATATCATATCACTTATATTGATTGCATGTGATGTTTATCTTTTATGCATCTTATCTTGCTTTGATTGACGGTAGCATTATAAGATGATCTCTCACTAAATTATCAAGAAGTGTTCTCCCTGAGTATGCACCGTTGCCAAAGTTCGTCGTGCCCAGACACCACGTGATGATCGGGTGTGATAAGCTCTACGTCCATCTACAACGGGTGCAAGCCAGTTTTGCACACGCAGAATACTCGGGTTATACTTGACGAGCCTAGCATATGCAGATATGGCCTCGGAACACGGAGACCGAAAGGTCGAGCGTGAATCATATAGTAGATATGATCAACATAATGATGTTCACCATTGAAGACTAATCCATTTCACGTGATGATCGGTTATGGTTTAGTTGATTTGGATCACGTGATCACTTAGAAGATTAGAGGGATATCTATCTAAGTGGGAGTTCTTAAGTAATATGATTAAATTGAACTTAAATTTATCGTGAACTTAGTCCTGGTAGTATTTTGCAAATTATGTTATAGATCAATAGCTCGCGTTGTTGCTTCCCTGTGTTTATTTTGATATGTTCCTTGAGAAAAATTGTGTTGAAAGATGTTAGTAGCAATGATGCGGATTGGATCCGTAATCTGAGGTTTATCCTCATTGCTGCACAGAAGAATTATGTCCTTGATGCACCGCTGGGTGGCGGACCTATTGCAGGAGCAGATGCAGACGTTATGAACGTTTGGCTAGCTCAATATGATGACTACTTGATAGTTTAGTGCACCATGCTTAATGGCTTAGAATCGGGACTTCAAAGACGTTTTGAACGTCATGGAGCATATGAGATGTTCCAGGAGTTGAAGTTAATATTTCAAGCAAATACCTGAGTTGAGAGATATGAAGTCTCCAACAAGTTCTATAGCTAAAAGATGGAGGAGAATCGCTCAACTAGTGAGCATGTGCCCAGATTGTCTGAGTACTACAATCGCTTGAATCAAGTGGGAGTTAATCTTCCAGATAAGATAGTGATTGACAGAATTCTCTAGTCACCATCACCAAGTTAGTAGAACTTCGTGATGAACTATAATATGCAAGGGATGACAAAAATAATTCCCAAGCTCTTCGTGATGCTGAAATCGACAAAGGTGGAAATCAAGAAAAACATCAAGTGTTGATGGTTAACAAGACCACTAGTTTCAAGAAAAGGGCAAAGGGAAGAAGGGGAACTTCAAGAAGAACGGCAAGCAAGTTGCTGCTCAAGTGAAGAAGCCCAAGTCTGGTCCTAAGCCTGAGACTAAGTGCTTCTACTGCAAAGGGACTGGTCACTAGAAGCGGAACTACCCCAAGTGATTGGTAGATAAGAAGGATGGCAAAGTGAACATAAGTATATTTGATATACATCTTATTGATGTGTACTTTACTAGTGTTTATAGCAACCCCTCAGTATTTGATACTAGTTCAGTTGCTAGGATTAGTAACTCGAAACAGGAGTTGCAGAATAAACAGAGACTAGTTAAGGGTGAAGTGACGATGTGTGTTGGAAGTGGTTCCAAGATTGATATGATCATCATCGCACACTCCCTATAATTTCGGGATTAGTGTTGAACCTAAATAAGTGTTATTTGGTGTTTGCGTTCAACATGAATATGATTTGATCATGTTTATTGCAATACGGTTATTCATTTAAGTAAGAGAATAAATTGTTGTTCTGTTTACATGAATAAAACCTTATATGGTTACACACCCAATGAAAATAGTTCGTTGGATCTCGATTGTAGTGATACACATAATCATAATATTGAAACCAAAAGATGCAAAGTTAATAATGATAGTGCAACTTATTTGTGGCACTACCGTTTAGGTCATATTGGTGTAAAGCGCATGAAGAAACTCCATGCTGATGGGCTTTTGGAATCACTTGATTATGAATCAGTTGATGCTTGCGAACCATGCCTCATGGGCAAGATGACTAAGACTCCGTTCTTCGGAACAATGGAGCGAGCAACAGATTTGTTGGAAATCATACATACTGATGTATGTGGTCCGATGAATATTGAGGCTCGCGACAGGTATCATTATTTTCTGATCTTCACAGATAATTTGAGCAGATATGAGTATATCTACTTGATGAAACATAAGTCTGAAACATTTGAAAAGTTCAAAGAATTTCAGAGTGAAGTGAAAAATCATCGTAACAAGAAAATAAAGTTTCTACGATCTGATCGTAGAGAAGAGTATTTGAGTTACGAGTTTGGCTTTCAGTTAAAAACAATGTGAAATAGTTTCACTACTCATGCCACCTGGAACACCACAGCATAATGGTGTGTCTGAATGTCATAACCGTGCTTTATTAGATATGGTGCGATCTATGATGTCTCTTACCGATCTACCACTATCATTTTGGGGTTATGCATTAGAGACAGCTGCATTCACGTTAAAAGGGCACCATCTAAATCTGTTGAGACGACACCGTATGAACTATGGTTTGGCAAGAAACCAAAGTTGTTGTTTCTTAAAGTTTGGGGTTGTGATGCTTATGTGAAAAAGTTTCATCCTGATAAGCTCAAACCCAAATCGGAGAAATGTGTCTTCATAGGATATCCAAAGGAAACTATTGGATACACCTTCTATCACAGATCCGAAGGCAAGACTTTTGTTGCTAAATTCGGAAACTTTCTAGAGAAGGAGTTTCTCTCGAAAGAAGTGAGTGGGAGGAAAGTAGAAAACTTGATAAGGTAATTGTACCTTCTCCCTTATTGGAAAGTAGTTCATCACAGAAATCTGTTCTTGTGACTACTACACCAATTAGTGAGGAAGATAATGATGATGATCATGTAACTTCAGATCAAGTTACTACCGAATCTCGTAGGTAAACCAGAGTAAGATCAGCACCAGAGTGGTACGGTAATCCTGTTCTGGAAGTCATGTTACTAGACCATGACGAACTTGCGAACTATGAGGAAGCGATGATGAGCCCAGATTCCGCGAAATGGTTTGAGGCCATGAAATCTGAGATGGGATCCATGTATGAGAATAAAGTATGGACTTTGGTTGACTTGCCCGATGATCAACAAGCAATTGAGAATAAATGGATCTTCAAGAGGAAGACGGACGCTGATAGTAGTGTTAAGATCTACAAAGCTAGAATTGTCGCAAAAGGTTTTCGACAAGTTCAAGGTGTTGACTACGATGAGATTTTCTCACTCGTATATATGTTTAAGTCTGCCCGAATCATGTTAGCAATTGCCGCATTTTATGAAATCTGGCAAATGGATAAACAAAACGGCATTCCTTAATGGATTTCTTAAAGAAGAGTTGTATATGATGCAACCAGAAGGTTTTGTCAATCCTAAAAGTGTTAACAAAATATGCAAGCTCCAACGATCCATCTATGGACTGGTGCAAGCATCTCGGAGTTGGAATATACGCTTTGATAAATTGATCAAAGCATATAGTTTTATACAGACTTACGGTGAAGCCTGTATTTACTAGAAAGTGAGTGGGAGCACTACAACATTTCTGATAAGTATATGTGAATGACATATTGTTGATCAGAGATAATGTATAATTTTCTCGAAAGCATAAAGGAATATTTGAAAGGAGTTTTTCAAAGAAAGACCTCGGTAAAGCTGCTTACATATTGAGCATCAAGATCTATAGAGATAGATCAAGACGCTTGATAAGTTTTTCAATGAGTACATACCTTGACAAGATTTTGAAGTAGTTCAAAATGGAACAGTCAAAGAAAGAGTTCTTGCCTGTGTTGCAAGGTGTGAAATTGAGTAAGACTCAAAGCCTGACCACGGCAGAAGATAGAAATAGAATGAAAGTCATTCCCTATGCCTCAGCCATAGGTTCTATAAAGTATGCCATGCTGTGTACCAGATCTATTGTATACCCTACACTGTGTTAAGCAAGGGAGTACAATAGTGATCTAAGAGTAGATCACTGGACAGCGGTCAAAATTATCCTTAGTGGAATAAGGAAATATTTCTCAATTATGGAGGTGACAAAAAGGTTCGTCGTAAAAGGTTACGTCGATGCAAGTTTTGACACAGATCTGGATGACTCTAAGTCTCGATCTAGATACATATTGAAAGTGGGAGCAATAAGCTAGAGTAGCTCCGTGCAGAGCATTGTTGACATAGAAATTCGCAAAATACTTACAGATCTGAATGTAGCAGACCCGTTGACTAAAATTATCTCACAAGCAAAACATGATCACACCTTAGTACTCTTTGGGTGTTAATCACATAGCGATGTGAACTAGATTACTGACTCTAGTAAACCCTTTTGGGTGTTGATCACATATCGATGTGAACTATGGGTGTTAATCACATGGTGATGTGAACTATTGCTGTTAAATCACATGGCGATGTGAACTAGATTATTGACTCTAGTGCAAGTAGGAGACTGAAGGAAATATGCCCTAGAGGCAATAATAAAGTTATTATTTATTTCCTTATATCATGATAAATGTTTATTATTCATGCTAGAATTGTATTAACTGGAAACATAATACTTGTGTGAATACATAGACAAACAAAGTGTCACTAGTATGCCTCTACTTGACTAGCTCGTTAATCGAAGATGGTTATGTTTCCTAACCATAAAAAAAGAGTTGTTATTTGATTAACGGGATCACATCATTAGGAGAATGATGTGATTGACATGACCCATTCTATTAGCTTAGCACCCGATCGTTTAGTATGTTGCTATTGCTTTCTTCATGACTTATACATGTTCCTATGACTATGAGATTATGCAACTCCCGTTTGCCGGAGGAACACTTTGTGTGCTACCAAACGTCACAACATAACTGGGTGATTATAAAGGAGCTCTACAGGTGTCTCCAATGGTAGATGTTCGGTTGGCATATTTCGAGATCGCTCCAATTGTCGGAGAGGTATCTCTGGGCCCTCTCGGTAATGCACATCACATAAGCCTTGCAAGCATTGCAACTAATGAGTTAGTTGCGAGATGATGTATTACGGAATGAGTAAAGAGACTTGCCGGTAACGAGATTGAACTAGGTATTGGATACCGACGATCGAATCTCGGGCAAGTAACATACCGATGACAAAGGGAACAACGTATGTTGTTATGCGGTCTGACCGATAAAGATCTTCGTAGAATATGTAGGAGCCAATATGGGCATCCAGGTCCCGCTATTGGTTATTGAATGGAGACGTGTCTCGATCATGTCTACATTGTTATCGAACCGTAGGGTCCTCACGCTTAACGTTACGATGACAGTTATTATGAGTTTATGCATTTTGATGTACCGAAGATTGTTCGGAGTCCCGGATGTGATCATGGACATGACGAGGAGTCTCGAAATGGTCGAGACATAAAGATTGATATATTGGAAGCCTATGTTTGGATATCGGAAGTGTTCCGGGTGAAATCGGGATTTTACCGGAGTACCGGGAGGTTACCGGAACCCCCCGGGAGCTATATGGGCTTTAGTGGAAAGGAGAAAGGGGCAGCCCAAGGTGGGCCGCGCGCCTCCCCCCTCCCCTAGTCCTATTAGGACAAGGAGAGGTGGCCGGCCCCCTCTCTCTCTTTCCCCCCTCGAGGAATCCTATTCCAACTAGGATTGGGGGGGGGGGAATCCTACTCCCAGAGGGAGTAGGACTCCCTTGGCGCGCCCTCCTTGGCCGGCCGCCCCCTCCCCCTTGGCTCCTTTATATACGGAGGCAGGGGGGCACCCTAGGACACACAAGTTGATCCGTTGAGATCGTTCCTTAGCCGTGTGCGGTGCCCCCTGCCACCATATTCCACCTCGATCATATTGTAGCGGTGCTTAGGCGAAGCCCTGCGACGGTAGAACATCAAGATCGTCACCACGCCGTCGTGCTGACGGAACTCCTCCCCGACGCTTTGCTGGATCGGAGCCCGGGGATCGTCATCGAGCTGTACGTGTGCTAAGAACTCGGAGGTTCCGGAGTAACGGTGCTTGGATCGGTCGGATCGGGAAGACGTACGACTACTTCCTCTACGTTGTGTCAAAGCTTCCGTTGCGATCTACAAGGGTACGTAGATCATACTCTCCCCTCTCGTTGCTATGCATCACCATGATCTTGCGTGTGCATAGGAAAATTTTGAAATTACTACGTTCCCCAACAGAAAGATGTTGAATCCTCTTCACCCCACAAGGTCCTTGCTCTAACTTGGCCCGTGATATGGGTAAAACATGCATATAATGCCCTAGAGTGTATCTACTCTGTTGCAATGCCATGTGCTTAGCATGCTGATCATGCATGTAAATATGTCATGCCTTCCCGTTTTTCAGTACCTATTCCATTCATGATAACATGTTTTCAAATTCAAGTACTGTCATTCTACTCTATCGCAATGCCATCTTCTTAATTTGGAAATCATGCTTCTGAATATCTTATGCATTGTTATTCATCAGTACGTACTTCATATGTCTACCATACCATGTTTTTTACATTGAAGTGATGTTCTAGTGTTCTGTTGCAATGCCATCTTAGTTTCCCAATCATACACGTGTATGTTGCCTTAGTTTTTTCTGTACATATTCCGCTAGCATACAATTTTACATTCAACTAGTGTTTTTTACCATGTTGTCCTATTGTATTCCTAGCTCTTACGCCATACTCCCTCCGTCCGGATTACATGTTGCCGAAATGGATAAAAAAGGATGTATCTAGAACTGAAATACGCCTAGACCCATCCATTTTTTCGGATGGAGGGAATACATGTCAATATGTCATGCCTTTCTATTCTTCAGTACCTATTCCATCTCTCTGCTGTAGCATGTTTTATAACTGAAGCACCATTCTTCTATACAAGGCATGCAAGGGGAAGACGACTATGTTAGAATCAGAAGGGTTACAAACCAGGTCTTTACAAAAGATCCAAACGCCAGGACATAATAAACCAACTCTAGTTTTTATAGATACTGCTCCAGCACAGAGAAACCCAACTCCTACTGATAATAAGCAGATTCCAATGGCCAAAGAACTAGTCCGCTCCAGTCCAGCAAAAATATGTCAACTCCATTCTAAGAAGTGTGTGCGTATCCTTGCATCATGAAATTTTATAGCATGTTGATCATATTTTCTGCATGTTTCTTACCCATCTCTATTTTAGAAAATAAGCTTAACAGATAGAAGAATTTCTGCATTGGTATCGTCTGTGAGGAAAGATTCTTGCAGGAATTCTCTGTACTCCAATGCAGATGTAAGTACCTGTTGTATATCACTATATTTTTACATCACCATGTATTTTGTTAATCGGCGTGAATCCAACCTTTATCTGATCTAAATTTAGTTCTAGCAAAATGTATGATTAAAGGCCACAATGTTGTTTTTTGTAAGAAAAACTGCCTGGTAGTTTTGCATCCTGATCTGCATGAGTGTACTATCTCATATCAGTGGGTTTGATTACTTTGGTTCTGTAGTGGGTTTTTAGTGTTTTTTTACTGTGTTGTCCTGTCGTATCCCTAGATCTTACATCATACTCCCTCCGTCCGGATTACATGTCATAGAAATGGAGTGGATGTATCTAGAACTGAAATACGCCTAGACCCATCCATTTATTTCCGGATGGAGGAAATACATGTCAATATGTCATGCCTTTCTATTCTTCAGTACCTATTCCATATCCGCTGTAGCATGTTTTATAATTGAAGCACCATTCTAATATATAAGGCATGCAAGGGGAAGACGACTATGTTAGAATCTGAAGGGTTACAAACCAGGTCTTTGCAAAAGTTCAAACGCCAGGAGATAATAAACCAACTCCATTTTTCATAGATACTGCTCCAGCACAGAGAAACCCAACTCCCACTGATAATAAGCAGATTCCAGTGGCCAAAGAACTAGTCCGCTCCAGTCCAGCAAAAGAATGTCAACTCCATTCTAAGAAGCGTGTGCGTATCCTCGCATCATGAAATTTTATAGCATTCTGATCATATTTTCTACATGTTTCTTACCCATCTCTCTTTTAGAAAATAAGGTTAAATGATAGAAGACTTCCTTCATTGAGATTGTATTCGAGGAAAACATCTTGCGGGAATTCTCTATGCTCCAATGCTGATGTAAGTACCTGTTGTATATCACTATATTTTTACATCAGCATGTATTTTGTTAATCGGCGTGAATCCAACCATTGTCTGATCTAAAATTAGTTGTAGAAAAATGTTAAAGGTGCCAATGTTGATTTTTGTAAAGAAAACTGCCCGGTAGTTTTGCATACTGAGCTGCATGAGTGTACTATCTCATATCATGCACATTACTGAATTGTAGTGCTGCTCTGGTTGCCCATTCATTCATTGTGCCAATGTTGCTTTCGTATTACCTTACCTGGATGATGATAGCTGTGCCATATTGTGTTAATTTGGTGTTGGCTAGTTGCCCAAACGTTCGTTGTGCCAATGTTGCTTTCCTATTATCTGACTTGACCAATGATAGCAATGCTAGTGTCTTAATTTGGTGCAGGCTGCTGAAGATAAGAAGACAAACTCTGAAAACAGTAAGGCAACCCCATTGTTTCTTTCCAATAAATCTAGGCCAGGTAATATGCCAATAACTCATGATTAATCTGTTTGGTTCCCCTCCTAATTTGTGTTATGATGCAGTGGTCGAGACACTCTCCACTGTCAATAATACAAGCCTGTCAAAATCGCCATCTGAATCTGTTCAGTATCCTCTATCTCGAATGCAACGGAAAAAATGTATGTTTGTAAACCAATTAATGGCTGAAGGAATGATGGAAATGGTGGAGGAATCAGAGGTGCAGAGTCGTGCGACACAACAACTGATCAATGTTTTCAGAGACAGTGTAGCAAAGCAGCAAGAACTTGCCCACATGCTTATGGGCGTCATCCGTGCTGAGGTTGCAGATTGTGACGTTGTAGATCGTTAGGTTCTGTTCATTTATTTGCACTGGCATCAATCTTTGATTGCCCAGTGGATGTAATTTCCTGTAATATATGCTGGATGTGCAACGTTTTTCCCTGTATGCTGTACCTTTGCTTGATCGGTTTTGGTCATGTGCATAATTGCTCGTCGTAATGGGCTCAAATTATCTAATTTGTTCTAAAGACATGTACGAACTTTAGAGGGCCCATTAAGTTAATGGGCCGTTACCAGGCTGAAAGTTAATGGTCGGCCCTCTTAACTCCCGACTCATTAACAGGCTGACATCGAAGCGGGCAACAGGTGGGCCCAATTGATTTCACGGGCCATTAACAGGCCGTTACTAAGTTCGGGCTACATATGGCCCAACTATACTATGGGCCTTTAGCAGGCCGAAAGAGACATCGGGCTTGTACTGGACCATGAAGAGCATGGGCCGCTAAGAGGCTGAAAGTCAGGACGTATTGTATGTGGCCCAACTGTGTTGTGGGCCTTTAGCAGGCCGAAAGAGAAACCGGGCTGGTATTGGAGCATGAAGGGCATGGGCCATTAAAAGGCCAAAACTCAGGTCCGACTACAAATGGCCCAACTCATTTATGGTCCGTTAACAGGCTGAAAGGCACACAGGGTCGGGAATTGGCCCAACAATTAAATGGGTCGCTAGAAGGCCAAAACTCAGGTCCGACTACAAATGGCCCAACAGATATATGAGCCGTCACCAGGCTGAAAGACACACCAGGTCGGAAATTAGCCCAAACACTTAAATGGGTCTCTAAAAGGTCGAAACTCAGGTCCGACTACAAATGGCCCAACTGATTTATGGGCCGTTAACAAGCTGAAAGACACAACGGGCCAGAAATTAGCCCAATATTTAAATGGGTCGCTAAAAGGCCGAAATATGTACATTGTGAAAATTGGCCCATCCACTGAATGGGCCGTTAACAGGCTGAAATCTCATCAGGCCGATATTGAGCCCAAATATATAGCGGGCAGTTAATCAAACTGACGATGGGCTACAATGGTGTCAAATCTTTAACAAGCCGTTTACGGGCCGAATTGGCACATCTCGTATGGGCCGTGGGCTTAAATGGACCTGACACAAGTAGGCCTTATATGGGTTGGCCTGCTATTTTTTACTGGGCCGGCCTTTTTCACCGGAATGGGCCACTGTTGGGCCGTGCCACGTGTCGACCTATCATAGGCGCCTCCTATCCAATGAGTGGATGACATCTGTCCAAACGGTGAGGCAACACGTGTTTCCTCCGACCAATGATGATTTTACACGTGGAAAATCCCCATTGGTCCGAGATGTTAACGGGTTATCGGATCCAAAACCGGACCTGATAGCTTAACGGCGTTCCGTTACGGTGGATGCCACGTGTCGGTCACCCTTGATGAAAGCACTTCTATGACGCGCGATTTATCGGCATGGAAGTGGACACTTCCGTGATGATAATTTTGGTAATGTCATGGAACACTTCTACGACAACACAGGTATGACTATCTTGATTCTGTCATCAATTTGTCATGGATGTACATGCATGACAGAAAACGTGACCTACTGTGACAAACACGTATCATTATGAAAGTGTATTTTTTTGTTGTAGTGCTCACTGCAACCAAACTAAGAACCAAATACATATAAACAAGGCATCTGCTCGATAACTGGAAAAATGCTCACTCCAACCAACCTAACAACCAAATACAGATAAACAAGGCATCTACTCACTATAAACAACCAAATATATTCATTCGTGAAACTGAAGTGGACAATTCATACTTAAACATCACATAGCCCTATTGAACAATACATTTTTGCATAACTAAAATAATTAAATACGGCACAGGTAAAGCACCGCACGAAAAATGCTACTACAACAAAGGGTACGGGTTGGAAAGCTAGAAAAGGTAAGATTTGCTAATAGAATGTTTCCTCACATTTCATGGACGGGATCCTTCGAGTTGGAAGAGCATAGACCCATGGTGCGCTCTCTGATGTCACATATGGGATGTTTCACCTTGGAAGAACCTTCGTGGGTGCCCTCCTCATGGTCGTGGTTGATGAGATCTGACTTGGCAATTGAGGATCCCAAGCCGCCGTCATAGAACGTGTCCTTCAGAAATGGCAAAATAGGCTCGATGGCGTATAAAGCTCGCAAATCCTTTACCGCTTGGCGGAGGAGATCAGCGGTAGGGCCGTCGAAGAGATCGACGGCGGTTGAACCAGAGGGGTTGGGGATGGACCACTTAACTTGTGACATGGCCCGCATGAAGCCGTCGCTGTGGACGAGCTTGATGTCGTAGCCAGCTTTCCCAAGATACAGTAATACGCTATCCCACTGACATGAAGCCTTTGTCATGGCAACGTAGTTAGCGTCTTCGTCGGCTTCCCCGGTGACGTGTTGCTTCGGGATCGACAGGTCGGGGCGAATGCCAGCCACCTCGCCAACGTCCGCCGAAGAGGCCATGATAAACCTCTTCTTTGCTGAACGCTCGTCGGGCTCCCCGGGATACGTGGTCGAGCTTAGGCTGCGACATTCTGGAGCAGGGACCTGGATCTGGCGGGGAGGGACACTGCATGCCTCATCTAAAACCTCAGGGGAGTGGGGCGACGGTATGGGAATCGCTGGGTAACCTGAACTTTATTATCTAAGCTAGGAGGAACGGCCAGACCGGCAGGGGTTGGCGGCAGTGCCGGCGGCGGACGCAAGCTAGGGTTCGAGGGGGAAGGGGGCGGGTGGGGAACTGTGGAAGGGGGGGGTTTGAGGATACGCCGTGGCTACTGAAAATTTTAGTAATGGTGGGTGGAGATGGTGGTGGACGAGGGAGGACGACGGTTCAAATGCCTCGGCTACTGCAATTTTACTATAAGGTCGGTGTTGGAGGAGTGTGGGTGACGGTTGAAGTACGAGGGCTACTAAAATTTGGGTAAAGGAATTTATGCGGGACGGGAGTGCCCAAGATCGCGCACGGTCCAATAACAATATGCGTGTATGATAATAAGGAAAAGTGGCGCGGAACCGCCGATTTTTGCAACGCTCAAGGCGGGTAGTTTGTTTTTATATTTCTAGCTAGCTGGTCTATTGCACATGGTTCGTCCTAATTTCCAAATAAACTTGCCTGCCTTTAGCTTGCACAGGTGGTGGTTTTACAGCTCACTTGCATCGCACATGGTTAAGCCAGTACCTCCACCATTTGCTCGCGCTTGCGCGGTCGTGGTGATTTTACAGCGCACTTGCATCACACACGGTTGAGCCAGTACCTCCACCTTAATTTGCTCGTGCTTGCGCAGGCGTGGTGATTCACAACACACTTGTATCGCACACGATTAAGATATTATACCCATGTCCATTGAGCGTCATCAGAGTCCTTGCAGCAAAAAATAACGTTAGAGAGGGTCAGAAGACAGCCACACCAACATGTGGCCCAAATATATATGAGTGAAAAGGGTGGTCTATAATGTTCAAAATTCCAATGCACAACTTTGACCATGCGGGCCCACGGTTGGGCACGTCATCGAAGATCGATGAGAGGGGCCAGAAGTCAAGAACCACGTGAAAGTGGCCAATATATGTAGGAATATTGGGAATGTTTAAAACTTTAAATACACAATGCATAACTTTGATGGCATCTGCCTCGCAAACCCGAAAGCACCCTTGGACACACACACACACACACACACACACACACACACATCTGGGCTATTCTGTTTCGTGTAACAGAATATTATTCTGTTACCCTACTTGAACTGATGGTTTCAGGCGGTTGTACTGATGATTTTCATCTCGTTGAACTGATCGTCTTTTCGTTGGAATGGGGCGTGTAATATATCGTTGGAAATCTCTTGACATTTACATTACAAATATATAGAATTTTTTTGCAAAATCATCACGCTTTAAGAGCAGTTTTTAAAAAAACGTTTTTTCAAAACTAAAAACGTGAATCGTATTTTGAACTCAATTTTCAAACGGTTTATCAGAATTAAGCAAATAAGATGGCGTTGGAAAGCTGGTAAAAATACGCATCTTCCATATATCTAATGCTTTTTTAAATTCTGTACGTTCTAAAAGTAATTTGGAAAACGGTGAAATTCTGGACGAAACGTATTTTCTCATATTTTTTTACAAATGGTTTATTGGATTGACGCAAATGATACGGCGTTGGAAAGCTATGGAAAATGTGCAACTTTTTCGTATTGAAATGTTTTTCTAATTCCTTATGGTTTAAACTCGAATTCAAATACGGTCAAATTTGATTTCGAACGTGATTTTTTTAAAAAGTTTGTAGAAATGGGGCAAATAATATACCATTGGATAGCTATCGAAAATGCGAAACTTAGTCATGTTGAACGTTTTCTCTACTTCGCAACCGTCTAAAAGTAATTTTCAATAAGGTTAAACCCATCATGTTGTTTTTCCTGTCTAAAAAACAAAGTACTCGTACTGATCTATGTCTATGTTTGTACCGAGGTATTTTTCACAGAGTAGTTTTGAATGGTTCCGAAAAAAGAATACTTTGAACGGATGTCTTTATGATTTTGTACCGAGCGTGTTTTCACATACTATTTTTTACTCTGTATTTTTTGTATAATTTTCCTTGTAAATTCTCAATGATATTGTGATGCCCGAACTTGCATAGTTTATACCATTGAACTGAATTATATTTTTAATAAAACGAAAATGTTTTGTGTTTTCTTTTGAACTCAACATTGTTTTGTGACGATATTCTGGACTTCTCTCATTTTACCACCTGAACTTTTACCATTTTGAATTTTTTATGGTATTTTTTGTTTGAGCTTTTTTTCCAAACTTATGTGGGATGTCGTGTTCAACTTTTTTCTGTACTTATATGCTATCAATAATAGAACATTTCTCATACATATATGCTAGTAGAACATTTCCCATAGAATTTTTTGTCCATTCATGGACATCAACCAAAATAGGCAGGAGAGAGCACTATCGAACTGATCATTGTTTTCGACCGAACTATTGTGTTCTTCTTTTCCAAGAACTGATCATGTAATACATATTGAACGGCCACACATGTATGATATAATGAACTGTAGGGCCTTAAAAGTGTAATTGCAGTACATCTATAAAGCTTCATAAGATCACATGAAGCCTTTGTCAAATGAAATATACAAAATACTGACAAAACTTCACACTTTTGCATGAAGGGCATACTTCCAAACATGCTCGACGACACCCATTGAAATTGCGCAATTCACGGGTGGGAGCAAGCAGCAACTTTGAAGTATGCAAATTGGAAAGCTCATAAAGTAAAACATGGCATCTTGTTTTTTCCAGAAAAACCACAGGAGCGCATCCGCATAGTTATTCATCTCCATATCAATAATACTTGGCCACCAAAAACCCGACAAATTGTTTTTTCCTGAAAACACACAACCCATTTTTGGAATGCATCAGTACAAGCTGACATTTTCAATTTTCAGAAGCAATCAAACTTGCTAATTAGTACTCATGTACTTATTGGGACCAGATATATCCTAATATTAGTACTCATGTACTTACTGCGGCCTGCACTCAGCTCCTTGAGCGACCGGCCACAAAACAAGAAGTTGTATTGTTAAGCGGGAGGTCCTCAACCCCGTGACTCCTCCAGCAGGCTTTGATATACCCAGAATGCATCTTCCTCGTCAATCCAATTCATGTACTGTGAACAGAGGAAGGAAGGATCGGCAAGTTAAATGTTTTCAGGCACTAAGGATCCAAGAAGTTCAAAACTAGAGGAAAGGCTCTCACCTCCACCAAGTGCAGTAGCTGAGCCATGCTGCAGCAGGAGAGCGATGACGTGCTCGAATGGGCATTGCTGGTGAGAACCAGCGGGAATCAGGTCGCTGTTTTTGCGATGAACCGCCTGCGGAGGTGGCGTTGAACGGCCTGCTGTGGTGGCTGTGATCGGCTAGGGCGCTCCTAAAGAAATGCCAACATAAAAAAAAACCTTAGTGTTACAAGAGATAATACAAGCAAAGATGCATTCCAGTTATACGAGCAAATGAAAAGAAATTCAGCCATACAAGCCTAATGAGTTATTTTTGTTTGTATGGCCCAAAAAGAAATGAATAATCACATGTAATTTCCAGAAAGGGAAGAACATTTTGAACTCTTTCGCAAATATATGTGATAAACAGATACAACGTATCCATTGAACTGATATTTTTTTCTCAATGAACTTTTCTGATATAGGAACTAGAATTTGTACCAATAGTTTATATTTACCATGTCAAAAGCAAACAACATGCATATATATGATCTGCTAGTCAACACATCAACAAGCACGACACCAACATACAACAACAACCAGTCATGGTGCCTTGACCTGGCCTCCTTCAACCTATGATCTGACGTCGTTGGTTCATTGTCCTTTCCATCAGTGGCAATGCCCCTGAACTTGGTGTAGACTGGTAGTAGAACTTACTAGCCCTCCACACTTGCACTGAAGACATTTAAACACAAACACGAAATGAACCTACTAGCATTTATTTTGTAAACTTTTCTCAAGGTACACATGTTTCCCTACATTTGCAAGTGGATTTTCTTCTTTCTTTTATCAGATAACTTGCACATATAGATCTTCTTTACAAAATTATACAAATCATGGCAGCATTATCATGCTGAGATGAGTTATCTAATAGATCATGGCAGCATTATCATGTATTTATGAGACTACAATATCTAACCATCAAGCCTGAGCATTATCATGCGCATTGTCTTGTACTACAATATCAAGTAATACTACATTTTTCATCAACTCGATATTCATCAGTACTAGTATGACTAGACAATAAGTTGAGATTAGTAGCAGCACACGCAAGATGTGCACTCCTGAAAATAAAGTGTACGAACTTTCTTAGTGACTGTAATTGAACTTTCAAGCACATTTTTCTGTAAAATTTACTTTTTAACCGAATTGAACTCTATTTTGTAGGCGAACCTTCCCTGTAGATGCACACGAACTTAATTTTGTGTTTGCACCTGGGCTACCAACATGAATAAGCTATGATGACAGAAGAGTTGTATAAACTCCACAAATAACAAGAATCTTTTCTGTCAAATGGATCATACAAAATATTAACCAAAAATCATTTGTATACACATTATCCCGATATCCCATAAGCCATTTTGTGTACAACATCATTATCAGGCATAACCACAAGCACCTGTTTGTGCTATAGGAAGATGGAAGCACAGAATAAATTTGACTTACCAACGGGAAGTAGATGTACTGAAAAGCATCCAGAAGATGAACTTGTGAACCTTGCTTTTTTGCTGCATCCTGCAAAAAATAGTAAGTTGAATTATTAGTAGTGATCCATTGATAATAGTTCAATCCCACCTTATGCTTGAGCGCACTAGAACTGACAACAAACCAATGTTCAATCAAAAGTTCAACTAGGCCGAAACTCGAAACAGGACAAACCGGTAGTTGATAGGCAACACTACATTGTTCTCTAACACTCACAGGGAGAAGAAATTAGACAGCATCGACAGCAAAAGAGGACACTAGTGAGCCGTGAAAGAAAAAAAACATCCAGAAAATGACCGTTCTCCTAGGTTGAAATCAGGGTGTACGTGTTTTCAAAAAATAGGAGAGGTTGAACTGACTTTCTAAGTACGGTGGAATTGAAGGAACTGGTTTTCAGAAATAGGAGGTGGATTGAACTGAAGGCGCTGGTGAGGGCGTTCGAGAACGGGTGGACGCGATGGTGGGGGCGCAGGCCGCCATGGACGACTATAGTTGAAATGATAAGAGGGTAGGAGCTATGTCACGAGATCCTTCACCATTGCTCAACATCACCAACATGTGTTCTGAACACTCATAGTCGAAACAAGTAACATGTAGTACTGTTCATAAAATTAAGTGCAGATAACTTGTCATTCATTTTATTTTTAGAAGGTTTAGATGCCTATGACTCTAGCACTGGGTGTACCTAAAATAATGGTGATTTTCATTTGACTCCAGAGCAACAAACGATGCTTGTTGATCATACCATTCTTATGCTTCAACTTCTTTAGTGATCATGTTCGTGTGTTTCTGGTTACTGTGAAATCCATGTTGTTGCTTGACAACAAAACAAAGCATGATTTATTTCAGCGAAGCAAAAGTTGGCTAGAGATTTTTTTCTTTCCTTGCATCTAGACATATTTATAACTACCTATAACATGGGATATTCTATCAGATGCAGAGCTTTGCAGTTTACCTGATGATGAAATAGTAAGCCTGTTGAACAGAAAATCACACCAAATGTGAACTGATAATCACACAAAAGGTGAACACCTTCAATAAATGAACTCTACTAGATCACTTAGCTCTTTCTTTGACACCTCCTAGTGCAATCGAAAATAGCATCGATGTTAGAGCTAAGGACTGAGGTAAATTTTGGTGAAAGCCGGGCACGAATCACTTGACACGGGCAAGCACGTACCTCAGCCTGGTCATCTTGTACAGGTGAACGGACAGGGGTGGTGGCTGTGAACGGCCAGATCGCTTCGGCGGCGGAGCCCCACCGGGAGGAGATGGCGTGGTGGTGTGGGAGCGAGGGTAGATGGGGCGCTGCGGCGGCCGGAGCTTAGGGATATACGTGCGGCGCGGCGGCCGAAGCTGGGGAAGATAGGGGCGGGGCGGCTATGGAAGCAGGGAGGAGATGGGAGCGAGCGACGGTGAGTGCGGGAGGAAGGTCGGGGTGGCGGCGCGCATGCCGGGAGGGGGAAGGGGGTGGGGGCGTGCTTGGAGGAGGGAGGAGCGGAGACGGAGGCACGCATGCTAGGAGGAGGAAGGATGCATGGGGACGGCAGCGCGCGTGCTAGGAGGAGGATGGAGCCATGGAGGCGCGGAGCGGCGGCGCGCATGGCAGGAGGAGGAAGCATGCGCGGGAGCGGCTGCGCGCATGGCTGAGATGGGGAAGAGGAGCGGGGCCGGTGGCGCGCGGCGCGCTTGGCCAGGAGGAGGAAGAGCGGGGCCGCCGGCGTACTATGACGAGAAATGCGGCCACGGGTTTGGGGGAATCCAGAGATTGAGGGAGGAGGTCGTGGGAGAGTGGTGGGCTTTTGTTTCTGTTCGGGCCGGTTTTGTGCAAATGACAATCGTGCCTTATAGGGCCGACGAGTAACTGAATAATATTCTATTACTAGTAACAGAATAGCTTTTATATATATATATATATATATATATATATAATTAATGATACTATTCATCACCCAGGGTGCAAAATTATTTATTCTTCACCCAAGATAATCTTAGGATTATTTTATAATTAAATTACGTTTGGAATTCAAATAGTTACATTTATATTGATTCACTATGTAAAATTTGGCACAAGAAAATAAAAATATAGGTCATAAGACAAGAAAATTTGCAATTTATGTGTATTTTACACTATGTTTTTACGTTTGTAATTTTACATAATATAAAATACTTTTTATGATGATTATATATTTTCTTACGGCCTCTTTTTATGTTGGAAATAAGACAAAACTTACGGAACGTAAAATTACGGTGCATAGATGGTAAAATAGAGAGGGGTGAAGAATAATTATTTCTCACCCAGGGTGACGAATAGCGCGACCATATGTCATATACTACGAATAGCGCGACCATATATATAGGGAAGATCCATCCTACCACCCAGTGGTAATTACCCCACATATGTCATATACTACTATATGGTATTATATATACTAATTTATCATTATAAATATGTTCATATATTATATATAACATATTTCAAAGTGAGTTACATGAAAAAATTACGAGTCGACCCATGATTTTTATTAAATTTGTGAAATATGTATATATTTGTACCAAAAAGGGCATACCCAAAATACGATGCATAGTACCTAAAAAGTAGTATATATACTACCTAAACATTCGTATATACTACATACTACATGTACATACTCTCTGATTTGATAGATACTACATACAACATACAAAACTGAAGTGGTGGTAACTACTATCGTGGATCTAAGACTAACAGTAGAATGGGGGTAGGTATGAGGAGGCAAGATCCTAGCTATGGAGTAGTTGTACACACGAGTTTACGAGTTCAGGCCCTTCTCGAAGGAAGTAACAGCCCTACGTGTCGGTGCCCTGAGGCGGTCGACTGGATTATATGCGTGTGTGAGTTTACAAAAGATGCGAACCCCTGTCCTGGAGGAGGGGGTGGCTTATATAGAGTGCGACAGGACCCCAACTCCCCTCCATTACGCGGGGTTCAATGTACATAAAGAAGGAGCATTACAGGTAACATCTGTATTAAAGTGCTATAAATTATAGTTAAGTCTATGAGTAAACACCCGACCGTTGCTGTGTAGAGTGACTTTAGATCTTCCGTTTGTCGAGTGATTTCTGTGACGGTCGAGTGACATTGATTCTTCCGAGTGGAATGTCTCTGGTCGAGTGGATAATGGTACCCTTTGAATACTTCTGGCTTTAGGGTGATGTCCTTGGGGAGGGTGTCTAGGTCAGGCCTATGACCCTACCCCAAGTGCATAGCTTCATCATTAGCCCTCGAATGGTTCGAGGCTTGAGTGGAGAAGGAGTCGAGAATTCCTCCGATTCAATTTTTGTGCTCTGGGAGTGACTTATTGCGACCAAGCGAACAACCATGATGATCTCAACTCCTTTTCAGTTGCCTTGATCCATTCTTGAATCTGCCGAGTGAACTTTATTATGATGTCTCGAGTACTGATATGGAGAAGATATTCCGTCTGACAGATTGCCTTGCTGCGTGCGGATATCGTGGGATTTGGTTTTGGGGAAGTGCGCGGGACGGGGGAGGCCGCAGTAATCGGAAGGGATTAGGTGTGGCCGCCTCGATCACCGCGCCACCTTTTTCGCCATGTACCTCGCGCGTGACTGTTGCGGGATTTGATTGGGTCGTCCGGACCCACAGGTCAGCCACTCGGAAGCGGCCCTATATAAGGCGTCGGGGCGGGGTTTTCTTTGAACAGTGTGTCTTCGTTCTTCTCTTTCTCTCTCAGTTTTCTCCGTTGCATCTGCTCCTGCTCCAACGCCGCCGCCCCGTTCGAGCTCTACTCGCTGCAATGGGGAAGGAGAAGATGGTGGCATTGGAGCGCGCGAAGAAGGCGACGGCGAAGGCGAAGGGGAAGAAGTCCGGCCGAGGCAGATCTTCCTTGAGGTCCGGCCTGCCGCCGGGCTGGATCCAGGGCGACTGGATTCGCTCGACGATCCGTCAGGACGACATCGACGACCTGGTCGAAGGGGGACTGATCCCCCACGAATCAGCGCGACTCCCGGGGAACGAGACCGAGCCGCAGCCGCAGGAGGGTGAGCGCGTTCTCCTCGCTACTCACGTCGACCGCGGGTTTTCCTTGCCTCCCCACCCTTTCTTTTGAGGTTTCTTGAACTTCTTTGGGGCGCAACTCCACCACTTTACCCCAAACACCATCATGTATCTTGCTGCTTTTGTGTCCATGTGTGAGAGCTTCCTGGGCTGTCGGCCACACCGGGGCCTCTTCAAACACATATTCACGTGCCGTTCTCAGTCGGTCAAGAAGGTCAACCCGAGTGACGAGAAGACGCAAGTGATTCAGATGTGCAGGGGTCTTGGGATTCAGATGAGGGGGAAAAGTACTTTCCCAGCCATGATCCTTCCCGAGTCGGTCCGAGGGTGGCAGTCGACCTGGTTCTACTGCAAGGACCAGCCGACTCTGGGTCAGTCGACTGGACTTCCCCCCTTTTCCATGGCCTGAGTGGAGAAGCCTTCTGCTTTGAAAGTGACCCCAGAGGAGAAGGTGCAAGTGAAAGTGCTGGTTGAGTGAGTAGTTCAGCTTGTCCGTGATGGGGTAACCGGTATGGATCTGTTGGAGGTCTTCCTCAGGCGGCGCATCCAACCACTTCAAGCTCATGACCATCCGATGTGGATGTATTCGGGCACCGAGGACACCACTCGGATCCATCCAGAGGAAGTCGACAAAGATACGTTGGAAGGGTGGCTGAAGGGTATTACTGTCAACAAAGACAACCCCAGGGGATCCCGGAGGATTCCTCCACTCAACAACTCGTATGAAACCGACAAGGTATGACTCCAAATGGTCGAGTGTCTTCTTGATTTATCAAGTAGCTGTTTGCTGTCATCCGACTGACTCCTATCTTGGTTGTTGTCTTCCAGGCCCTAACTGAGATGTACTCGATGCCCAACGGGGACCAGGAGCAGGACCCAGAGGGAGAAGCGAGCGGAGGTGAAAGCAGCGAGTGGCACTCTGACGATGAAGAGGACGAGGATAGCGACGACTCGAGTGATGAAGAAGAGGTCGACTCTCCTCCTCGTAGGGAAAGGCGATCCAAGCTTTCTCACGATCCAGCAAGCGCCCGCGGCAAAGCGACCGCGCAAACTGGACAGTCATCGAAGCGCCCTCGGACGTCTTCTTCAGCGCCGACTGAAAAGGCGTCGAAGCAACCGAAAGCTATGCCGTCCAAACCGCCAAAAGCCTTGCGGAAGATCAAAGTGTCCATCCCCATTGCTTCCGGGTATTAGTTGGGCTTGATTTCTTGTTTTAGTATGAATCTGGATCTGAGTCGATTCATTTCGTCAGACATGACCGACTGGATTCTGAAATTTGTAGTGTTGCTACCTCTGGGACTTCCACCCGCCAGTATGAAGACGAGGACATGGAAGATGTGGTCACCTCCAACCCGGGTACAATCCTCGTGATCTTGTTCTCGATTGTATGGTCGATTAAATTCTGGTGACTTATCTAGGGTCGGCTGATTTCTTTGCAGCCCCTCCCAATGTCATTGAGCTTCCGGATGATGACGAGGACATGCCGCTGAGGGCTAGGAAGAAGAAGGCAACAGCTAGCAAGACATCCCAGTCGGAGCCGGTGGCGGAGCAGGTAGTTCAACGGCTCGAAGATGCGAGTAAGGTTTCTGTAACCTTTGCTGACCCAGTGTCGAGTGCGCGTCCTGTATCGTCGACTGCTCCAGAGCTTGTTTCAACCATCCAACTTCATGCCTCGGATCTCCAAGCCACTGCGTTTGGACCGTCCGTCCCCTTCTTTGCCACTCACCATGTTCCAGAAAGCCAGTCGGACGCCACTGCGGAGGCTATTCGTCAGGCTGGCATAATGATGGAGCGGGTGAAGGCGGTGCGTGAAAGCAATCAGGCTTCTTATGACGCCAGCGCGGCTCTTCGAGCCAATGTCCAGGTAAGTTAACTTTCTACTACTTGTTCTTTTAGGATATGCTACCCGAATATTTTCCTCACTACAACGGGAACCCCCCTTTAGCAACCCATTGATGCGTTGTTGTATGCCTGTATAAGCGTTGCTGATGTCTACACCAACGGATGAATATGCGTTGCCGTTGGTAGCGTTGGAAGGGTCTACAACAACGTATATACATGCATTGGTAAGTAATGTGCAGATGTGTTGCAAGACGGCAACGTAAAGAGTAAGAGTGAAACAACACTTCATATGCGTTGCTGAGTACCCTACACGTGAGGATTTTCAAATGGACAATTGCAACGACTACATAGCATAAGTTCAGCTACTCCAGGTACAGAGGGAGTAGACAATTAATGGTATTTTATACATTTCCATACAAAATTATTAGGTCAATTCCAATAATGCATAGAAGCCACAATATAATAAGCATAAAAAATTCTATATATAATTAACTCTGTTGCATTTTGCATTACAAAGAACACAAGCCAAAGATTACAGGTTGTGAAACTATCTAGTAGTAGCTCAATTCTTCACCATACAATCGGCGTCTCAGCCACTGTAGAACATAATGATTGAAACATTGACCCTGAAAATGACATTCTAAAACATAATGCTAAACTATCAGTAGAAGCCCAATGCTCAACCTCGCAATCAGCATGTGGCATGCATCATCTATTTATCTTGGCAATCTACGACAACAAAGAAATGTGATCAGTAAGTTACGGTAGAAAATCAAACAGGTTAATAGAGCCTTAAAATTTAAAGAAGCAACATATATAAATGTTGAAGGTCATGTGATAATTAATCCTATTACATATATTGAGTGGCATGTTCTAAACAATCAGCACCCACCTTGTATATGAAAAGAATGACCTAATACAATGTGCATTGTGTTAGTATTGCACAAATAATACTAACAAAGAACTAAGAAGGTAGCTCGATTATCACACATCTTTGCCCTACTAAACTTTAAAACTATGCTGTTTGTCGAGTTGCGAACATAAGAAGCAATACAGAAGAAAACAATTGAACCTTCAATATCCAGCAATACAAAATGCTTGCTGACCCTTTTCCCTTTTTAGATGCACTATATGCTTAACCAAATAGACAAGAAAACATGACAGATGCACAAATTGTACATTTACTAGTAGAAATACAAACATATAAAAAAAGTAGTGGTGAAATTTAATGTGTGTTAGCTTGTCACCAAAATATCAGAAGGTTCACTTACAATATAGCACTTCGAGATTGTACACCCACTGGGTGCAGTCGAGTGGAATCTGAACCAGTGGGGGCACGCCAAGTGCACCCACTGGGTGTAGTCCCCGAGACCGCAGTCGACTGCCGGTAGTCGGTTGGGGTCTGAGCACTTCCTTTTTTTACTCGGCCTGGGCGGACCGTCCGAGTGGAATCTGAAACAGTGGGGGCATGCTAAGTGCACCCACTGGGTGTAGTCCCCAAGACCGCAGTCGACTGTTGGCAGTCGGTTGGGGTCTGAGTACTTCTTCCTCTCCCTTCTCTTTTTTTTGTACTTGGTCTAGGCGGACCAGCCGAGTGGAATCCAAACCAGTGGGGGCACGCTAAGTGCACCCAATGGGTGTAGTCCCCGAGACCGCAATCGACTGCTGGCAGTCGGTTGGGGTCTGAGTAGTCTTGAAGTTTTATTCACTCGGAAGTAGATAATCTTCGATCTTGTCGATTGATATGTCTTTTACTCACTGTAGAAATCTTGTTCGCTTATCTCCAAGTTTGCCGAATTTGAGGAAAAGCAAAGTGTAAGGGCATATTTATCCCTAAGTGTTTTGGTGATTGATGACAACGCATTTGCGGACTAATCGTGTGCCTTGAGTATTCCAGACACTTCATTGCTAGGCACAAGACGATTGGGTGCCCCTCGAAGACTGATGAAGATGGCGTCTTTTCTACGTTTCTTTTTGGTGGATTTGAGTCGTAGGAAAGCCGTACTATTAAGAGGGGGACCGTGTTGGAAAGGTTTGGGTGGAATCATCACGTACACGTCTCCTTCTTGTCCCCTCCTTTTTCCTTGGAGCTTCCTCCGTTTTCTTGCCTCCCTTGTCTGGCTGCTGTGTTGGTTGAGGTAGTACTGCTCCCAGGAAAACGGTAGTACCGCGCGGTGGCGCGGTAGTACCGCAGGTGCCCACGGTAGTACCGCTCCCCTGGAGCCGCACTACCGCTGCCCACCAGGCTAGTGCCGCCCCTTTGCGGTAGTAGGGGCGGATGTAATATTTTATGTCCGCACCTACCGCGGTAGTACCGTTTTCACCGAGCGGTAGTAACGCGCTATGCAATCAGGCAGTAGTACCGCCCCTCGGCAGTACTACGTGTCGGGTTTTTGCTACTTCCGTTTCTTTGCGGAAGTAGGCACGGAAGTTCCCTTCCCCCTGGCTGGGGTTTTTTGCCTTGCGGTAGTACCGCATGGGGGGCGCGGTAGTACCGCGCGTGCGGAAGTACCGCCCCCAGCTCCTGCGCGTCTGTTTATCTTTACTGTCGCTGGGGTTGCGGCAGTACCGTGGGTCGATACGGTAGTACCGCACAGCCGTGCGGTAGTACCGCTTGGTTGCAAGCAGTAGTACCGCGCGGCCTTGCGGTAGTACCGCTGGCCAGACGCGGTAGTACCGCTGGCCGCGGGCTGGTTGGTGGGTAACGGTTGGATCCTTTTCCCACACTATATAAGGGGTCCCCTTCTTCCCCATTGACTTACCTCTTCCACCCCCAAGCTCCATTATTGCTCTAAGCTCCATTTTCGCCCGATCTCACTCCTTAGCCGACCAAACTTGTTGATTTGCTCGGGAGTGGTTGAGAAGGCCTCGATCTACACTTCCACTAAGAGATATTTGATTCCTTCCACTAATCCCTTGCGGATCTTGTTACTCTTGGGTGTTTGAGCATCCTAGATGGTTGAGGTCACCGCAAAGCCATAGTCCATTGTGGTGAAGCTTCGTGGTGTCGTTGGGAGCCTCCAATTGAGTTGTGGAGATTGCCCCAACCTAGTTTGTAAAGGTTCGGTCGCCGCCTCCAAGGGCACCAATAGTGGAATCACGGCATCTCGCATTGTGTGAGGGCGTGAGGAGAATACGGTGGCCCTAGTGGCTTCTTGGGGAGCATTGTGCCTCCACACCGCTCCAACGGAGACGTACTTCCTCTCAAAGGGAAGGAACTTCGGCAACACATCCTCGTCTCCACCGTCTCCACTCTTGGTTATCTCGTGCCTTTACTTGTGCAAGCTTATTTGTTTCATATATCTTGCTTGCTTGTGTTCCTATCCTTGTTGCATCATATAGGTTGCTCACGTAGTTGCATATCTAGACAACCTACTTTGATGCAAAGTTTAAATTGTTAAAGAAAAGCTAAAAATTGTTAGTTGCCTATTCACCCCCCCTCTAGTCAACCATATCGATCCTTTCAATTGGTATCAGAGCCTCGTCTCTTTATTAAGGACTTTACCGTCCAAAGAGTATGGTTGATACCGTAGACGGTGTGGAGGAACACTCCGGTGTGAATCCGACCTCGTCTATGGGCGATGGGGGAACCTCGGTCTCTCATGAGGAGTTCAATGTGGCCTTGGAGACATTGAAAACCTCCATGACGACCGAAGTTGAAAGCATGTTTACTAAATTTCTTGAGGGGCTTAAACTATCCACCGCACCGTTGAAAGTGGGTGACCCCGCCGACAAGGTGACGGATGCTATCCCCGACAAGGGGGAAGCTAGTAGTGAAAAGGCTCCTTCTTCTAGTGGTAAGAATGGCACCGGCATCTTTGCCCATGTGGAACCACCACTTGTTTATGGTGGACCGGTTCCTTCCACTCATTTGAATCATGCCGGTCCTCCCCCTAAGATTGTGAAAAATGAGGACTTTGATTCTTGGGTTTACCACTTTAAACGTCATTTAAATCATGTGAACACTAACCTTTGGAGAATCATTGAAGAAGGTTTCTATCCGCATGATCCAAGCAACTTCACTCCTCGAGAAGCCGCGGACAATCAATTCAATGAGAATGCTCTCTTCATCATTCAAGATGCAATTCCACCCGAAGACCTACCTCATCTTCGTCCCTTCGCCTTGGCCAAAGATGCATGGCATTGTGTTGTCTCTCTCTACCGGGGAAGCGCAAGCATTCAACGCTCCAACTATGAAGTGGTACAAGATGAGGCCGATGAGTTTGCAATGAAAGAAGATGAAGAACCTCGTGAGCTTTATCGGAGAGTAACCAAACTCGCGGTCTCACTACGAGATCACGGGAGCAAGGACACGGATGACAATTGGATCAAGCGCAAATTCCTCAAGGCAATGATGCCCTATCACAAGGCCATGTCCTCCGTCATTCGTCAAAGACCGGACTTCCACACTTTGACCTCAAGCGAAGTGTTGGATGAGTTTGTGGCCATGAACATTTTGGACAAGATCGCCGACAATGCGGTGCTTCGTTCTCAAAGGGCAAAGAAGCCTAACCTTGCATTGAAGGCCAAGCTCACCGTTGAAGAAGAAGAAGAGGAAGAAGAGGAGAGAAACCCCGAAGATACGAAGTATGCGTATCATGAACACATGGCACTTGCTTCAAGGCAATTTTGGAGCAAGAAAAACTCGAGGCCAAACTTTAGCAAAAACAACTCAAGTGGCACAAAGAGCAAGCAACGTGTCAGGACTTGCTACAATTGCGGCAACGTGAGTCATTTTGTTGCGGAATGCCCATATGAGATGAGGGAAGACAATGGTGGCAAGCTCATCCGAAAGGACAAGGCCAAGTTGTTCCCCAACAAGAGCAACTTCACCAAGAAGACTCCTCCCAAGGCATTGGTGGTACAAGAAGAGTACAATGAGGATGATGACAATGATGAAAGTGATGAGTCGGTTGCCATGGCCTCCGTTGCCATTGCTACGACTCCACGGGTGTCTCTCTTCGACTCACCCAATGAGAGCATCACCGCCAAGTGCCTCATGGCTAAAGCCACCAACAAGGTAACCTCCAACATCAAAACTACCATCATTAATCGTCCTTCTCCGACGGATAGCACTAATGAACTTGAGGAAGATAATGTGGAGGCTAATGAGTTTGAGGCCTTTATGGGCAAACTCAAGGGAAAATCCAAGAAGCACTTTGTTGCTCTCTTGGAACAACTTGGTGAAGCCAATGACATGATCGAGGCTCATGAAAACACCATCACTAAGATGGAAGGGCATAGTCGTGACTATGCCGATGAGATTTCGGATCTTTCCAATGCTCTTGAGGAAGAGCGTGGTCTTCGTTTGGCTCTTGAGGAGTCACACAACGTTGATCATGCTAAGTTAAAGAAAGATTATGATCATGTCCTCATTGTTTCTCATGTGCTAAACTCCGAGAAGGCCGAACTTGAGGTTGATTTTGCTAGACTCAAAGAGGAGTTTGATCTACTTGACAAGGCTCACAAGGTCTTGAAGGGTGCTCATGCTAGCCTCAAAGAGTCTCATGATCAACTTCAAGTAAAGCTAACCAAGGAAAAAGCCACTTTCCCTCATATGATGTTAATTGATAATGCAAATGCTACTAACCCGTGTTGTGAGCATGTGCATCTCGTTGAGGAGAACGCTAAGCTAAAGGGGCAACTTGAGAGAGGTCTTGCGACTTGCATACAAGGCAAGAAGAACCTCAACGATCTCTTGATCAACCAAAAGGGAGTTGTGGCCAAGGAAGGGGTTGGGTACGTGTCCGACTCCAAGAACAAGAAGAAGAATGACAAGACCAAACGACCTCCTCTTCTCATGCAAACCTTTGTGAAGGAGGGAGAGAGTGCCTCCGAGGAGAAGAAGAAGAACATTGCAAAGGGCGACAATGTCAAGAAGGGCAATGCCACCCCTCCCAACAAAGCCGGCGATTTTAATCCTTCTTATGTGTTATGCCGTGCTAGTGATGGGCATGTTTATGCCAAATTTGTTGGTTCTCTTCATGAATACATTGAATGGTCTATTTGGGTTCCAAAGACCCTTGTTACTAACATCAAAGGACCCATTACAAAATGGGTACCTAAAACCAAGAATTGATCTCTTGTAGGTGTTTGCTTCCGGTGGGGGATCATGGTTGCTCGATAGCGGAGCTACAAATCATATGATCGGAAGCAAGGACTTGGTGGTGGACGTGCACAAGGTTCCATCTATGCCCACCAATGTCGAGTGGGGTGACGCCTCATCTTCTAAGGTATTGGGACTTGGCAAGGTGGTCATCTCTCATGATCTCACGATCGAGAAGGTCATGCTTGTTGAGTCCCTTGCATACAATTTACTTTCCGTTCGTCAACTTGCAATCATGGGCTTTGCCACTTTCTTTGATATCGATACCGTGGCCCTCTTGTGGAGCAAGACTCTTAAAGTAGCCTTTGTTGGGCATGTCGAGAACGGTCTATATGTGATTAACTTTTCGGAGCGACCCACTAAGACCGCGACGTGCCTAATGGCTAAAGTTGATGTGGGATGGCTTTGGCATCGCCGTTTAGCCCATGTCAATATGAGATCTTTGCAAAGTCTCCTCAAGGGGGACCATGTCCGTGGACTAACGAATGTTAGTTTTGCTAAAGATCGTGCTTGCAGTGCTTGTATCGAAGGAAAGCTACATGAGAAGGCTCACCCTCCCACGACTATCATTTATTCAAAGAGGCCTTTGGAGCTCCTTCACATGGATCTCTTTGGGCCTCCATCCTTCGATAGTCTTGGAGGTAGGAAGTATTGCTTGGTGATTGTGGATGACTACTCAAGGTACACGTGGGTGTATTTCTTCAAGAGGAAGAGCGAGACCCAACAAACCGTCATTGACTTTGCAAATGAAGCACAACGTCAATACAATGCAAAGATCTTGACAATAAGAAGTGACAACGGCACCGAGTTCAAGAACTACACCTTGGATGAGTTTCTTAGTGATGAGGGGATCAAGCATCAATATTCCGCACCTTACACCCCTCAACAAAACAGTGTTGCGGAGAGGAAGAATCGGACGTTGATGGATGCGGCAAGGACCATGATGGCGGAGTTCAAGTCCCCGTACAACTTTTGGGCCGAAGCCATCAACACCGCGTGTCACGCATCCAATCGGCTCTACCTCCGCAAGGGCTTGAACAAGACTCCATATGAGATACTCACCGGTAACAAGCCCAACCTCAAGTACTTCCGGGTGTTCGGGTGTAAGTGTTTCATTCTCAAGAAAGGTGTTCGGTTGTCTAAATTTGAGGCTAGAGCTTATGAGGGCATATTTGTTGGTTATGCTACAAACTCTCATGCTTACCGTGTCCTCAATAAATCCACGGGACTTATTGAGGAGACGTGTAACGTGGAGTTTGATGAGAATAACGGCTCCAAGTGGAGCAAAGTGGCACTTGTGATGTAGGTGATGAAATTCCTCCCCAAGCCATAAGAAGAATGGGTGTTGGATTTATCCTACCCATTGAGGAACCCCTTGTGGCCGAAGGAGAAGGACAAAGCTCCACTCAAGCGGAGCCATCACCAACCCAAGGTCCACACACTTCCGAAGAACAACATGAAGGCCCTCATCCTCAAGAACATGACCAAAGGCAAGATCGCGCTCAAGACGGTGTTGACACATCTAGTGATGCCCAAGGTCAAGTTCTCTTCTCCGAGCAAGTTCAAGAACAAGAACAAGCTCAAGACGACGCTCAAGATGATCAAGTGACCACTCCTCGTCTCACCCCCGAGGAGGAATTAGAGCGTCGTGCCGCCAAGGTTGCTTCCAAGCTCTCCACCAAGGATCATCTCATGACGAATGTGCTTGGAAGCTTACGAAAGGGGGTAAGCACTCGTAGACAATTAGCAAATTATTGTGAGCATCACGCGTTTGTCTCTTGTGTGGAACCCCACAAGGTCTATGAGGCGCTAGAAGATCCTGATTGGCTCAATGCCATGCATGAAGAACTCAACAACTTCGAGCGCAACAAAGTGTGGAGATTGGTGCCAAGACCGACGGGGAACCACAATGTCATCAGAACCAAGTGGATATTTAAGAACAAGCAAGATGCCCATGGGATTATCATTCGCAACAAGGCTCGTTTGGTAGCACAAGGCTACTCCCAAGTCGAGGGTATCGACTACGGTGAAACCTTTGCTCCCGTTGCTCGTCTTGAATCTATTCGCATGTTGATTGCCTATGCTTCTCATCATAACTTTAAGTTACAACAAATGGATGTGAAGAGTGCTTTTCTTAATGGTCCCATTAATGAATTGGTTTATGTCAAGCAACCCCCCGGGTTCGAGGATCCCTACTTTCCCGATCATGTGTATCAACTCGATAAGGCACTCTATGGCCTTAAACAAGCCCCACGTGCGTGGTATGACCACCTTACCGAGTTGTTACAAGACCGTGGTTTCGAAGTTGGGCTAATCGACCCCACTCTTTTTACTAAGAAGGTCAAAGGGGAGTTGTTTGTGTGCCAATTATATGTTGATGATATTATCTTTGGTTCCCCTAACAAAGCTTTCAATGAGGAATTTGCCGCTCTCATGACCTCAAAGTTCGAGATGTCTTCCATGGGAGAGTTGAAGTTCTTTCTAGGGTTCGAAGTGAAGCAAAGAAGAGAAGGAACTTTCATCAATCAAGCCAAATATACTCAAGACATGCTCAAAAGATTCAAGCTAAGTGATGTCAAGACGGCTTCCACTCCCATGCCCACCAAGTGCCAACTTGATATAGATCCCAATGGTAAAGCGGTGGATCAAAAGGTATATTGCTCCATGATAGGTTCCTTGCTTTACCTTTGTGCATCTAGACCGGATATCATGTTGAGTGTGGGAATTTGTGCACGTTTTCAAGCCGCACCTAAGGAAAGTCACTATGTGGCGGTCAAACAAATCTTTCGATATTTGGTTCATACCCCAAACTTTGGCCTATGGTACCCAAGAGGAGCAAACTTCAAGCTTGTAGGGTATTCGGATTTCGATTGGGCGGGAGACAAAGTGGATAGGAAGTCCACTTCTGGAGGGTGCCAATTTCTTGGTTGCTCTTTGGTAAGTTGGTCTTCCAAAAAGCAAAATTGTGTGTCTCTCTCGTCCACCGAAGCGGAGTATGTGGCGGCTGGTAGTTGTTGTGCACAACTCTTATGGATGAGGCAAACTTTAAAGGATTACGGTGTCATTTGTGACAAAGTGCCTCTTTGGTGTGACAATGAAAGTGCCATCAAGATCTCTCTCAACCCGGTGCAACACTTCAAGACGAAGCATATTGAGATTCGGTATCACTTCATCCGGGATCACATTAGGCGAGGAGAGATCGAGCTCAACTATGTCAACACTCATGATAACCTTGCAGATATCTTCACGAAGCCCTTGGATGAAGCAAGATTTTGCGAGTTAAGGCATGAGCTAAATATCATTGATTCGAGCAATGTTGCTTGAACCCTTGCACACCCCACCATACTCAACGTGTTGTCCTGTTTAGATGTAGGCATGGACATAGGGGGAGTGATGTTCTCTCAATGAACTCTCCCTCCCCCATTATGCATAAATCGATCGAGTCTTTCACATTAAGCCATGTTTGATGGTACCTGTGCTTCAAAGACGAGTTGTGGTCATGGACCCAAGGATAATTCTTCGCGGTGCCATACCAATTGACTCAAACATAGGTGGCTACGGCCACCGCCTCTCTTTGGAGACGTGGTGTCTTGTGGTTGTTTCGTTGGTCGTGTGCCTTTCTGGCTTTGTGTGTTGCGTGGTCTTGTGGTGTCATGTTGGCTCGGAGTGTTTGTGCAAAGACCCAGTTTTTCGTGTGCTCGAAACGTGCATCTTATTGAGCTCACGGTACTACCGTGGCTGTCCATGGTACTACCGCTTTGGGAGGTATGGTACTACCGGCCACATCACGGTACTACCGCTCAGGTGCGGTACTTCAGAAGTACCGCGCCGGACGGTACTACCGCGTTGGGGCACGGTACTACCGCACCGTCGAGGGAGCGTGGGGGTTATGACTCGGGCAGGGGAGTTCCAACTCCCCATACCCATTCATTTGTCTCTCTCCCCACGGCTCTCTCTCTCTCGCTCAATAACGGCGCTGGAGGCCCTCGCCGGATCTCCGTCTCCGGCCACTCTCCTCGGATTCTGACCGGTGGGATCGTTCCCCACCATTTTCTCTTGCCATGGACCAAGGTTTTTCCCCAAATCCCTCTTTTTCTTGGCTGTTCTCTTGCTTCTAGGTTTTTGGGGAGAAACTTGGAGTTCTTGAGATTTTAGGACAAATCTATGCAAGAGTAGGATGTAGGAGAGTTGTGATGCGTAGGAATCATACTTGATATGCTGTCTTGTGGTAGCTTTGTCCAACGTAGTACCGCCGTGGTTTCGCGAGATTTTCTTAGATTTGAACTTGTTCAGATCTGACGCGGTGCGGTACTACCGTGTCTGATGTGCGGTACTACTGCTCTTGCGGTACTACCGCCCGTCAGGTGCGGTACTACCGTGCTAGCTCGTGCGGTACTACCGCTCAGCAGACGCGGTACTACCGCGCTAGCCGAGGCGCTAAGGTCGTACTACCGCTCTTAGACCCGGTACTACCGTGACATTGCACGGTACTACCGCGTCTAAGAGCAATACTACTATCTTAGCTTCGTAGCACTTGGCAGTACTACCGTAGGGATCAAATCTCTCTCTAGGCATTTATCATGTGTGCTTTCTGCTTGTTTCTCTTGCTTTGTTGTGGTCTTTGCATTAATCCCTCTTGGCTGTTGTGGGTGCTTTGCGTTTTTGTGTCTCAGGTGGTGGCTCTCGCCGTTCCAATCCCAGTCGTGACACTGGCTCCAAGCGTCTGCGCAACCCCCAAGATGAAGCCCCAGAGGGCTCCAATGCCCCCAAGCGCAATGTCAAGACCACTGCCAGCAAGCAAAAAGAACCTGCTAAGGGCATGGACGAGATTTCTGTCTCTGAGTATGTCGAACGCCGGAGGATCAATCCTATGTGACTCCTCGGGCTGTGCTCAGAGGCACCGAGATGTTCTGGAACAAGCAACAGGTTCTCATCTATCTGGATGTGATCAAGAGCAAGCAGAATACCTTCGTGGATGTCAAGTGGATAGACATGCATCACATGCGGAAGGACAAGTTTCGTGACTATTTTGGAGAGGCTCTAGACTTGGTGGAGCAGTTTGCTATTGAGCCGGTGATCTCTTTTCACCATGACTATGACCCTGAGCTCATCTGTCAGTTCTTTGCCTCAGTGTACTTTCATCCCGGGGAGGAGCGGAGGATGACCTGGATGACCAACGGCCGTCAGCTGTCTTCTACATGGAAAGAGTTCATGGATCTGCTGCACATTCCTGATGACGGGCTTCACACCCCCGTTGGTGTTCGCCCCCATGCCAACTCTGATTCTGCCAACAAGAACCTGCTTCAGCCTTTCCTTGTTGAGAAGGTGCTCCCCAATGACAAGTCAACTTGGGTGTTAAACTCCTTTCTGGATATCATGCATCGCATCTTCCGCAACACTCTGTTCCCACGCATTGGTGACAAGGACAAGGTCCATGCATATCTAGTGGACATGTTGCTCCTGTGTGCAGAGGCACGTTCTTCTCAAACTCAGCCACTTGATGTCTCACACATCATGTGGTGTGAGCTTCGGGTTGCGGTGTTCACTCGCAAGGTACCTATCTATGGACCGTACCTGTTTCTGCTGCTCTCCACCACTTGGGAGAAGATGTACCCGGGTGATGAGTTCCTTGCTCCAGACTGGATTCGCCATGAGTCCATCAGCCTCCGCGTCAAGCCCAACTGGGCCAACACCACTACCCGTGCCGAGGCCTCTTCTGCTAGGAGGGCTGCTGGTGAGGAGGAGGCTGCTGCTGAGAATGTTGCTGAGGACCATGCTGCTAGGTCCACCATTCCTTCCTCTGAGCCGTCATGGGCCAAGAAGCTAAAGGACAATATGAAGACTCTCTTCTGCATGCAGGCAAAGGGACAGTACAGGGCTCACGTGGCAGACAAGGAGAGTCGCCACCGTGACAAGAAGGTTATGAGGCTCTTTGGAGAGGATGTGTTTGGCGGGTCTGAGGACGTCATCACACCTGAGGCTGCCTGGATGTCAAAGCAGGGATACAAGTGGACCAGTTCAGAGGATGACTTCGAGGAGACTATCCCCGCCGCTGAGTCTGACGAGGAGCACGAGGAGCAGTGGGACGACTTCTCTGCCTGAGCCACCCCGTGTGTGTAGGTGTCCTCTCTGCCTTTTTGGCGTCTCGATGCCAAAGGGGGAGAGAGTGTAGGGATTTGCGTTGTGTCGTGCTTGGTGCGTTTATTTGCATTGTCTTTTGGACCTCGTTTGTGCTTGTTTGCTTTGTGTGCTCTTGTTTGGTTTGTGCTTTCGAGACCTTTCCTCATATGGTGTAAGACATATGCACTTTATCTATCATAGTTAATTTATGTGTGTGCTATCTTGTCTAGTGATAGATATGCCTTGTCTCTATAATATAGGGGGAGATTTGATCCTAGTATTCGTGTGCCATGCAGTCCAAAGCACTCATCTAGGTGGCACACATCTAGGGGGAGCCCGTCTATATTCTATAGAGGAGGGGTTTGCATTTACTTAATTTTATCTTCCTTGTGCAAATCCCGTATTGTCATCAATCCACCAAAAAGGGGGAGATTGTAAGGGCATATTTATCCCTAAGTGTTTTGGTGATTGATGACAACGCATTTGCGGACTAATCGTGTGCCTTGAGTATTCCAGACACTTCATTGCTAGGCACAAGACGATTGGGTGCCCCTCGAAGACTGATGAAGACGGCGTCTTTTCTACGTTTCTTTTCGGTGGATTTGAGTCGTAGGAAAGCCGTACTATTAAGAGGGGGTCCGCGTTGGAAAGGTTTGGGTGGAATCATCACGTACACGTCTCCTTCTTGTCCCCTCCTTTTTCCTTGGAGCTTCCTCCGTTTTCTTGCCTCCCTTGTCTGGCTGCTGTGGTTGGTTGCGGTAGTACTGCTTCCAGGAAAACGGTAGTACCGTAGGCATCCGCGGTAGTACCGCGCGGTGGCGCAGTAGTACCGCAGGTGCCCATGGTAGTACCGCTCCCCTGGAGCTGCACTACCGCTGCCCACCAGGCTAGTGACGCCCCTTTGCGGTAGTAGGGGCGGATGTAATTTTTTACGTCCGCACCTACCACGGTAGTACCGTTTTCACCGAGCGGTAGTACCGCGCTATGCAGTCAGGCAGTAGTACCGCCCCTCGGTGGTACTACTGTGTTGGGTTTTTGCTACTTCCGTTTCTTTGCGGAAGTAGGCACAGAAGTTCCCTTCCCCCTGGCTCGGGGTTTTTGCCTTGCGGTAGTACCGCATGGGGGGCGCGGTAGTACTGCGCGTGCGGAAGTACCGCCCCCAGCTCCTACGCGTCTGTTTATCTTTACTGTCGCTGGGGTTGGGGCAGTACCGTGGGTCGGTACGGTAGTACCACACACCCGTGCGGTAGTACCGCTTGGTTGCAAGCAGTAGTACCACGCGGCCTTGCGGTAGTACCGCTGGCCAGGCGCGGTAGTACCTCTGGCCACGGGCTGGTTGGTGGGTAACGGTTGGATCCTTTTCCCACACTATATAAGGGGTCCCCTTCTTCCCCGTTGACTTACCTCTTCCACCCCCAGGCTCCATTATTGCTCTAAGCTCCATTTTCGCCTGATCTCACTCCCTAGCCGACCAAACTTGTTGATTTGCTCGGGAGTGGTTGAGAAGGCCTCGATCTACACTTCCACCAAGAGATATTTGATTCCCCCCACTAATCCCTTGCGGATCTTGTTACTCTTGGGTGTTTGAGCATCCTAGATGGTTGAGGTCACCGCAAAGCCATAGTCCATTGTGGTGAAGCTTCATGGTGTCGTTGGGAGCCTCCAATTGAGTTGTGGAGATTGCCCCAACCTAGTTTGTAAAGGTTTGCTCGCCTCCTCCAAGGGCACCAATAGTGGAATCACGGCATCTCGCATTATGTGAGGGCGTGAGGAGAATACAGTGGCCCTAGTGGCTTCTTGGGGAGCATTGTGCCTCCACACCGCTCCAACGGAGACGTACTTCCTCTCAAAGGGAAGGAACTTCGGCAACACATCCTCATCTCCACCGTCTCCACTCTTGGTTATCTCGTGCCTTTACTTGTGCAAGCTTATTTGTTTCATATATCTTGCTTGCTTGTGTTCCTATCCTTGTTGCATCATATAGGTTGCTCACCTAGTTGCATATCTAGACAACCTACTTTGATGCAAAGTTTAAATTGTTAAAGAAAAGCTAAAAATTGTTAGTTGCCTATTCACCCCCCTCTAGTCAACCATATCGATCCTTTCACAAAGGCAACTCAACCTTGACCTGAAGTTGGCTCAGCAGAACTTGAAGAAGGCTCAAGATGAAGTCGCTGGTACGGAAGGTAACGGCCTGTCGACTACTTATCTTGACCATCCTTCAAGTTATCTCTTCATTCTTTTGTTTGATCTAAATGTGTATTTTGCAGAGAAAATGAGGCTGGCCCTGGAGAAGAAAGACTCGGACCTTGCAGCTGCGCAGAAGGAGGCTCAGGAGAAGACTGCCCTTGCTGACCAGAAACTGGCTTCAGTCGGAGCGCTGGAGGAAGAAATCAACAAGCTGAAGTCGTCTCTCACTGAATCCAATCGAGAGGCGACTCGTCTGAAAAAAGATAAAGTGGCTCTGAACGACCAGCTGGATACATGACTCACAGGAGGAAAGATTTGGAGGCTTACTTGAAAGCTCTCGCCAAGAAACTCTTTCTTATGCTCGAAGGTACCCCTTTTTTACCTGACTGTTTTACTGTTTGCAAGTTAGACCCGACCAGTCGACTCATTAACTCCTTGATTCTGCAGAATTCTGCCAAAACTTTGAAGAGGAGACTCGACGGTCGAGACAGGCTTGGACCCTATCCTTTCTCCAGTCGGCGACGAGGCTGCCATGAATGTGCTTCGATTGGAATCCCGTGTCACCAGTGTTACAAGTTATCTTGCCCGTCTGAAGGTTGTAGTTTCACGCATCGACTCATCGCTCTGGCCAAGGGAACGCTTCAGAATGATCTCGAGTCTCTGATGGCTCGACTCAATGAGGTCCCTGGTCGAGTGCAGGAATGGAAGAAGTCCTCTGCCCGATGTGGTGCTGATGTGGCTCTGTCACTGGTCAGGGTCCACTGAAGAGAAGCTCGAGAAGAGAAGCTGGCGGCAATCAAGGTCGCCAACACAAAAAGGCATGACTTCCAGTCCTTCATGGAGACTCTCATTGCTGCTGCCACTCGGATCGCTGACGGGATTGATTTGGACGAGTTCGTCGAGCCTGCAAGTCCTCCTCCTGCCGAGTGAACAAACTTGATACTTAAACTTGCTTTAAATTTGCCTCGGAATGCCGAGTGGTTTTTGTAACCGTTAAACTCCTTCGGGCCTGACGCCCAAGTACTTTTATCTGATCTTGGTTTATCTTCTGCATGCACTTGCATTTTCCTTTGAGTGGAACTTATTCTTCACTCGGAATATTCTTTGAGATGGAAATCTGAGGGAGATATCCCAGTCGACCTGTGCCTCATCGTCCTTGCAGATAGGGATGGAGCGCACATTGTACTTGTGGCGCAGCTCCATGGAGAGGTTGGCAGTCGACCTTCACCTCGTCGTCCTTATGGATAGGGATGGAGAGTGCATTGTACTTGTGGCACAGCTCCATGGAGAGGATTGCAGTCGACCTGCACCTTGTTGTCCTTGTGGATAGGGATGGAGCGCACATTGTACTTGTAGCACAGCTCCGTGGAGAGGATTGCAGTCGACCTACACCTCGTCGTCCTTCCGGATAGGGATGGAGCGCACATTGTACTTGTGGCGCAGCTTCGTGGAGAGGATTGCAGTCGACCTGCACCTCGTCATCCTTGCGGATAGGGATGGAGCGGACATTGTACTTGTAGCGCAGTTCCAAGGAGAGGATTGCAGTCGACCTGCACCTCGTCAACCTTGCGGATAGGGATGGTTTTTCAACTTAGGCGAGTACTAGACTGCAGCTAAGCCCCCGGGTGTGAGGTTTGCTCATCACTCGGTAGGATTTTTGAAACTTAGGAGAGCACTGGGCTGCAGCTAAGCCCCCGAGTGTGAGGTTTGCTCATCACTCAGTAGGATTTTTGAAACTTAGGCGAGCACTGGGCTGCAGCTAAGCCCCTGAGTGTGAGGTTTGCTCATCACTCGGTAGGATTTTTGAAACTTAGGCAAGCATTAGGCTGCAGCTAAGCCCCTGAGTGTGAGGTTTGCTCATCACTCGGTAGGATTTTTGAAACTTAGGCGAGCACTGGGCTGCAGCTAAGCCCCCGAGTGTGAGGTTTGCTCATCACTCGGTGGGATTTTTGAAACTTAGGCGAGCATTGGGCTGCAGCTAAGCCCCCCGAGTGTGAGGTTTGCTCATCACTCGGTAGGATTTTTGAAACTTAGGCGAGCACTGGGCTGCAGCTAAGCCCCCGAGTGTGAGGTTTGCTCATCACTCGGTAGGATTTTTGAAACTTAGGCAAGCACTGGGCTGCAGCTAGGTCTCCGAGTGAGAGGCTTGCTCATCACTCGGTAGGTCCATGGAGAGGATTGCAGTCGACCTGCACCTCGTCAACCTTGCGGATAGGGATGGTTTTTCAACTTAGGCGAGTACTGGACTGCAGCTAAGCCCCTGAGTGAGAGGCTTGCTCACCACTCGGTAGGATTTTTTCAACTTAGGCGAGTACTGGACTGCAACTAAGCCTCCGAGTGAGGGGCTTGCTCATCACTCGGTAGGATTTTTTGAACTTAGGCGAGTACTGGACTGCAGCTAAGCCTCCGAGTGAGAGGCTTGCTCATCACTCAGTAGGATTTTTTCAACTTAGGCGAGTACTGGACTGCAGTTAAGCCTCCGAGTGAGAGGCTTGCTCATCACTCGGTAGGATTTTTTCAAGTTAGGCGAGTATTGGACTGCAGCTAAGCCCCCGAGTGAGAGGCTTGCTCATCACTCAGTAGGAATTTTTCAACTTAGGCGAAATGGATTCGCAGCTAAGCTACTGAGTGAGAGGCTTGCTCATCACTCGGTAGGATTTTTTTTAAACTTAGGCGAAACGGATTCACAGCTAAGCCACCCACTGGGGGATTTTAGAAACAAATGTAAGCCATCGACAATCATTTTAGAAGACTGTAAAAAACTCTTGTCTTTCATAAACAAACTACAAAGGTGCTTTTTATTACATCTCAATAGACTGAATGTTAAGTATAAAAGGGGCGGAGCAGCTCCGCATTCCAAGCGCGCGGCTCGTCTTTCTTGTGCTCGACGTTGTAGAGGTGGTACGCTCCATTGCGGAGCACTGTGGTGACAACAAAGGGGCCTTCCCAAGAGGGAGCAAGCCTGTGTGGTTTCTACTGATCCACTCGGAGAACCAAGTCTCCCTCTTGAAATGCTCGACCCCTCACATTTCTGGAATGGAATCGACGCAGGTCTTGCTGATAGATGGTTGATCGGATCAAGGCCATCTCTCTTTCTTCTTCCAGGAGATCAACTGCATCTTGCCCTGCTTGTTCTGCTTCTTCTTCTGAGAAAATCTCAACTCGGGGTGCATTGTGGAGCAAGTCACTCGGAAGTATAGCTTCCGCTCCATAAACCAAGAAAAATGGGGTTCTGCCAGTCGACCAATTGGGAGTTGTCCTCAACCCCCACAATACCGATGGAAGTTCGTCGACCCAGGCTCCTGCTGCTTGTTTGAGGTCACGCATCAGTCGGGGTTTCAGTCCTTTGAGAATCAATCCATTTGCTCTTTCAGCTTGCCCATTCGACTGGGGGTGGGCGACTGAGGCATAGTCGACTCGAGTACCTTGTGAAGCACAGAAAGTTCTGAAGTCATCAGAATCGAAGTTTGATCCATTGTCAGTGATGATGCTGTGTGGAACACCATATTTGAATGTTAACTCTTTGATGAAGCTGACAGCAGTACTGGCATCAAGGTTCTTGATAGGCTTGGCTTCAATCCACTTGGTGAACTTGTCGACTACTACAAGCACATGAGTGAATCCACTCCTACCTGTCCTCAAAGGTCCAACCATATCCAATCCCCAAATAGCAAAAGGCCAGACGAGTGGAATGGTCTTTAGGGACGACGCAGGCTTGTGAGACATGTTGGAGTAAAACTGGCAACCTTCACATTTGTCGACTATTTCTTGTGCCATCTCATTTGCCCGTGGCCAGTAAAATCCTGCTCGGTATGCTTTGGCCACAATGGTCTGAGAGGACGCATGGTGACCACAGGTCCCCGAGTGGATGTCATTGAGGATCACTCAACCTTCTTCAGGTGTTATGCATTTCTGGCAAACTCCAGTCACACTTTCTCTGAACAACTGTCTCTTATCACAGTAAAGGCTTTAGATCAACGGACGATCTGTCGAGCCTCTTCTTCATCTTCTAGGAGTTCCCTTCTAAGAATGTATGCGATATATGGTACTTTCCAATCGGGGGTGATGACCAAAACCTCCATAATCAAATCGACCACGGCTGGAACCTCGATTTCAGTCGGATCAGTGGCACTCTTCGGCTGCGGGGGCTCTTCAGTAAAGGGATCTTCTTGAACTGAAGGTGTATAAATATGCTCCAGGAACACATTGCTGGGAATGGCTTCCCTCTTGGAGCCTATCTTTGCCAGATCATCGGCTGCTTGATTTTTTAGTCGAGGGATGTGATGAAGCTCTAACCCCTCAAACCTCTTTCCTAACTTTTTCACTGCATTGCAATAACCATTCATAGTTGGGCTTCTGACGTCCAACTCCTTCATCACTTGATTGACCACCAAATCCGAGTCGCCATAGACCATGAGGTGACGGACGCCGAGTGAAATGGCCATACGCAACCCGTACAGAAGTGCCTCATATTCGGCTTCATTGTTGGAGGAATCGAAGTGAATCTAGAGAACATAGCTGAGTTTGTCACCACGGGGGGATACCAACACCACCCCAGCACCGGAACCATTCAGCATCTTGGACGCATCGAAGAACATGGTCCAATGCTCCGAGTGAACTTGGGCCGGAAGTTGCTGTTCGATCCACTCGGCGAGGAAATCAGCTATTGCTTGGGACCTTGATAGCTTTCTTTGCCTCAAATTTGATGTCCAGGGGAAGGAGTTCAATTGCCCACTTTGCCACTCGATCGGTTGCATCTCTGTTGTTCAGAATCTGTGATAATGGAGCGTCGCTGACGACTGTAATGGAATGATCAGAGAAATAGTGTGCAACCTTCTTCGTGGTCATGTAAATCCCATAAACAAGTTTCTGATAATGTGGATATCTTTTCTTTGACGGAGTCAAAACTTCAAAAACATAATATACTAGGCGCTGAACTTTATAGGCTTTTCCTTCTTCCTCCCGCTCGACCGTGAGTACTGCACTGGCAACTTGTCTAGTGGCTACAATATAAAGCAGTAAAGGCTCTTTGCTGATTGGTGCAGCAAGCACCGACTGGATGGAAAGCAGGGCTTTGAGCTCTGCAAACGCTGCATCAGCTTCGGGAGTCCACTCGAACTTACCAGTCTTCTTCATCAGTCGGTAAACAGGCAATGCCTTTTCACCGAGGCGAGAAATGAATCGACTCAAGGCGGCCAAACAACAGTAAGTTTCTAGACATCGTGCACACGCACAGGGTGTTTCATCCAAAGTATAGCACCAACTTTCTCTGGGTTAGCGTCGATCCCTCGTTCGGAAACGAGGAAACCGAGTAACTTTCCACCAGGAACTCCGAATGTGCACTTTGATGGATTAAGCTTGATATCATATCTTCTGAGATTGGCAAAGGTTTCAGCAAGGTCAGCCAGCAGGTCAGAACCTTTACGTGACTTGACCACAATGTCATCCATGTATGCTTCCACATTCCGACTGATTTGAGTGAGCAGACACTTCTGGATCATCCTCATGAATGTGGCTCCGACATTCTTCAAGCTGAATGGCATGGTGACATAACAGAAGCATCCGAATGGAGTGATGAAAGCTGTTTTTATCTCATCAGGTCCATACAGTCGGATCTGATGGTACCCGGAATAGGCATCCAAAAAAGACAAACGCTCACACCCCGCACTTGAGTCGATGATTTGGTCGATGTGGGGGAGAGGAAAATGATCTTTCGGGCAGGCCCGATTGATATGCTTGAAGTCAATGCACATGCGAAGTGAGTCGTCCTTCTTGGGGACCATGACAACATTTGCGAGCCACTCGGAGTGGTAGATTTCTCAGATGAACTCAGCTACCAGGAGCCGAGCCACTTCCTCGCCAATTGCTTTTCTCTTCTGGACGACGAACCGTCGGAGATGTTCCTTGACTGGTTTTACTTTTGGGTCGACTCACAAACGATGCTCAGCTAGTCCCCTGGGTACACCCGACATGTCAGAAGGTTTCCATGCAAAGATGTCCCAGTTCTCACGGAGGAACTGGATGAGCGCTTCTTCCTATTTGCTGTCGAGTGTTGTTGAGATATGGGTCGGAGCAGCATTGGGATCGGTCGGGTGAATATGAATCGACTTCGTTTCACCGGACGACGGAAATGCAGAATCTGTGGCAGGCTTCTTGGCTCGCAGCAAATCACTCAGGTCTGCATTTTTCTGATATTCTTGAAGTTCTACTACTGCCATTTGTGCATCGGCAATTTTTGAGCCCTTTTGGAAGCACTCTTCTGCCTTCTGTCGATTACCAGTGACAGTGATTACTCCTCTAGGACCAAGCATCTTCAATTTGAGATACACGTAACATGGTTGAGCCATAAAACGTGCATAAGTGGGCCTACCCAGAATAGCATGGTAAGCACTCTTGAAATCCACTACCTCAAATGTCAACTTTTCCTTGCGGTAATTCTTGGAACCACCGAAAACCACATTAAGGGCGATTTGGCCGAGTGACTGAGCCTTCTTGCTAGGTATAACGCCGTGGAAACTCATGTTGCTTTCACTAAGCTTGGACATCGGAATGCCCATTCCCTTCAAAGTTTCAGCATAAAGGATATTCAGGCCACTGCCACCATCCATCAGCACTTTAGTCAGTCGAGTGCCTTCAACTACAGGGTCGACCACCAGTGCTTGCCTCCCAGGGGTGGCTATATGAGCTGGATGGTCCGACTGGTCGAATGTGATGGCAGTCTGGGACCACTTTAGATAACTGGGTGTTGCAGGAGCAACCATGTTTACTTCTCTGTTAATAACTTCCAACCGACTTTTGCTTTCAACATCAGCAAAAATCATCAGTGTGGAATTGACATTGGGAAAACCATCATCATCTTCTTCCCTATCCTCACCTCCGTCCGACTCCTTTTCCTTCTCCTTGGGTTGTTTCTCTCGGAACTGTTGGATCAGGAAACGACACTGTCAAGTGGTGTGTTTAGGGTAAATGATGTTCCCCTCTTCATCTCTTTTGGTATGAATATGGCATGGTAAATCCAACACATCATTCCCATCTTTATCCTTAACTTTTTTGGGAATCATGGGCCCTTTGGGCTTTCCTTTGAACTTTCCTTGGGCAACAACTAAAGCTTCACCAGGAGCAGCTGGTTCAGCCTTTCGCTTCTGTTTCCGACTGAAATTCCCTCCTCTGGTTTCTTGGGCGACTGTTTTGTGCTTGCCACTCTGGAGTCGGTCTTCCTCTTCTCCATTAGCATATTTGGTGGCAATCTCCATCATCCGTGTCAGAGTCATATCTCCCGTCTGACCGAATTTCAGATTCAACTCCCGATACTTAACGCCTTCCTTGAAGGCACAAATTGCTTGGTGATCTGACACATTCTCCACTGTATGATGTAACGTGATCCATCTCTAGATATAACCCCTCAAGGTTTCATTCGATTTCTGAACACAACACTGCAATTCTGTCAACCCTGCCGGTCTTTTGCAAGTGCATTCAAAGGTTCTAACAAACACTCGAGCAAGTTCCTCCCAACTATATATGCTGCCAGGAGCCAACTGATTCAATCACGCTCTGGCTGAGCCCTCCAACATCAAGGGGAGGTGCTTCATAGCCACATCATCATTGCCGCCACCAATCTGCACAGCCACTCGGTAGTCCTCAAGCCAAGTGTCTGGCTTGGACTCGCCGGTGAACTTGCTGACTCTAGTCGCCAACCTGAAGTTGGGAGGAATCACTGCTGCTCTGATGGCTCTGCTGAAACACTCGGGCCCTGAAACGTGCACCCTGCTTCCAGTCGGATGATCTCTATCGTGACCTTCTCTGTGAGCCCTGTTCCTATCAACCAGACCTTGAATGAGGATAGACCTTGCATCAAAGCCTGGATCTCTGGGGTCGACCGGAATTCTTCGTTCGCCGCTGTGGGGGCGCCTGTCATCTTGTCGCCGAGGCACGTATGACCCACTCCTCGGAGGAGGCGTGGGCACTCGACGACGGTCATCGTGGTCGAGTCGATGATCATACTGCTCACGGTTCCTGTACTGATCTTGCCGGTGCCCACGTTCCTCACGCCGCAGAGGCGATCTTGGGCTGTGAGCAGATTGGACAGTATCTGCCACCACAGATCTGCTACGAATCCTATTCCGCGACTGAGATACTGCTGTATTCTGCTCTCCTGCTGCCCGGAGTAAAGCCCGGATCTGCATCAAACCTCGGCCAGCTTCTGACTAGGAAGGTTGAATTGACTCTGCTATTCGAGCTGCAGCTGTGAGATTCTGGATCGGAGTTCGGTATACCTGAGTCGGAGGCAGAAAAAGTTGTCGTCGACTAGACTCGGGAATTCGCTGCCGAGCATGCTCGTCGAGTGCGCGCTGGAGGTTCTCTAGTCGAGTGCGCTCAGCCAAGTTGGCCAGGCGCGCCTCCTCCAAGGCCTGGGCCTCGGGGGTTTCTCCAATGATAGGAGTGTGAAGTGCATCCATATTACGGCGGCGAAGCTCTTCCCTCCGCTGCGAAGAGAAGGGTTCGGGGCGGTACTCCTCGTGGACATGTGATGGGTCGCCGATGCCATCACCACCGTCTTCACGGGTGAAGCCAGGAGGACTGCGTGGTCCATTGACCATCAAAACTTCCGCCGCAGGGTCACTGCTGTCACACTCGGATGCAGTCTCGACGGAGCCAGTCGACAGATCGAACAGGCGTAGAGAGTTTCATCGGGCTCGATCGCCGCGATTTGTGGGGTGGCCAATTGGCGGGCCACCGCATGCCTCACCCACCGCTGAAGCCGCGACCAACCAGATCGCTGGTGCCGGCGAACAACGGAAAGTGAGGTTGCCATAGGAGCCGACTGATACTGAGTCAACGGCTGCCGAAGAAGGACGCCGCAGACCCATGCACAGAAGTGCGTCGCCCCGCGGACGGGGAGTGCCTCGACGTCGAGTGGAGCCTCGTGGAGCCAAGCGGAGTCGTCGGCGATGAAAATAAGCGCGTCGAGACGGATCTCGCGGCCTTCAGCCAATCCTCTGCCGGAAACCATGATGATAGGAATCGGAAAAATCGCAACTTCTCCAACAAACTGCTAAGACACCTGCCCCACGGTGGGCGCCAACTGTCGTGGATCTAAGACTGACAGTAGAATGGGGGGTAGGTATGAGGAGGCAAGATCTTAGCTATGGAGTAGTTGTACACACGAGTTTACAAGTTCAGGCCCTTCTCGGAGGAAGTAACAACCCTACGTCTCGGTGCCTTGAGGTGGTCGACTGGATTATATGCGTGTGTGAGTTTACAAAAGATGTGAACCCATGTCCTGGAGGAGGGGGGTGGCTTATATAGAGTGCGCCAGGACCCCAGCTCCCCTCCATTACGCGGGGTTCAATGTACATAAAGAAGGAGCATTACATGTAACGTCTGTATTAAAGTGCTATAAATGATAGTTAAGTCTATGAGTAAACACCCGACCGTTGCTGTGGAGTGACTTTAGATCTTCTATTTGTCGAGTGATTTCTGTGACGGTCGAGTGACATTGATTCTTCCGAGTGGAATGTCTCTGGTCGATTGGATGATGGTACCCTTTGAATGCTTCTGGCTTTAGGGTGATGTCCTTGGGGAGGGTGTCTAGGTTAGGCCTATGACCCTACCCTAGGTGCATATCTTCATCAACTACCATTGGTGGTAGATAAAATTTGTCCTATATATAATGACATAATGTCGTACCTAGCTAGGATGCTTGGCCCACCACCTCCCACTTTGTGTCAGCAGGGCGGATGCACGTAATGATCGATACTTTGGTCATACATGCAAGTCACCATGACTAGACAGACCAATGAATCTATCGTTTGGTCAAACGATAGTTGTTGTTGTCGATAAACCACTTGGGCAATAGATTGAACCATCATAAAAATCGCACGAGAGGGACCACAAAACCAGCACCTCTTGCATGCGGCCCAAAATAATGTACGCTGGGAAGGGGTGATGTGTGTTTTCAATATAGAATAATGTACAATTTAGATGCGGTGTCTACCTCTCGATACAGACAACAACCATGAAGGCAAGGTAGTTAAGGACAAGATACACATGGTATGATGTAGGTCGAACCCAGCAATCCAAGCGTGTGGGAGGGAATCCTGACAACGCATGAGCTCGAGCTTTGGTTGAGCGACATGTGACTGGCCCTAACACGAACTAGGAGGAGTCCATTCATGGCCAACACATATCCCTCATTATCGGTCAAAGGGGTGATATATATACACTCGGAGAGCCCACAGATATGCGTGTCGTCACAAAAAACCGCACAAGGGAGACATGGTCGATCAGAAGACCCCATATACACTACATCTGGCCCGAAAATATGTATGGGTACGGTGGTGTGTGATGTGTTTAAATCCCAAATGCACAACTTCGTTGGGCCACCAACTACATTACAAACCGAACACCGTACCTGACTCCAAGCCTGGTTCAATATGTACGATGTTAGTTTCCCAACTTCAAGGCAGCGGCGGGGGAGGAAGGGTCGTCCCACGCATGCGCTCAAACTTTATTTGGTCTAGCACGGGACACATCTATATCTATATCTATATCTATACCCCAATATAGTGTGCGAATAACTTTGGAAGTTGGTCATTGGATGAAGCCAATCTGACGGTACAGAAATGGCAAATTCGAGCACTACTGGCCGTTGGATATCATCTACATTCCACGAGATTCTGCCACATGTACAATCTAGAAGACTCCATGGCTGAACTTAAGAATAATGCACAAACCTCAAAACACAAGCACTTCTCCTTTGTTCTCTAGAATCTTCCATATCTTAATTGCACAAACTTTTTTTTCTAAATGAATTGTCACTTTTTGTTTTTACTTTATGCTTTACAATGCACAATTCTATGAATCTTAAAATAGATTTTTTTATAAAATTAGTTGATTTTGGATGAGATGAACTATACGAATTAAACGAACATCTACATCATGCATATATGACTCAAAGCTTACATGCTATAGTGTGGTATTTATTCATAATTTGGTTACCAAACCTCATGCGTGCAATGCACGTGTACCTTACTAGTATCAACAGGAAACCATCATGGTCAACCCTTCTAGTTGTTGGGTCAAAGGGATAGATTGTGCCCCCCCTAATTATCGATAAGGATAGTATATATACCTTGGGGAGCCCACCGATATGTGTCACGTGTATAAGCCGCACAAGGGAGACATGCTCGAGAAGAACACCCTGCCCCCCTATACCCTGCATGCAACTTTAAAAAGGTTTATATAATCGCCATGACAGGTCAAGTCAATCATTCTTCAATTTTTTAGAGCAAAAAATAACCCATAAAAACATAGTAGGTTTATATAATCTCCATGACAGATCAAGTCAATCATTCTTTAATTTTTAGAGCAAAAAATAACCCATAAAAACAAGTCTACAAATTAGCAAAACAAGGATCCCAAGGTTTATATAATTGCCATGATAGGTCACTATAGAGATATTTTTTTTGAAAATACTATAGAGATATAATATATCTCTATAATGACTGTGTCATGGCATTTAAATGAAGCTTGAGATATGCAAATTCCCACTGGGTCACCCATCCTTGGACTACTCCAGCCCGAGCACGTTTTACTTCTGCATTCTATTCGACTAGGCTAGTGGATGGGAAGCCGCCCCTTGCTGATAAGAACTGCCTCCTTGCCATTAAGGCTTTTCATGCTGGTCACCCTATGGGACCTACTCCCTCCTATCACACATATTTGTGCTTTTAGAAACTGTGTGGGATATTTACATGGTCGGTGTGTCGTCGCTAGCCTTCAATGAGCACTAACACTGGTAGCGGGAAAATGATGGGAGAAGAGGCGGGAAACGGATGAGAGGAGTGGCGAGAAACGGTAGCCTATTTAGAAAACCTAGTAGAGAAGGAGGCGTGAGCAGCACGACGCATGCGCACAGTGCTTACCCATGTACTGCATGTGTTGTCGAAAGGGCTCAGGGTTTCCGTTCGATCTAGGAGCATCCAACGGTGCGCACGTACGATCTGTGGGGTTTGGGTTCTAGCCAATCAAAACACATGACTCAGATCGCGCGCGTGGCAGGGGGGAGGGGGGCATCGGCCATGGTTTGGTAGGCACATGGCTTTCGTGAGTGAACCGTGTGCTATTTGAAAACATTTCATGATAGGAATATCGATTTTAAATCCCCATAAATTCAAAACTAACCCAAAAATCGTGAAACCTGGCATGGTTTCATGACATGGCACATATATGTTGAGGAATTTTTTTCATCCATTTTGGCGCAAGTTTTATTACAAGCCTCTTACAAACCGGAGCTTCTCTCAAAGAAGCCTCGTGGTTCCGATAGGGAAGGGTGTCCCCTTGTGGGCGAAACGTAATCACCGTCTCTTTTCGCCTTGTATTTTCTTCTACAGGCAACATGGAACGACAGGATATCCGTGCTGAAATTTAAACTTATTCAGGCTTTGTTTGGTCTTTTTATACACTAATTGAGTTTCCTAGGCATTTAATGTCCATAATTCAAATCTGAACTTCAAATACATGCTCCAGTTCACCAAAATGGCTAGAAAATTTATACATGTGTCCTTGGGTGCATGTTTAGTTCCCATGCCAGGAATGGGAACGAATTACAACCGTACCCGCATCCTGGCTCGTCCTCAAACATTTGGAATCTCGGTTTTTAAATCCCCATAAATCCTAAACTCACCAGAAAGTCATCAAAGGTAGCGTGGTGTCACATCATGGCACATATATGTCGTGGTAAAAACATTGTCCAATTTGGTCCAAGCTTTATTACAAACCTCTTACAAACCAGAGCTTCTCTCAAAGAAGCCTCGTGGTTCCGATAGGGAAACGTGTTCCCCTTGTGGGCGAAATGTAATCACTGCCTCTTTTCGCCTTGTATTTTCTTCCACGGGCAACATGGAACGACATGATGTCCGTGCTGAAATTTAAACTTATTCAGGGTTCGGTTGGCCTTTTTATACACTAATTGAGTTTCCTAGTAATTTAATGTCCATAATTCAAATCTGAACTACAAATACATGCTCCTGTTCACCAAAATGGCTAGAAAAATTATAGATGTGTCCTTCGGTGCATGTTTAGTTCCCATACCAGGAATGGGAATGAATTACAACCGTACCTGCGTCTTGGCTCGTCCTCAAACATTTGGAATTTCGGTTTTTAAATCCTGTAAATCCTAAACTCACCAAAAGTCATCAAAGGTGGCATGGTGTCACGTCATGGCACATATATGACGTGGTAAAAACATTGTCCAATTTGGGCCAAGATTTATTACAAACCTCTTGCAAACTGGGGCTTCTCTCGAAGAAGCCTCGTGGTTCTGATAGGGAAACGTGTTCCCCTTGTGGGCGAAACGTAATCACTGCCTCTTTTCGCCTTGTATTTTCTTCCACGAGCAACATGGAATGACATGATATCCGTGCTGAAATGTAAACTTATTCAGGGTTCGTTTGACCTTTTTATACACTAATTGAGTTTCCTAGGCATTTAATGTCCATAATTCAAATATGAACTACAAATACATGCTCCAGTTCACCAAAATGGCTAGAAAAATTATAGATTTGTTCTTGGGTGCATGTTTAGGTCCCATGTCAGGAATGGGAACGAATTACAACCGTACTGGTGTCCTGGCTCGTCCTCAAACATTTTGAATCTTGGTTTTTAAATCCCCATAAATCCAAAACTCACCAAAAAGTCACCAAAGGTGGCACGGTGTCACGTCATGGCACATATTTTCGTGGTAAAAACATTGCCAATTTGGGCCAAGCTTTATTACAAACCGGAGCCCGTCGCAAGAACCCTCGTGGTTTCGATAGGGAAACGTGTCCCCTTGTGGGCCAAACGATAATCACTCCCTCTTCTAGACTCGTATTTTCTTCTACACGCAACACAGAACAACGAGAGATTCACACTGAACTTTGAAATTATTCAATGTTCGTTTGACCTTTTTTATTCATTAATTGAGTTTTCTAGGCATTTAATGTCCATAATTAAAATCCGAACTACAAATACATGCTCCAGTGCACCAAAATGGCTAGAAAAACGTACATGTTTCCTTGGGGTGCATGTTTAGGTCCCATGGAATGAATGGGAATGAATTCAACCGTCTCGCTGTCCTGGCATGGCCACAAACATTGCGAACCTCGATTTTTAGATCTCTGTAAATCCAATACTCACCAGGAAATCATGAAACTTGGCATGGTGTCACTACATGGTACATATAATTGTCCAATTTGGGCGAAGCTATATTACAAGCCTCTTACAAACCGGAGCCTGTCGCAACCCTCGTGGTTCCGGTAGGGAAACATGCCCCTCTTGTGGGCGAAACGATAATCGCTGCCTCTTCTTGCCTTGAACTTTGTTTTCTACAGGCAACATAGAATAACAGGAGTGTCGGGCTGAAATTTGGAAGTGTTCAAGGTTTGTTTCGTCATTGTATATATTACTAATTACTAAGTTTTCTATGCATTTAATGTAGTCCATAATTCAAATTTGAACTACAAGCACATGCTCCAGTGAAGCAAAATGGATGGGAAATCGTACATGTGTCATTGGGTGCATGTTTAGGTATCATTTAAGGAATGGGAATGAATTACAAACTTGTCGTCGTCCTGAAACATTGAGAATCTCGGTTTTTAAATACTAGTAAATCAAAAATTCACCCAAAAAACATGAAACTTGGCATGGTTTCGTGACATGGCACATATATGCCGTGGTAAAAAAAACGTCCAGTTTGAGAAGAGACGCACACATTAGTAGCCAACGAAGTCCTTTTTGAAACAAAAAGATAACACATTAATATCACAAACAATTGTATTATATTAACCGTGTCAGAATTTAACCATACGCGGTGGCATGCGTGCAACTGTTTGATTAGACGGGACGAGCGCGAGAAGTCCGCCGTGCAGGCTCGACGGGATGCGTGCGAGTAGTCCACCGCGCAGGCTCGATGGGACGCGTGCATCCTGTCCACCTCGTAGGCTTGACGGGACACATGCGAGCAGCAAGGCCACCCATGCTCACCCGGAAGCGAGCTCTTTGACCTCCATGCACCAGCTGCCGCCTTGCTCACAACTTCTCCATTAATGGGTTAATTAAAGCACCTGGACAGAGGGTGTTTGCTTGTGATCCCATGGTTGCATTTGCTTTGTTCGTGTTTTCAACTTGCATTCCAACCTAATTTAAATTGCCACGCAGGGAATGGATAATATGACCACAAATAAAATGGCAACGGATAATACGACGACAAATATACAATGGCGCAGATAATAATTGTCTTACATATTCCGGATAATTTAAAATGCCACATGCGGCAAAGCCCGGAAGACACGTGGGCAAGAGAAGAAGGAAATTGCAGACAACGATCTGGGTCGCTACTGTCTCTACTCGTCGATGGATCACTGGGCAACGAAATCCTCCAGCTCCTTCTTCAATTCCTCACGACTTTGCTAGAAAGCAGCCACAGATTCCTCCACCTCCTGCTCGTGCTCGATCCAGAGCTTCCTCAAGCCACCCATTAGTTCCTCGACGACCGCTTTTAGCGTCATCTCCAAGGCACTACTCTGCTCATGCAGCATCTTCCAGCTGGCAGCCTCCTCCTCCTTCTCAGCGAGCAACTTGAGGAGCTTCGCATTGTCACCCATGAGTTGCTCGATGAGGCCGGTCGCCTTGTCAACTGGGGCATCGCTGATCTTTAGCAGCTTCATCAAGCCGTCGACCAGCTCCTGCTGCATAGTGATGCCAGCGAGAATGTCGTCGTTGCTAGTGAAGGACTTCAGGAACACCGACTTGTCACGATGGCCGACGCCGCGAATGCGGTTGTGAGAGCCCGCACGTGCCCGTGAGAGCTCATTCGAGGGCTCCGCGGTGCGCCCGGACATCTCTGCTACGACTGCGGCTTCGCGGCGGGACCTCTCTAGTGCTTCTATGGCCTTGGTCTTTGCTGCATGGTTATATGTCCACCCTAAACTCCTCCTACCGGTCATGGCGAAACGACTTGACAGGAAATACCAGTTTTATGGGTGATGAGGAGAGAAACTATGAAGTAATTTTTGAGTGGGTAGTTTTTATAGCCCGGTGCTAAGTCTGAACAAATATTAATTTGATAGGTTTGGACAGATTTGCAATTACTTATTCCGTTGTAATCTGCAATGTGACGAGAAATAAGGTCAAAATTTATTGATTGCAAAAGGTTGACCACGTGGTTGCTCGCCGTTGAGGCGGCCGCGGCGCGCTCTGGCGTCCCTGCCCGCGCTCTGCTCGCCGTTGAGGCAAATTTACAAAGGCACCGGTTAATAATTCTTAATAATTGTCTTACATATTTAGGATAATTTAAAATTCCACATGCGGCATGGCCCAGAACACTCATGACCTACATATGCTTACAATTATAATAAAATATAAGCTAAAAGGCTGAGTTGGCGGCCTTCGGACGATGGTCTTCTCGGACCCCATGATCAGCATGGCACCCTTGCGGGCGTTCACTCCAAGTGTCCCGACCTGCCTCCGCCTACGGAGCTGCTGGCGCTGGGAGGCTCTTAGGGCTGCTGGGCCTCTTCCAGAAGAGCTTGACAACATGCAATCACGCATGACAACTCCGCGAAACCGCTCCATTTCCATGCCTCTGGTCTGGTAGCAAATTTCGTCCAACACATGCATCCTCAAGATATCACGTTGGCGATGTTCTACTTTGTCAGGGATGTCAACTCCGCCAAGGATGCGCTCGAGCCTGGCCACCACATCATCAGGATTGAGGTTGACACGGCCGCCGCGGGTAATGATGAAGCCGCAGGCTGCCTGTGTCTTAACTGAATTGCAGAGGTCCTCTGCCCATTCCTTGCGGGGCATCAGGCTCTCGATGAGCACTGGTGATGGCGGCTCTTCGGGTGGGTCGTCGATTATGCCGCCGAGCAACTCTGGATCTTTTGCATGATGGATGGCAAACTGCTCATCACACTCCTCTGAAATATGTCGATTGTGCTCCCAAGGACTATCACGCCGATATCGCTGCTGATGGGCCATGGTGCCTGCACCGGACGATGAAGCTCTTGCTCCCCGACCTGCTCCGGCTCGTTCTCCTCGCCGAAGATGTAACGTAGGTAGGTGTCGACGTCGAAGCTTTGGTCGTTGCCTGTCATGCTTGGAATAACTAATGGTAGATGGGTGAGGACTAAATCTGCGCAGAGTGTCGCGGTGGTGCATTGCCGCCCGGGTTATATGCAGCAAGCCATTAGCTGGTGGCAGGAATCCGGTGAGGGAAGAGGCGTGGATTTTACAATTCACCCATGAGGAGTGCGGGAAGCATTCGCTGGAGCACGGGAAGCATTCGCTGGAGCGCGGGAAGACTAAGTGGAGCACACACACAACCCGAATACCGTATCCAGTGCCACGTGTTATTTATCACACGTGTTAACATAAGGAAACGTATGTGTAACTTACTAATCATCACACACGAGTACTCGCAGATGCATCATGTGCGATACTCCTAGCCACCACAAGCAACTAGTTTGCATTTTTCAAAGTTTTTTGTACACACATAATCGCACAGGAACCAACTGTACTAACCATCTGTGTTCTAATTTCTCATCGCAAACAGTTCATCCGAGTTTGTTGTTTTCCACGTATCACACACATCTTCTTAAGTTGAACCGTTTCTGTTGTGTTCGCTAATCAAAAAATAGCTTGTCTGAGTGAACCGTATGCCCTATATCACACACACCTTGATCCAGCTAACCGTTTTTGTTGCACTCCCTAATAGCAAACAGTTCATCGGAGCGAACTGTATGCCGTATATCACACACACATTGATATGGCTGCCCGTTTCTGTTGTTCTGCCTCATCGCAAATAGTTCGAATGGGTTAATCGTGTGCCCTGAATCACACATGCAACCAAAATCTAAACCGTGTTTGATGGCTCCGCCATCGCAAATGTTTTGCACCTTTTTTGACATTTTTTACATCCCTGTTTGTGATTAATGCATCGTACACAATTTCATCAAAGGGTCTCTGATCATAGTGTTGTGTTAGCAGCATCCTGTTGTAGTGCACCCTCGGGGGTAGGGCGCCCCCAGGCTTGTGACTTCCTGGTGGGTCCCCTTCTGGTATTTCTTTCGCCAATAATTTTATATATTCCAAAACAATTATTCATAAATTTTTAGGTCGTTTGGAGTTGTGCAGAATAGCTATCTCTTCTGTAGACCTTTTTGGTCCAGAATTCCAGCTGCCGACCTCTCCATCTTCATGTGAAACTTGCAAAATAAGAGAGAAAAGGCATAATAATTGCATCATAAAGTGAAATAACAATCCAAAATACAATAAACAATAGTAGGAAAACCTGATGCAAAATGGATGTATCAGGAATCCGCAGGTTCATTGCCAAAACATATATCAAGTGGATCAATAGAACACCCCATTGTCACCACGGGTATCCACATGCAAGACATACATCAAGTGTTCTGAAATCCAAAAAGCATTCAATCCGATAATGGTGAATCCTCATAGGGAAAGACTCAATTCATCACAACAAGATAGAGAGGGAAGAACACCATATGATCCAACTATATTAACAAAGCTCGTGGTACATCAAGATTGTGCCAAATCAAGAACACGAGAGAGAGAGAGAGATCAAACACGTAGCTACTGGTACATACCCTCAGCCCCGAGGGTGAACTACCCCCTCCTCATCATGGTGGCTGTTTAGATGATGAAGGTGGCCTCCGGTGATGATTTCCCCCTCCAGCAGGGTGCCGGAATAGGGCTCCAGATGAGATCGCTTCGGTCCAGAGGCTTGCGGAAGCAGAGCGGAAGTTCTAGGTTTCTTTCTAGGTTTTTTTTATTCATAGGAATTTTTGGCGTATGTTTCACGTCAGGGGGGCCCATGAGGGGCCGACAAGATCGCATGGCACGCCCTATGCAACAGGGTGCGCCCCTGAGGTTGTCGCTCCCTTGGACTTCATATGTTCCACCTTTCAATCTTCGGGGGTCTCTTTTGGTCCATAAAAATTCACCATAAATTTTCAACCAATTCGAGAACTTTTATTTCTGCACAAAAATAACACCATGGTAATTCTGCTGAAAACAAAGTCAGTCCGGGTTAGTTTCATTCAAATCATACAAAAGTGCACCCGAAACCATATAAAATTGTTGTAAACATGGCATGAATACTTCATAAATTATAGATACATTGGAGACGTATCAAGGGTTATGAATGCAGTGGCCTCTTGGTCGGATTCTGCATTTTATTTGATGGTATCCCGAATATGCATCAAGGAAACACAAAAGCTCGTGCTCGGCTGTGGCGTCGACGATTTGGTCGATTCGTGGTAATGGGATGGGGTCCTTTGGGAAAGCCTTCTTGACATCTTTGAGATTGACGCATAGGCACCAAGATTTATCCTTCTTTGGAACCATGATGAGATTTGACAACCAGTCCAGATGCTTGATTTCTTGGATGAATACGACCTCTAGTAGTTTGGCTAGCTCCTCCCCTATTGCTTTCCTCTTTGGTTCTGAGAACCTCCAAAGTGCATGCTTAACAGGTTTGGAACCTCAATGATGTTCAGGTTGTGCCGCATGAGATTTCTTGGGATACTTGGCATATCATAAGGGTGCCAGGCAAAAATGTCCTAATTCTCGCGAAGAAAATTTTGCAATGCTTCATCCACGGCAACATCGAGGCGAGTTCCAAGAGAGGCCATTTTAGACGAATCCTCAGGGTGAACTTGAAATTTGACAATTTCATTAAATGGCATGAATGATGTGAATTTTGGTCGTTTGGTGAGGACAACATCGTCCTTGTTGATGGCTGCCCGTAGCTCAAATAATTCATCGGCAGTTAAGGGCTTGAATTCTGCTTCTAGAGCCTAAGCTGTGGTTTTCTCCTCGGCTTTCATCGGTTGATCCAAGTTCCTCTTTACTATGATCACGCCATTGGGCCTGGGCATTTTTAGCTTCATGTATGCGTAATGGGGCACATTGTGAAGTTTAGCAAACACGGATCATCCGAGCAACGCGTGGTAACCGCTCCGAAACAGGACCATGTCGAAGATTAACTCCTTGACCCGATAATTGTCAGGTGTTTCAAATGCCACGTCCAACGTGACCTTATTGGTGCACCGTGCTTCCTCTCCTAGGAGCATACCTTCGAAGGTGGTCCAACTTGGTTAGATGTGGGATTTGTCAAACTTTATCTTTTGCAGAGTGTCTTCATAGCTGAGGTTGAGGCTGCTACCGCCGTCCATGAGGACCTTGGACAGTAGATAGCCGTCGATGATAGGATCGAGGACAAGAGCCGCAACTCCTTTGTTGTGGACTCCCGTCGGTTGGTGTTATGATACGTCTCCAACATATCTATAATTTATGAAGTACTCATGCCATGTTTACAACAATTTTATATGGTTTTCGTATGATTTGGTTAGAACTAACCTAAACTGACGCTGTTTTCAGTAGAACTACCATGGTGTCATTTTTTGTGCAGAAATAAAAGTTCTCGGAACGGGCTGAAAATTTACGGTGATTTTTTATGGACCAAAAGAGACCCCCGAACCTTCGAGGAAGGACCAGAAGCCTCATGAGGAAGCCACAAGCTTGCTAGGCGCGCCCTACTCCCCAGGACGCTTGGAGTGAGCTTGTCGCTGCCTTGTGGACCCCCTTGACGTGAGACCGACGCCAAAAATTCCTATAAATACCGAAACCCACAAAAAGAACCCTAGATGAGAAGTTCCGCTGACGCAAGCCTCTGTAGCCACGAAAAGTCAATCGGGACCCGTTCCAGCACTCTGCCGGAGGGGGAAATCATCACCGGAGGCCATCTTCATCATCCCGGGGGCCACCATGATGAGGAGGGAGTAGTTCACCCTCGGGGCTGAGGGTATGTACTAGTAGCTATGTGTTTGATCTTTCTCTCTCTCTCTCTCTCTCGTGTTCTTGATTGGGCACTATCTTGATGTACCACGAGCTTTGTTATTATATTTGGATCTTATGGTGTTCTTCCCTCTCTACCTTCTTGTGATGAATTGAGTCTTGCTCTTTGACGGTTTTTTATGTTGGATTGAGTATTGGATTTGAGAACACTTGATGTATGTCTTGCATATGGATAATCGTGGTGACAATGGGATATTATATTGATTCACTTGATGTATGTTTTGGTACTCAACTCGCGGATTCCTAATGTGACATTGGGATAATCTATGCATAGGGGTTGATGCATGTTTTCATCCTACATTCTTCGGTAGAAACTTTGGAGTGATTCTTTGTCGCATGTTGAGGGATTGTTATATGATCCAAATATGTTATCATTGTTGAGAGATTTTGCACTAGTGAAAGTATGAACCCGTTGCCTTATTTTCAAGCATTGCAATACCGTTTTTGCTCACTTTTATTACTAGTTACCTTGCTGTTTTTATTTCAGATTACAAAAACCTATATCTACTATCCATATTACACTTGTATCACCATCTCTTCGCCGAACTAGTGCACCTATACAATTTACCATTGTATTGGGTGTTGGGGACACAAGAGACTCTTTGTTATTTGGTTGCAAGATTGTTTGAGAGAGACCATCTTCATCATACGCCTCCTACGGAATGATAAACCTTAGGTCATCCAGTTGAGAGAAAATTCTATTGTCCTACAAAACTCAACACTTGGAGGACCAACACGAGTGTAAAAGAAGAAGGTTGTGTAGTAGATGATACGTCTCCAATGTATCTATAATTTTTGATTGTCCCATGTTATTATATTATCATTCTTGGATGTTTTATAATCATTTTATAGGCATTATATATATTTTTTGGTACTAACCTACTGACATAATGCCAAGTGCCAGTTGCTATTTTTTGCATGTTTTTTACATCGCAGGAAATCAATACCAAACGGAGTCCAAACGCAGTGAAACTTTTTGTGGACATTTTTTTGGACCAGAAGACATCCAATGGGCTGAAGAAGCGCCTGGGGTGCTCCGAGGGGAGCACAGCGTGCCCTGGTGAATTGTGCCCACCTCGGGTGCCCCCGGACCGCCTCTTTACTCTATAAATACCCCAATATTCCAGAAACCCTATGGGAGTCGACGAAAATCAATTCCAGCTGGCGCAAGTTCCAGAAACACCAGATCCAATCTAGACACCATCATAGAGGGGTTCATCGTGTCCATTGGTGCCTCTCCGATGATGCGTGAGTAGCTTTTGTAGACCTTCGGGTCCGTAGTTAGTAGCTAGATTGCTTCCTCTCTCTCTTTTGATTCTTAATACAATGGTCTCTTGGAGATCCATATGATGTAATTCTTTTGCGGTGTGTTTGTTGGGATCCGATGAACTTTGAGTTTATGATCGGATTGTAACGCCCCGAGACCGTTGTGCCAAGTGTCTTCCACTTATTCGCTATTGTTATCTTGTCATTTGTTTGCGTGTCATGCATTTCATATCATGTCATCATGTGCATCGCATTTGCATATGTGTCCGTCTCATGCATCCGAGCATTTCCCCGCTGTCCGTTTTGCAATCCGGCACTCCTACGTCCTCCGACGCCCCCTTTTGTATCTTTTCGTGAGCGAGTGTTAGACTTTCTCGGAATGGACCGAGATTTGCCAAGCGGCCTTGGTACACCACTGGTAGACCGCCTGTCAAGTTTCGTACCATTTGGAGTCCGTTTGATACTCCAACGGTTAACCGGGGAACCGTAAAGGCCTCGTGTGTGTTGCAGCCCAACACCCCTCCAAAGTGGCCCATTAACCCATCCAAACCCCCTCCATCCTCTCGGCCGTTCGATCACGATCGTGTGGCCAAAAACCGCACTCCATTCGGACATTCCTACCTCCCTCTACCTATAAATATGTGTCTCCCTCCGAATTTTTCGCGCAATACAAACCCTAGCACCACTCCCCTCGCGCTGCCGGACGTTTCTTCCTCTGCCGCCGGACATGTCCAGCTTCCACCTCGCTCCGTCCAATCAGTGAGCGCCACGTCACCCCGCCGCCGCTCGCCACCAACCGTAGCACGCCACCTCGCCCGCGCCCACGCCCTCTCTCTCTCCTCCCCGCCGCGGCCCGGGTCGGGCCCTCCTGGCCCGCGCGCCCGAGCCTGCCACCCGACGCCGCTCGCCCGCGTGTGCCGCCCATCCCGCCGCCGCCGACCGCCGTGTCCGCCTCCTTGCGCCGCCGGACTCCCTCGCCGCCTTGCCTGCTCCGCCGCGCCGCCACCACACGCCGGCGCGTGCCACCGCCGCCTTGCCTTCGCGCCACCGCCCGACATCCTCAGCGCCGCCTCGCCGCCTTGAAGCTCGCCGGAGTGCGCCGTCCACCCAACTCCGGCCAGCTCCGGGCTCCTAGGCCCCGGATCCGGACTCGCCGCTCGTCGCCGGCCACCCACCTCGCCGGAATTCCGCACCTCGCCGGAGAAGGATGGGGACCAGATCCACCAACGCATCGATCCAAACGCCGCACCCACGTCTTGGATCTCCTCGTCTCGCACGTCCTCATCCCGTTGACTTTCGGAGGTCTAATTTTCCACTAAGTCCCAGATCTGTGATGTTTTATTGCTCTGTTCTACATGCCATAACTCCTCATCCGTAGTTCCGTTTTGCATGCATGGTATATCAAAATGTTCATCAGGTTGTTCTCTTCATTTTGTTCCATTGTGCCATGCTTGTTCGAGTCCATCTTGATGCCCAAATAGTTGATGCAAGAGTTCTATAGAATGTTAGTTCCTGTTACTTAGCAGATTATGAGCATTTGTCATTTTTGCCATGATTATTGTGTGCTGCATATGGGTATGAGCTCTACATGTGTTTTGGGATATGCCATGCCATCTTTACAAGGGTGTATGCCATGTATTTTTGTGATCAATGTGGTGACTAGCACAAGCATGCAAAGTAGCTCTCGTGATATTGCTGATTTCAGGGACTTAGAAGTTCACTAAGTCTTTGCCCCGCTGTTATTTTTTATGCCATGTATTCATGTTGCTACAGTGAGATCCATGCTTCTTTTGAGTATGTTCAGTTAGGATGTTTTGGACATATGGTTGTGCTCTATCCATCCATGCCCCTGTTTGCATTTATGGAGTGCCCTAGCATGACTCAATCTTGCTCTACTTTTGCTATAAAATGTTCCTGGCAAATTGTTTACGTGTTAATCAATTTTGCCAAGGTTGTTGTAGTTGATCCATGCATGCTATTAACTTGTTCTTGCTTTGTTTGGCTTCATTAACATGTCTTCTTGCTGGTAGTATGCTTAGTTTATCATTCAATGCCTTGTGATGAGTGAATCGAGCTCGCAAACATGCCATCATAATTCTGTTGATGCCATGTCCAGTTTTTCTGCTAAGTCTGAATCTGTTAACGAAACTTGCTATGTTTACATGGGTTCCATCATATCTTCTGATCCTTTTTGTCTTATGGTCAGTAAGGTACTTTTGTTATATGCTTTGAGTAGATTCATGCCATGCCTTTTTTTTGCTATGTCCTGTTCCTGTATTATGTTGTTAGCTTGCTCTAAACATGTCTTCCTGATGTTAATTCCTGACATGTTAGTATTTTCACTAAGTCTGTGATGCTGTTATCTTTTGCACTTTTGTCATGCTTGTTTGAACCTGATCTTGTGTGATTTAGCCGTAGATCAGTGTTCATCTTTTGTCAAGCATCTTGAGTAGATCACTGCAATGTGCTTTGATTGCTATGTTAGAGTGCGGTAGCTTAGTTTCTTGTTGCATTTTAGATGGCATCATGATGTTAATCGCAGAATGGTGCCATTCTTGTTTTGCTTGCCATTTGCAAACCGTGCATCCGATTCCGGTGATCTTTATATCGATTTCGACCGAAATCAACTCATCTTTCCAGCGTCACACTTGGTTTGCCAAGCTAAGGCCTGTTTCAATCTTTTCCTTCTAGAGCACGCATATGCATTGCATATCACATCCCGCATATCATGCCATGTTTTGCATCATGTTGCTTGCGCATTGCACCGTGGTTGATTGTGGTTTCCTTTGCTTGTGTTCTTGCCTTGGGTAGAGTCGGGAGACGAGTACATGTTCGAGGAACCCATTGATTACGCTTACGAGGATCAAGCTTACGTCAACTCGGAGAACTTTGCAGGCAAGATGGCCATACCCTCGAAATCACTTCTATCTTTGCTTGCTAGTTGCTCTCTCTATTGCTATGCCACGGTACCTACCATTTACTTTATCATGCCTCCCATATTGCCATGTCAAGCCTCTAATCCACCTTTCCTAGCAGACTGTTGTTTGGCTATGTTACCGCTTTGCTCAGCCCCTCTTATAGCGTTGCTAGTTGCAGGTGAAGATGGAGTTTGATCCTTGTTGGAACATGATTATTGTTGGGATATCATTATTATATCTTGTTTACTTTAATGCATCTATATACTTGGTAAAGGGTGGAAGGCTCGGCCTTATGCCTGGTGTTTTGTTCCACTCTTCTCGACCTAGTTTCCGTCATACCTGTGTTATGTTCCTTGATTTTGCGTTCCTTACGCGGTTGGGTTATAACAGGAACCCCTTGACAGTTCGCTTTGAATAAAACTCCTCCAGCAAGGCCCAACCTTGGTTTTACCATTTGCCACCTACGCCTTTTTCCCTTGGGTTCTGCAGACTCAAGGGTCATCTTTATTTTAAACCCCCGGGCCAGTGCTCCTCTGAGTGTTGGTCCAAACTAGAGCCCCTTGCAGCGCCACCTCGGGGAAACTTGAGGGTTGGTTTTAGTTGTACGGATTGCTTATCCGGTGTGCCCTGAGAACGAGATATGTGCAGCTCCTATCGGGATTTTTCGGCACATTCGGGTGGCTTTGCTGGTCTTGTTTTACCATTGTCAAAATGTCTTGTAACCGGGATTCCGAGTCTGATCGGGTCTTCCTGGGAGAAGGAATATCCTTCGTTGACCGTGAGAGCTTGTGATGGGCTAAGTTGGGACACCCCTGCAGGGTTTTGAACTTTCAAAAGTCGTGCCCGCGGTTATTGGCAGATGGGAATTTGTTAATATCCGGTTGTAGAGAACTTGAAACTTAACTTAATTAAAATGAATCAACAGCGTGTGTAACCATGATGGTCTCTTTTCGGAGGAGTCCGGGAAGAGAACACGGTCTCGTGTTATGCTTGAACATAAGTAGTTTCAGTATCACTTCTTAACCACTTCTAGTTCACGACCGTGCTTTGCTTCTCTTCTCGCTCTTATTTGTGTATGTTAGCCATCATATATGCTAGTGCTTGCTGCAGCTCCACCTCACTACCCCTTTTCCTACCCATAAGCTTAAATAGTCTTGATCGCGAGGGTGTGAGATTGCTGAGTCCCCGTGACTCACAGATACTTCCAAATAGTTGCAGGTGCCGACGATACCAGTGCAGGTGACGCAACCCAGCTCACGTGGGAGCTCGATGAAGATCATGTTCATTGTGTTGTTTCGTTTCAAGTTGATCAGTAGTGGAGCCCAGTCGGGGCGATCAGGGATCTATGCATTTGGGGTTGTCTTTCTTTATTTGGTTCCGTAGTCGGACCTTGATTGTATTCTAGATGATGTAATGCTATATTTATGTATTGTGTGAAGTGGCGATTGTAAGCCAACTCTTTATCCCTTTCTTATTCAGTACATGGGATGTGTAAAGATTACCCCTCTTGCGACATGCCTACTATGCGGTTATGCCTCTAAGTCCTGCTCCGACACGTGGGAGATATAGCCGCATCATGGGTGTTACAAGTTGGTAATCAGAGCCTTCCCCGACTTAGGAGCCCCTTGCTTGATCGAATCGCTGACGTTGTTGAGTCTAGAAAAATGTTTTGAGTCTTATAGGATTATATATATCGGAGAGTAGGATTCTATTTACTCCTCAGTCCCTTCGTCGCTCTGGTGGGGCCTCCTGATGTAGAGTTTTGACTCTTCTCTTCTCAAATTTCACAAAAAAATTAGGATCACGCGGGTATCTTGGAATCGTTTCGATGGTTTTGTGACGAGAACATTGTTCTTGGTGCCTCCTCACATTTAGGGGTTGTGGCAGTGTCCCGGGGAGTTGAGCTCCGAGGTGTTGTCGTCACAATTTTATTGTTGCAGTTCTGGAATACCCGAGTTTCGCCAACATCGAAAATCTCTTTTATGCAGTTGTTGGTGAGATAACCTCGACGCCACCCAGTACTGGGGCGGGAGTTTGGGAGTATTTCCATAACTCGTATAACGGATGCTTTTCGAAGGTTGAGGTAAATGATTTCTGAAGGTTTCTTGGTTATGTGTTGAAGGATGGATACAACTGGATGCAGGAATTGTTAGTTTGGGTGAGATATTTTGCTTCCCCTGTATCCCCAACACCTGATTGCATAACCGGAAAGTTTTGGGAGTTTATAAGTGGGAATTCAAGTAGCTCGTAGGATATCCTTCCAACATACACATGATACGATATGGGATCTATCATATGTTTGTTTTCGGCTTATTCTACAAGCCAATCCTTGTTTTGTTTTGATTGTGGTATTCGAGTTGCTTCGAAGTCAAGTGTTGATTCCATACCTTTCCTAAGCGGTGTTCTCATATTCCTATGTGAACACTAATCCTTCTTGATCATCGAGATTGTCATGTCAATCCTTTTTAACTGGCGTGTTTCTCTTCAAGTGGATCCGATCATTTTCAACATCCGCAAGATCAACTCAGTTTTCGTCAACGGTGTTTGTTTCATCTGTCTCCAAGTTGTCTTTGTTTTCCCTCCCTCCCACCGTTTTTCTTCAAGGACTCGGTTTTCTTAATCAAGTATCCATCTTATTGATGTGAAGTCTCTTCATTTTTGTTCAGTCAATGTTCTTATTCGGTGATTCTCAGGAAGATTTTAATGGAGACTCAAGTTCATCATTCTTCGTTCTTTTTCTTATCCGGTGGATCCAATTCAAGCTTTCAGTGTTGATCATACCATTTTCATTGGTTCACATGTTTTCCATGTTGGAAGTTCTTATCGAAGACTCTCTTATTTACTCACCTCTTGCTATCCATTTGTTCCGGAGTACTGAAGATATCTCGAAAGATTCGCGTTGCCATTCTCAATCGTTCAAGATATCTCGAGGTTGTTATCTCATTCAAGCCATTTAATTCAGCCGGCGCATCTCTCTTTTAAATCATTTCAACGGTGTTTCTCTTGAGTGGGCCCTAACCCAGAGGCCTTTTCCCAGGATCTTACCCGACTCTTCTAATTTTCCTGGAGTTACTCTCAAAATCTTTTTAAAGTTTGACATAAGAATGAGTTATCATCAGTCAGATCTCTTTCTTCAAGATCTTATAACTTTTTTCATTGTTGGTTCAGCCTCTTCTCTTTTCATTCTCCCGGAGTATCTCAACAATTCATGGTGGTGTTTCTCATCGTCATTCTCAACATTTGAAGACCGAAGAAGATTTTTCTCTCAATCTTGCTCCATCCTCTTCAAGATTCGTGATTCTAACTTGCTCCACCCATATTGCCATGTCAAGCCTCTAACCCACCTTTCCCAGCAAACCGTTGTTTGGCTATGTTACCGCTTTGCTCATCCCCTCTTATTGCGTTGCTAGTTGCAGGTGAAGATGGAGTTTGTTCCTTGTTGGAACATGATTATTGTTGGGATATCATTATTATATCTTGTTAATTTAATGCATCTATATACTTGGTAAAGGGTGGAAGGCTCGACCTTATGCCTGGTGTTTTGTTCCACTCTTGCCGCCCTAGTTTCCGTCATACCGGTGTTATGTTCCTTGATTTTGCGTTCCTTACGCGGTTGGGTTATAACGGGAACCCCTTGACAGTTCGCTTTGAATAAAACTCCTCCAGCAAGGCCCAACCTTGGTTTTACCATTTGCCACCTAAGCCTTTTTCCCTTGGGTTCTACAGACTCAAGGGTCATCGTTATTTTAAACCCCCGGGTCAGTGCTCCTCTGAGTGTTGGTCCAAACTAGAGCCCCTTGCAGCGCCACCTCGGGGAAACTTGAGGGTTGGTTTTAGTTGTACAGATTGCTTATCCGGTGTGCCCTGAGAACGAGATATGTGCAGCTCCTATCGGGATTTGTCGGCACATTCGGGTGGCTTTGCTGGTCTTGTTATACCATTGTCGAAATGTCTTGTAACCGGGATTCCGAGTCTGATCGGCTCTTCCTGGGAGAAGGAATATCCTTCGTTGACCGTGAGAGCTTGTGATGGGCTAAGTTGGGACACCCCTGCAGGGTTTTGAACTTTCAAAAGTCGTGCCCGCGGTTATGGGCAGATGGAAATTTGTTAATATCCGGTTGTAGAGAACTTGAAACTTAACTTAATTAAAATGAATCAACAGCGGTTGTAGAGACCATGATGGTCTCTTTTCGGCGGAGTCCGGGAAGAGAACACGGTCTCGTGTTATGCTTGAACATAAGTAGTTTCAGGATCACTTCTAGTTCACGACCGTGCTTTGCTTCTCTTCTCTCTCTTATTTGCGTATGTTAGCCATCATATATGCTAGTGCTTGCTGCAGCTCCACCTCACTACCCCTTTTCCTACCCATAATCTTAAATAGTCTTGATCGCGAGGGTGTGAGATTGCTGAGTCCCCGTGACTCACAGATACTTCCAAACAGTTGCAGGTGCCGACGATACCAGTGCAGGTGACGCAACCCAGCTCACGCGGGAGCTCGATGAAGATCATGTTTGTTGTGTTGTTTCGTTTCCAATTGATCAGTAGTGGAGCCCAGTCGGGGCGATCGGGGATCTATGCATTTGGGGTTGTCTTTCTTTATTTGGTCCTGTAGTCGGACCTTGATTGTATTCTGGATGATGTAATGCTATATTTATGTATTATGTGAAGTGGCGATTGTAAGCCAACTCTTTATCCCTTTCTTATTCAGTACATGGGATGTGTAAAGATTACCCCTCTTGTGACATGCCTACTATGCGGTTATGACTCTAAGTCATGCTCCGACACGTGGGAGATATAGTTGCATCGTGGGTGTTACACATATCTATCTCCTTTTATCCATGAAAGTTATTTGAGTCTTCTTTGATCTCTTATATGCATGATTTCTTATAGCCTCATATTTCTTCTCCGATATTTGGGTTTTGTTTGGCCAACTTGATCTATTTATCTTGCAATGGGAAGAGGTGCTTTGTGATGGGTTCGATCTTATGGTGCTTGATCCTAGTGACAGAAGGGGAACCAACACGTATGTATCGTTGTCATTAATGATAACAAGATGGGGTCTATTTCTACATAAATAGATATTGTCTACATCATTTCATCATTCTTATTGCATTACTCCTTTTGTCGATGAACTTAATACAGTAGATGCATCCTAGCGGTCGATGTGTGGAGTAATAGTAGTAGACGCAGGCAGGAGTCGGTCTACTAATCTTGGACATGATGCCTATATATTTATCATTGCCTGGATATCGCCATGATTATTTGAAGTTCTATCAATTGCCCAACAATAATTTGTTCACCCGCCGTTTGCTATTTTTCTTGAGAGAAGCCACTAGTGAAACCTACGACCCCGGGGTCTCTTCCTTAATATATTTGCATGTGCGATCTATTTTCCTTTGCTTTTATTTTCAGATCTATTAAACCAAAAATACAAAAATCCCTTGCTGCAATTTATTTTATCCGAGATCTATTTATCATATCTATTATATTTTTATCAAGTCTGTTTGCCAATTTTTGGCACTGTTACCCAAAAGGGATTGACAACCGCTTTAACACGTTGGGTTGCGAGTATTTATAATTTGTGTGCAGGTGTTGTTTACGTAGTGTTGCTTGGTTCTCATACTGGTTCAATAAACTTGGTCTCATCACTGAGGGAAAATACCTACCGTCGTTGTGCTGCATCATCCCTTCCTCTTTGGGGAAATACCGACATAGTTCTAGCAGACATCAAAAGGAATTTCTGGCGCCGTTGCCGAGGAGACATCATCAACATCTACCAGGTTCCTAATCACAAATCTCATCTCCTCGAAATTTACATTATTTGCCATTTGCCTCTCATTTTCCTCTCCCCCACTTAACAAAAAATTTGCCGTTTTATGCACCCTCTTTTTTGTCCGCCATTTTCTTGCAGGATCTGTTTTTGCGTGCGTTCTTGTTTGTGTAGTCATGATGCCTCGAAGAAAATATTATGATGTTCCTTACCCCAATATTTTGCTTGAAATTGAGAAAAGTACTAAGGAATATATGACTACACCAATTTGAGCACAATAAATATTTTACCGAAGAACTTAAGGAACACTCCGTTGTGCTAGATGCTATAACAAAATAACTTGATGATATTAGTAGAGAAGTTTGCAATCTCCAATCTAAGTATGCTTTTGCTAAAATTTTGCTAGGAAAAATATCCGATGCACAAGCTACCCTAGTAAATCAAATGGCCGCTAAACCAATATCGTTAGACGATAAAAATGATGAAGATCTAAAAATGATTGGTGTTTCCTCTATTGATTCCTTGTTTAGTAAATTGATGAAAAAGGGACGGAAGAAGAGTCAACTTTAGCTAGAAGGCATCCCATTTGGAGGGTGAAAATCTTGTGGAGAAAATTGATAAAAGTGGGTTTGAAGAGGTCAAAACTTCAACTAGTGATGTGCCCACTCTTTTGGATTACAAAGACTTTAATTATGATAGTTGTTCGTTGATTGATTGTATTTCTTTGTTGCAATCCATGATGAATTCACCCCATGCTTATGAACAAAATAAAGCTTTTACTAAACATATTGTTGATGCTTTGATGAAATCTTTGGAAGAAAAGTTGGAATTATAAGTTTCAATTCCTAGAAAGTTACATGATGAGTGGGAACCTACTATCAGAGTCAAGATTAAAAATTATGAGTGTTTTGCTTTGTGTGACTTGGGTGCTAGTGTTTCTACAATTCTGAAATCTTTATGTGATGTGCTTGGTCTTACCGATATTGAAGAGTGTTCTTTAAATTTGCACTTGGCGGATTCTACTATTAAAAAGCCTATGGGAAGAATTAATGATGTTATTATTCTTGCAAATAGGAATTATGTTCCCATAGATTTTATTTTTCTTGATATTGATTGCAATCCGTCTTGTCCAATTATTCTTGGTAAACCGTTTTTACGCACTATCGGTGCCGTGATTGATATGAAAGAAGGCAATATTAAGTTCCAATTTCCACTAAGGAAGGGTATGGAACACTTCCCTAGAACAAGAATTAGGCCACCATATGAATCCATCATGAGGGCATCTTATGGATCTAGAAACAAAGATGACAATACTTAAATCCTTGCTTTATGCCTAGCTAGGGGCGTGAAACAATAGCGCATGTTGGGAGGCAACCCAATGAATAAAATTCATTTTTTTGCTTCCTGTTCTTGTGTCTTATCACAATTATTCTACTATTATGATTGTGTTTTTTGTGTTTTAATTAGTGTTTGTGCCAAGTAAAGCCTTTAGGATCTTCTAGGGTGATAGTTGACTTGATCTTGCTGAAAAACATATATTTTCACGCTCACGGGAATAATTTTCATTTTTAACAGAAGAGTGATAAAATACCAATTCTTTTTAAGAAGATTAATATACAAATTTTCCAGGTCATCCTAATTTTTCAGAATTTTTGGAGTTACATAACTATTTGAAATACCCATATTGTTAGAGATTGTTCTGTTTTTGACAGATTCTGTTTTCTTTGTGTTGTTTGCTTGTTTTGATGATTCTATGGTTTTATTTGGAAGAGTTTTTGCCATAGAAAAGTTGGAATACAGTAGATATAATGCAATAATAAAAAATGAATTGGTTTGAAACAACACTTATAGTAGTGATTTATTTTCTTATACTAACGCATCTCACGAAGGTTTTGTTTAGTTTTGTGTGATTGAAGTTTTCAAGTTTTGGGTTATCTTACGATGGATGAAGGAATAAGGAGTAAGAAGAGCCTAAGCTTGGGGATGCCCACGGCATCCCAAGCTATTATCCAAAGAGAAGCAAGCAACTAAGCTTGGGGATGCCCCGAGTGGCATCCCCTCTTTCTTCTAATGACCATCGGTATTTTACTCGAAGCTATATTTTTATTCGTCACATACTATGAGTTTTGCTTGGAGTGTCTTGTATGATATAAGTATTTGCTTTTTTTGTTTTGTGTTTTAAGTTTTGAATCCTTGCTAGACACACCTATTTGAGAGAGCCAAAAATATGCCATGACTTGTTAGAATTTCTCTCTATGCTTCGCTTAAATCTTTATGAGCTATGGAATTGCTCTAGTGCTTCACTTATATCTTTTTGAGCATGGTGTGCTTTAGTATTTTTGAAGAAATGCTCTCTTGCTTCACTTAAATTTATTTGAGAGTTAGTAATTTTTTTAAGAAATTCTCTCTTGACTTAAATTAATTTGAGAGAAAGAAATATTATGCTCATGATCTTCACTTATATTTGTTTGAGCTTATCAAAAGCAACACATGAAAATTAGTTCCAAAGTGATAGATGTCCAAGAACGATATAACAAAAACTTTCATGAAGATCATTGGACAAAATAAACTTGATTCCTTGTAGAGTTTTGAGATATGATGATGTGATATGTGAGTCATGTTGAGTGATGACCCACAAGTATAGGGGATCAGTTGTAGCTCTTTTCGATAAGTAAGAGTGTCGAACCTAACGATGAGCAGAAGGAAATGACAAGTAGTTTTCAGCAAGGTAATGTCTGCAAGTGCTGAAATTGTAAGTAGTAGAGTAGTTTGATAGCAAGATGATTTGTAACGAGTGAGTAACGATAGTCGCAATAAAAGTGCAGCAAGGTAGCCCAATCCTTTTGTGGCAAAGGACGGGTGTCGGTGTCAAAACCGGCGGATCTCGGGTAGGGGGTCCCGAACTGTGCGTCTAGGATCGATGGTAACAGGAGGCAGGGGACATGATGTTTACCCAGGTTCGGGCCCTCTTGATGGAGGTAATACCCTACATCCTGCTTGATTGATATTGATTATATGAGTATTACAAGAGTTGATCTACCACGAGATCATAGAGGCTAAAACCCTAGAAGCTAGCTTATGGTATGATTGTTGTATATTATCTATCGACTAGCCTGGCATCGGTTTATATAATGCACCAGAGGCCTAGGATAACAAGAGTCCTAGCCGAATACGCCGGTGGGGAGGAGTCCTTGTCTTGATCACCAAGTCTTGTGGAATCTTCCATGTATGCGGCAGCCGTCTGAACTGGCCCATGAGTATACAGCCATGGGGGTCCCCGGCCCAATCTAACAGATCGGGAGATGACATGGTGAGTACCCCCTAGTCCAGGACACCGTCAGTAGCCCCCTGAACCGGTCTTCAAGTTAGGGACGCTCCTTGATTCTTCCGAACTATTCTTCATCTTCGGTTGTCGGTCTTGAAAACTGGTTCAACAAATCTTCTCATCTTTGATCTTGAGGATCGCCGAAATGCATTCGACAAGTTTATACGTCGGGTATCCGAGGAGCCCTTTTAAGTTTCTGGCCTTTACCAATGCCTTGTTATTTTTATGCCACACCTCGGGTTTTGAAGTTGTTCCCGGGAGGCAGTGTCCTCTTGCGTCCGAGCTCCAACGCCGGACTGCATTCGAGGTATCTTTTGCAGCCGAGCACCAATGCCGGACTGCTTTCGAGCTCCAACGCCGAAATGTATCCGAGCTCCAACGCCGGACTGTGTCCAAGCTCCAACGCCAAAATGTATCTGAGCTCCAACACCGGACTGTGTCCAAGCTCCAACGCCGGACTATATCCAAGATGTCATAGATCATCTTGGTACAAAAAAGTTGAAGGAGTTTAGCCGAGCTTAATGCTGGAAATGCCCTCTATGGAGCCAGCCACTAGCGCCCGAGCTTTATGCCGGACTGCTTCCAAGGTGGTGCACCACCCCGACTGTGGGCCAATTTTTTGTCAATATTTTTATTGGTGCAATTTATTCTCTGCCAAGATATACAGCCAGTAGCCCTCAAGGTGTGTATCGGTCTAAAACCCGAGATGCACCTGAAGGATGACGTAAGACCGCTGATCCCAGTAGCCGCTGAGACTCTGGTTGATTTGCAAAATCGTCCTGAGGATCAAGTCCTAGCTCGGCAGAATACTTCAGGACACAAAAAGCGGCGTGCTCAGTCCTCGAGACTTAGGTTGGGTGTCGGGGGTTGGGTGCGACATATGCCAACGGATGTCTTATCATGGTGGGGGCGAGTAGAACGTCGCCGGTGCCTGGAAACGGGATGAGGCGTAGACACGAACGCCGGCGTACTTTACCCAGGTTCGGGGCTCTCCTAGGAGATAACACCCCTAGTCCTGCTCGGCGGGGTTTCCGCATGATCACTAAGGCAAAGTGAATACAAGGGCGCTCCTCGAGCTGTATGCTGATGGTGGGAGAAGGCCGGGTCAGCTCTTTCCCCCCTCTGTGATCTGGTCTAGTTCTAATGGATCAGACCCCTTTGCATGGCTGCCCTGGGGGGTTTATATAGGCCTACCCCCCAGGGGTACAATGGTAAACTGTCTAGGCACAGGGCCCAGCGGTCGGTCTCTTCGCCTGCTGGCCCTTCTACCGACTGCTGGGGCCCGCCGATTGGTGGGCCCCACCGACTGGTCTGGTACGGAGCTGACAGGCCGTACCCGCCGCTTGCGGGTCCTGCCGGCTGCTGATTATTGTAGACGTGCCTCTAATGACGCACGCTTGGTCATGAGGTCGTGGCTACAGCCCTGCCATCTGGTGGGTGATCACTGTAGCCACTCCCTGTCTCGTCTGGTTAATGGCGTGGGAACCCGTGGGAGGGGCAGGCCGACTCCCGGGGGCCGGCTCCCTACGGGTCTGACTGGTGGCGCCCTTGCCGTCTTTCGGACTCTCGCTGACTGGTAGGGCCCGTCATCCATGGACCGTACCGTCGGGCCGTCGTGGGCACAGGACTCCGCCCACGGTTGCTGATGTCAGGGATGGTATGGCAACAGTGCCGTGCCAGACGGAGATCTCCGTTGGTACGGCGCACTGTGGCCTAGCCATCTCCTGGAAAAGGGGAGGGAGTGGGCTTTACTGTTGCCACTCCCTGTCCCATCCCCCCCCTAATGAGGGCATGGGCTTTGTTGGTGTCGTGGACCGACTCCCCATGGCCGGCTTCTCCAGAAGCCGCCAGGCGGAGTCGGTCGGTCTTGGCCTCGCCTCTAGGACTCAGATGCATGCGGGCAGCCGACTGTTCCTTCAGCCGTCCTCCAGAAGGCGGCTCTCCATCTGTCGTCTCGAGGGGCGCAGTCAGCCCCGATGTCTTGAAAGGTTTTGGGCCTCAGGTTAGCCTACCCGTGGCCCATTACTCCGACAGTAGTCCCCGAAGCTGATGAGGCACCGCGGACAACTAGCCGAGGAGCCTCAGCAGTTTCTTTCTTCGAGTACTTGAGGTGGAAACCTCATTCGATTCTGCTGGGCCGGCTGGTAGGAGTCGGATTCGCCCGATTTTGACTTGTCCAAACCTTTTGAATGCCCCCACGGGAACTTCGGGGCGTACCAGCTAAGCTTCCTGGCCACCACCTGTTTCGGGCCCGCCATGTGGCAACCAGCGCCTGGGCCAGCCTGCCTACCCATTCACGCGACGGGACATGCCTACAGGCGGGGCCCGCCACTACCGCGCCTCGGCACGCGAGCGGATCCGCTGCGGCCGGGGGGACGGTTGAGGTTCCTACGGAGTTACTGCACGCAGTAATTTTGCGTGATCAACATGGGGGCGTGGGGTAGTGGGCGTAGTAGATCCCACAACCGCCCCCTCGGCTTCGCAGCCCATGAGACTATAAGTAGGAGGAGGAGGGGAAGCGGCGGAGCACGCGCGTCCCTCCTCCTCATTGCTTCTTCTTCTTCTTCTTCTTCTTCTTCTTCTTCTTCTTCTTCTTCTTCTTCTTCTTCTTCTTCTTCTTCTTCTTCTTCTTCTTCTTCTTCTTCTTCTTCTTCTTCTTCTTCTTCTTCTTCTTCTTCTTCTTCTTCTTCTTCTTCTTCTTCTTCTTCTTCTTCTTCTTCTTCCGCCGTCACGCCCCCTACGACGCACTCCGGCACCTGGGACGGTTCGGAGGTCCACGAAGATCATGTTGATTTCCTCCGCAAGACGTGTCGGTTGCCCGACGAGGACCTCGTGCGGGTTCGCCTTGTGCGGAGGGGGGAAATTTCGCTGGTGCCGCAGGAGGGCGAGCGGGTCGTCTTTCGCTCACACTACCTACGTGGCCTGGGCCTGTCGGCAAGCAACTTCTTCCGCTCTTTCCTCGAGTTCTACGGACTCCAGCCGCACCACCTCACCCCCAACACGGTGGTGCTACTGCCCGCCTTAGTCACCTTGTGCGAAGGCTTCCTTGGCGTTCTCCCCACTATTGAGCTCTGGGGGGAGTTCTTCTACTCCAAGCTCGGCACCCAAGCCGCGGGCGTGCCGGCTCAGTGCGGCGCGTTCATCGCCGTGCGGAGGTCTGGGGCTGACAACCCGTTTCCCTCCATCAAGCTGATCAAGTCGGTGAAGATGTGGCAGCGGTCATACTTCTACGCGAAGAACGTCTCCGCGGGGGGTGATTGGGTCAATCTGCCGGCCTACATAGCCGGCCGGCCAGCGGGGAGGCAGCCCAACTGGTCGCATCGGGCCAGGACGTTGATGCCCGCAAGAGCCGGCGCCGTTGCATGACTCCGAGTGCTGACGCAGTCGGAGGGCCTGACCAGGCCGGATTTGCTGGCCGCCTTCATGGCGCGCCGAGTGCTCCCACTCCAAAGTCGCCCCCACATGATCTGCCAGATGAGCGGGCACCGGGACCCGAGTCGGATGTGCACCAAGGAGATGCCTCATGAGGAGGTAGCCTATATGGTGAATTATTTGGCGAGCTGCGACCTCAAAGAAGTGTGGCAGTTCGGCAAGGATCCCACTCCAAAGTCGCCCCCACATGATCTGCCAGATGAGCGGGCACCGGGACCCTTGTCGGATGTGCACCAAGGAGATGCCTCATGAGGAGGTAGCCTATATGGTGAATTATCTGGCGAGCTGCGACCTCAAAGAAGTGTGGCAGTTCGGCAAGGAGCCGTATTCATGTTCCGCCCCTCCGCCTCTGGTGATTCGTTTTCTTTTTCTCTTTTTCTTCGACTCTCCTGACTTTTTTGCTGCCGAGTCCGTCTTGTCCGATCTGACCAGTCGGCTTTGGTCAGAACCCCCTCCTCCAGCCAGCAGCCGGCACTGTGGGGCCGGACCGCGAATTCCTCCCCGACCGAGCGGAGAGCGATGTCGACGACCCCGACTTGGGGGTGGCGGCCCTGGAGGACGACGCCGAGGGAGGAAGCGGCGCAGCGGGTGGCCCGAGACTTGGGGCCAGTCTCGAGGACTGGTGTGACGATGATGAGGAGGTCGCCCCGCGCCACCAGCTAGGAGCCGGCCAGCCGGGTGCGAGCTCGTCCACCGCGCCGGACGCTCAAGGCGTCGCCAAGAAGCGTAGGGCCGGGACAAGCCTGTTCGGCAGCTGGCCGAAGAAGCCCAAGGACTCAGCCGCGGCGACTAAGCGGGACGAAGCGGCCGCAAAGGCCAACCGCTTCCGCAAGGTGGTGAAGACACCGCAGCTGATTTCGGCGTAAGTGTTACCTCCCTTTGCACCTTCACATTTCTTCGTTGACTCTGTCTGAAATCCCTTTGCTTTATTTTCTTGACTTTAGGGCCCCGCTCTCTCTTGATAAGTCAGCCGCCGGCTCCGTCGTAAAGTCGGCGGAGACCTCCTCCACCACCCGGCGGATTGATCCGGCCGCCGACCTCCGGGAGGAGATGGAGCGGAACGCGCGCGAGGAGCGGGAAGCCGCCTGTCTGAAGAAAGCGTAAGCCGACAAGGTGGAGGCCGCCGCCCTAAAGAAGCTGGCGGAAGCCGAGGCCGCCGACGCGGAGAAGAAGCGCGCCGAAGAAGCCGCACACCGCCAGTCGGCGGTGTTTGTCGTCCCCCTGAACTCTACGCCGCCACCACCAGAGTTCACGGCGCAGACTGGGGAAGTCGGCGACGAGAACCCGGTCATGGAGAGGGACGCCGATGACACCGCCACGCCGGACTTCATTGTGCCGCCACCGCCGCCCTCCGGAAGCGCGCCAGGCGGGCAGCCGACAGACCTGGTAGTGCCGCCAACTGAAGGCGTGGTGGCGACGGGCCTGGCTCTCGAGGTCGGCACGCTGACGCGCCGCCGTCTCGCGAAGGCAGCCTCGGCGCCGCACCCTCTGGAGACTGGCGCCACGAGCTCCACGATCCCGGACACCGAGGTGTCGAGCGCCGCACCCACTGGGTGGGTGCGGGGAGGCGGGACGGGCCCGTTGAACCGGGCACTCTTGGATGTCCAAGCCAAGCTCCGGGCCGAGGGCGACGCCATCAAGGAATGCCCCAAGGCGTATCTGGCGTCGTGAACGGCCATCCGGGTATGCGTCCTTCCTTTTTTTGTTTCTTTTTTTCTTTGTGGGGGCGCGCCAGCGCACCCACTGGGTGTAGTCCACGAGTTTCGGGCCGGCTGCTGAGCAGGCGGCTCGGGGCTCTAATCGATGAGTTCCAAGTACCAACACTTTGTCTGAAATTTCGATGCAGGATTACCACAACCTTCGCGTGACCACCTTCAACGCCAATGTTGAGGAGCTGGCCAAGCGGACCGCTGACTTGTCGGATAGTTGGGGTGATTCCTTTTCCTTCTCTGCGGGGGCGCGCCGGCGCACCCGCGGGCTGTAGTCCCCGAGGTCCGGGCCGACTGCTGAGCAGTCGGGCCGGATCTCCCCGGCAGCCTTTCTTCCTTGTTGATGACTGACACCCCTCCCCCTTCTTCGTTAGAGGCCAACGCCGCCCTGCAGCAGCAGCTAGGCGAGGCCAACACCGTGCTACGTGTCAAGGAGGAGGAGTGCGGCCGACTGACGGAGGAGCGCGACCGGCTGGCTACGCAGCTGGCGGAGCAGAAGGAGCTGCTCCAGAAGGCCCAGAAGGAGGCGGAGGACAAGGAGACTGCCCTCCTTGCCGAATTTGCGTCCGAGCGCTCTTCCTGGACCGACACGGAGACAATGCTGGTCTCCGGCTTCCACGCGATCGAAAATCTCGTCGACGGTGAGCTTCCCCTCATTTCCTTTTCTAAGCTGCCGACTGCTAGTTGAGTCGACCTTTAATCTTTAACCTTGTTCTTCGTTCTTCTTCCTTGGCAGACTTCTTCCCCGGCCACTCGAACGCCGCCAATCAAGCCATCGAGGCTGATCGTGAAGCTCGGAGGGCGGACGACGCACAGATCGCCGCCAACGCCCCCCGAACTCTTGGCGAGCAGATCTTGAGCATCGAGACCCGCCTTCGGCCGGCCCATCAGATGCTGCGCCGGCTTCAACGCGTCAGCGCCCAGGCGATTGCCGCCCTGTGGCCGTATATGCAGGCACCTGATACGTCTCCAACGTATCTATAATTTTTGATTGCTCCATGCTATATTATCTACTGTTTTGGACTATATTGGGCTTTAATTCCCACTTTTATATTATTTTTGGGACTAACCTATTAACCGGAGGCCCAGCCCAGAATTGCTATTTTTTTTGCCTATTTCAGTGTTTTGAAGAAACGGAATATCAAACGGAGTCCAAACGGAATGAAACCTTCGGAAACGTGATTTTCTCACCGAACGTGATCCAGGAGACTTGGAACCTACGCCAAGGCATCAGAGAGACGGTCACGAGGGTGGGGGGCGCCCCCCCTAGGGCGCACCCCCTGCCTCGTGGGCCGCTCGATGCTCCACTGACGTACTCCTTCCTCCTATATATACCTACGTACCCCCAAACGAACAGATACGGAGCCAAAAACCTAATTCCACCGCTGCAACTTTTTGTATCCACGAGATCCCATCTTGGGGCCTATTCCGGAGCTCGCCGGAGAGGGCCGTCATCACGGAGGGCTTCTACATCATCATAGCCTCTCCGATGAAGTGTGAGTAGTTTACCTCAGACCTTCGGGCCCATAGTTAGTAGCTAGATGGCTTCTTCTCTCTTTTTGGGTCTCAATACAAAGTTCTCCCCCTCTCTTGTGGAGATCTATTCGATGTAATCTTCTTTTTGCGGTGTGTTTGTTGAGACCGATGAATTGTGGGTTTATGATCAAGTCTATCTATGAATAATATTTGAATCTTCTCTGAATTCTTTTATGTATGATTGGTTATCTTTGCAAGTCTCTTCGAATTATCCGTTTGGTTTGGCCAACTAGATTGGTAGTTCTTGCCATGGGAGAAGTGCTTAGCTTTGGGTTCGATCTTGCGGTGTCCTTTCCCAGTGACAGAAGGGGCAGCAAGGCACATATTGCATCGTTGCCATCGAGGATAACAAGATGGGGTTTATTTCATATTGCACGAATTTATCTCTCTACATCATGTCATCTTGCTTAAGGCGTTACTCTGTTTTTAACTTAATACTCTAGATGCATGCTGGATAGCGGTCGATGAGTGGAGTAATAGTAGTAGATGCAGAATCGTTTCGGTCTACTTGTCACGGACGTGATGCCTATATACATGATCATGCCTAGATATTCTCATAACTATGCTCAATTCTGTCAGTTGCTCAACGGTAATTTTTTCACCCACTGTAGAATACTTATGCTCTTGAGAGAAGGCACTAGTGAAACCTATGCCCCCCGGGTCTATTCTCATCATATCAATCTCCATCACTTTAATCTTTCTTTGCTTTTTACTTTGCCTTTACTTTTTTACTTTGCATCTTTATACCAAAAATACCAAAAATATTATATCTATCAGATCTCACTCTCATAAGTGACCGTGAAGGGATTGACAACCCCTAATCGCGTTGGTTGTGAGTAGCTATCGTTTTGTGCAGGTACGAGGGACTTGAGCGTGGCCTCCTACTGAATTGATACCTTGGTTCTCAAAAACTGAGGGAAATACTTATGCTACTTTGCTGCATCATCCCTTCCTCTTCGGGGAAAGCCAACGGAAGCTCAAGAGGTAGCAAGAAGGATTTCTGGTGCCGTTGCCGGGGAGTCTACGCAAAAAGTCGACATACCAAGTACCCATCACAATCCCTATCTCTCGCATTACATTATTTGCCATTTGCCTCTCATTTTCCTCTCCCCCACTTCACCCTTGCCGTTTTATTCGCCCTCTCTCTCTATCCTCCCTCTCCTTTCTCGCCTGCCTTTTGTTTTCTCGTGTGCTTGTTTGCTTGCTTGTCATTATGTCTGAAATTGGGGAAGTTATCGCCAATATGGGCGATAACAATATCATGGAAAATTCTGATGCTCCTGCTGAAGAACCCCCTACCTACCATACAAAAAGATTTTGAATCGGTAGTGGTAATATTATTGGAAAAGGAATTATTCAAGATTTCTTTACTTGTGCCGGTGCTTTGCCCTCTATGGGCGGTTCTATTCTTCATAGAACTAGTAGTCTTGCGGATGCTATTGCCATGATTATCGTTGAACTTGAAAGGCAATTTATGCATATGCACCCATCTATATAAAGAGTTTTCATAGAATTTTCTAATATCGAGCATTCTTCTGTTAAGCATGCCGCTACTATCTTTTTGGCTCATGAATTTATATTTATAATAAAAGAAGCCAGAGAAATCTTTGCGCACTATAGGGTGGACGCTGGTCGTCCTCCCATAGAATCTATCCTCTTCGATCAAGAAGAAATTATGCGCTTTCAATCCCTTGATTATGTTGCTTTTAATGAAAACCTTAGGAAAAAGGTGCCAATCAATATTTTAATTGATAGAATCTCTGAAATTAATGATGATTTGGCTATTCGAAATAACGAGCTAGGGTGCTCTCTTGAGTTTAGTCTCACAAGGTTCTGTCAAAAGAATGCTTATAATGATGAATTGGTTGTACAATATGAAGGGCCGAAAGAGGAACCTATACCTCCTAAAATTGATCTTGGGGACTTCTGTCCTATTAAATTAAGCCCTTTTGATTACTTTTGCTTGCCTCAAAGAAAACTTGCTGCCGAACGTAGAGAATATGAAATGAGTTTCACCGATCTATCTTATTACTACGGCACAACCTAGATCTATCCTAGCTTTTATGCCTAGCTAGGGGCGTTAAACGATAGCGCTTTTTGGGAGGCAACCCAATTTTATTTTTATTCCTTGATTTTTTCTCCTGTTTAGTAATAAATAAATTATTTAGCCTCTGTTTTGGTTGTGTTTTTTGTGTTTAATTAGTGTTTGTGCCAAGTAGAACCGTTGGGAAGACTTGGGGAAAGTCTTGTTGAACTTGCTGTAAAAAACAGAAACTTTAGCGCTCACGAGAACTGATGTCATTTTTATTTGAAGAGTGATATTTAGTTAATTCTTTTTGAAGATGATTAATAGATAAATTCCTCACGTCTAGCAATTTATTTAAGAATTTTTGGGGTTCCATATCTTGCGCTAGCTACAGATTACTACAGACTGTTCTGTTTTTGACAGATTCTGTTTTTCGTGTGTTGTTTGCTTATTTTGATGAATCTATGGTTAGTAAAATAGTTTATAATCCATAGAGAAGTTGGAATACAGTAGGTTTAACACCAATATAAATAAATAATGAGTTCATTACAGTACCTTGAAGTGGTCTTTTGTTTTCTTTCGCTAACGGAGCTCACGAGTTTTCTAATTTAAGTTTTGTGTTGTGAAGTTTTCATGTTTTGGGTGAATTCTTGTGATGGATTATGGAACAAGGAGTGGCAAGAGCCTAAGCTTGGGGATGCCCATGGCACCCCCAAGATAAGCCAAGGACACCAAAAATTCAAAGCTTGGGATGCCCCGGAAGGCATCCCCTCTTTCGTCCACTTCCATCGGTAATTTACTTGGAGCTATATTTTTATTCACCAACATGATATGTGTTTTGCTTGGAGCGTCTTGTATTATTTTTGTCTTTGTGTTTTAGTATGCCACAATCATCCTTGCAGTACACACCTTTTGAGAGAGCCATACATGAATTAAAATTTGATAGAATACTCTATGTGGTTCACTTATATCTTTTGAGCTAAGTAGTTTTACTCTATGTGCTTCACTTATATCTTTTGAGCGTTATAATTTTGCTCTATGTGCTTCACTTAGATCTTTTAGAGCACGGTGGTGGATTTGTTTTAAAGAAACTATTGATCTCTCATGCTTCACTTAAATTATTTTGAGAGTCTCTTAATAGCATGGTAATTTTCTTAATAATAATATGCTTGGTATTCAAGATTTCTGAAACTTTCTTTTGAGTGTGTTGAATACTAAGAAAAGATTGAAACATGATAATTGTTTTGAGATATGGAGGTGATAATATTAAAGTCATGCTAGTTGAGTAGTTGTGAATTTAAAGAATACTTGTGTTAAAGTTTGTGATTCCCGTAGCATGCACGTATGGTGAACCGTTATGTGATGAAGTCGGAGCATAATTTATTTATTGATTGTCTTCCTTATGAGTGGCGGTCGGGGACGAGCGATGGTCTTTTCCTACCAATCTATCCCCCTAGGAGCATGTGCGTAATACTTTGCTTTGATAACTTCTAGATTTTTTGCAATAAGTATATGACTTCTTTATGACTAATGTTGAGTCCATGGATTATACGCATTCTCACCCTTCCACCTTTGCTAGCCTCTCTAATACCGCGCACCTTTCGCCGGTATCATACACCTACCATATACCTTCCTCAAAACAGCCACCATACCTACCTATTATGGCATTTCCATAGCCATTCCAAGATATATTGCCATGCAACTTTCCACCGTTCCGTTCATGACACATTCATCATTGTCATATTGCATATCCCGGTACACCGCCGGATGCATTCATATAGAGTCATATTTTGTTCTAAGTATCGAGTTGTAATTGTTGAGTTGTAACAAAAATAAAAGTGTGATGATCATCATTATTAGAGCATTGTCCCAGTGAGGAAAGAATGATGGAGACTATGATTCCCCCATAAGTCGGGATGAGACTCCGGACGAAAAATAAAATAAATAAATAAATAAAAGAGGCCAAAGAAGCCCAAATAAAAAGAGGCCATAAAAAAAGGAGAAAAGGCCCAAATAAAAAAAATGAGAGAAAAAGAGAGAAGGGACAATGTTACTATCCTTTTACCACACTTGTGCTTCAAAGTAGCACCATGATCTTCATAGTAGAGAGTCTCTCATGTTATCACTTTCATATACTAGTGGGAAACTTTCATTATAGAACTTGGCTCGTATATTCCAATGATGGGCTTCCTCAAATTTCCCTAGGTCTTCATGAGCAAGAAAGTTGGATGCACACCCACTTAGTTTCTTTTGATGAGCTTTCATATACTTATAGCTCTAGTGCATCCGTTGCATGGCAATCCCTACTCACTCACATTGATATCTATTGATGGGAATCTCCATAGCCCATTTATATGCCTAGTTGATGTGAGACTATCTTCTCCTTTTTGTCTTCTCCACAACCACCATGCTATCTCACCTATAGTGCTATATCCATGGCTCACGCTCATGTATTGCGTGAAGATTGAAAAAGTTTTGAAAAAGTTAGAGTATGAAACAATTGCTTGGCTTGTCATCGGGGTTGTGCATGATTTAAATACTTTGTGTGGTGAAGATAGAGCATAGCCAGACTATATGATTTTGTAGGGATAACTTTCTTTGGCCATGTTATTTTGAGAAGACATAATTGCTTTGTTAGTATGCTTGAAGTATTATTATTTTTTATGTCAATATAAACTTTTGTCTTGAATCTTTCGAATCTGAATATTCATATCACAATTAAGAAGATTTGCATTGAAATTATGCCAAGTAGCACTCTGCATCAAAAATTCTCCTTTTATCATTTACCTACTCGAGGACGAGCAGGAATTAAGCTTGGGGATGCCTGATACGTCTCCAACGTATCTATAATTTTTGATTGCTCCATGCTATATTATCTACTGTTTTGGACTACATTGGGCTTTATTTTCCATTTTATATTATTTTTGGGACTAACCTATTAACCGGAGGCCCAACCCAGAATTGCTGTTTTTTTTGCCTATTTTAGTGTTTCGAAGAAACGGAATATCAAACGGAGTCCAAACGGAATGAAACCTTCGGAAACATGATTTTCTCACCGAACGTGATCCAGGAGACTTGGACCCTATGCCAAGGCATCAGAGAGGCGGTCACGAGGGTGGGGGGCGCGCCCCCCTAAGGCGTGCCCCTGCCTCATGGGCCCCTCGATGCTCCACCGACGTACTCCTTCCTCCTATATATACCTACGTACCCCCAAACAAGCAGATACGGAGCCAAAAACCTAATTCCACCGCCGCAACTTTCTGTATCCACGAGATCCCATCTTGGGGCCTGTTCCGGAGCTCCGCAGGAGAGGGCCGTCATCACGGAGGGCTTCTACATCATCATAGCCTCTCCGATGAAGTGTGAGTAGTTTACCTCAGACCTTCGGGTCCATAGTTAGTAGCTAGATGGCTTCTTATCTCTTTTTGGATCTCAATACAAAGTTCTCCCCCTCTCTTGTGGAGATCTATTTGATGTAATCTTCTTTTTGCAGTGTGTTTGTTGAGACCGATGAATTGTGGGTTCATGATCAAGTCTATCTATGAATAATATTTGAATCTTCTCTGAATTCTTTTATGTATGATTGGTTATCTTTGCAAGTCTCTTCGAATTATCCGTTTGGTTTGGCCAACTAGATTGGTAGTTCTTGCCATGGGAGAAGTGCTTAGCTTTGGGTTCGATCTTGTGGTGTCCTTTCCCAGTGACAGAAGGGGCAGCAAGGCACGTATTGCATCGTTGCCATCGAGGATAACAAGATGGGGTTTATTTCATATTGCATGAATTTATCTCTCTACATCATGTCATCTTGCTTAAGGCGTTACTCTGTTTTTAACTTAATATTCTAGATGCATGCTAGATAGCGGTCGATGAGTGGAGTAATAGTAGTAGATGCAAAATCGTTTCGGTCTACTTGTCATGGACGTGATGCCTATATACATGATCATGCCTAGATATTCTCATAGCTATGCTCAATTCTGTCAATTGCTCAACAGTAATTTGTTCACCCGCCATAGAATACTTATGCTCTTGAGAGAAGCCACTAGTGAAACCTATGGCCCTCGGGTCTATTCTCATCATATCAATCTCCATCACTTTAATCTTGCTTTGCTTTTTTACTTTTCCTTTACTTTTTGCTTTGCATCTTTATACCAAAAATACCAAAAATATTATATGTATCAGATCTCACTCTCGTAAGTGACCGTGAAGGGATTGACAACCCCTAATCGCGTTGGTTGCGAGTAGCTATCGTTTTGTGCAGGTACGAGGGACTTGAGCGTGGCCTCCTACTGGATTGATACCTTGGTTCTCAAAAACTGAGGGAAATACTTACGCTACTTTGCTGCATCATCCCTTCCTCTTTGGGGAAAACCAACACAAGCTCAGGAGGTAGCAGCACCGCGCACCCCCAGCCGGACTGCCGACTGGCTGGAGGTAGCAGCCGGCCGCCTTGAGGCCTGGAAGAGTTCTTCGGCCCGGGCTGGAGCACGCCGGGCCTTAGAGTTCGCCAAGGCGTGGTATCCTGGGCTGAGTCTAGCCCAGCTAGCCACATTCCGGCTGGAAGCTCAGGCGGAGTTGGCGGTCGTGGAAGATGATCTCGTCAAGTGCGCCACGTCAATCGTCGAGTACACCGACACCAGCGTCTTCATCCCAGAGCGGACTGAGAACGCCGAGGAGGCGCCGCCAGAGTGATTCGGGCTGAACCCGGACGGCGGCGAGGACTCGGCGGAGGTGATCAACTCCAGTGGCGAAGAAGAAGGCGAGGAGGAGGAAGGAGACGAGGAGGAGGCACCAGAGGTTGGGGCAGATGGCCAGCCCCAGCTCGACCGCGCCTCTAGCAACGAGCCGCGCCCAACCGAGCCAGCTGCTGCTAGAGGTGATCAAACGGAGACCTACCAGCCGGCCGCCCCGGCAACTGGCACCGCCGACCCCTCCAGTCCTCCGAGTCCGTCCACGACTTCCTAGGCTGCCACTTTATGTTTGTTTTTACCTGCTTAGTAGTCTCAATGAACTTGTTATTTTGCACAATTCCACCCACTTGGTGTATCTTGAACTTCTGTTTGAGGATTCGGCCAAGGGCCTCTTCTATGTAAATATTTATCCGCGTTCTATCTCTTCTTGCTTATTGCTCTTTGGCTTTTTCCTTTGCCGCCTTCCCTCGGTTGCCGTCTTGCTAGTCGGACAGCCGCTCTGCAGACTGCTGCTGGATCAAGTGCTTGGTTTCTTTGGGAAGGAAAGTACTTAGCCGTTTAGAGTTTTTAGCAAGTTAATTTAGAAAATGGCCTGTCGGCTGCTCGAGAGTCGGTTGTAAAAGGCTGGAAACTGGCTTAAACTATGTACATGCTTTGAGTCCTTAGCCATTTTTCATATGGGCACCCATTCTACCTACTCCTGCTCACCAGACAGTCGCTCTGCGATCTGCGGCTTCTAACAGTAGACGACTTATGTGCCACACACTACTTGTCCGGCTGCAGGAAGTCATTTCATAGTTCAAGACGGCAAGTCCCCGGGCCAACTAGTCGAACCCGGTGCCAAGCAGTATAACAAAGAATAACATACTCATAGGCATAACTCTTAACATATAGATAAAGGAGGGCAGTCCCTGAGCTCTTCTCGAGGGGCCGAGGTCTTTGTACTTTAATACAAAAGGTAGCGTGGTACAAATTGCATTAACTGTAAAATCTTCGGAGGAGGTTTGCATTCCATGGCCGCTCCGTCTCTTTGTCAGAGTCGTCCCTCTTGCATGCACGGGGCTTCTGAGCATCGATCAGGTAGTAGGAGTCATTGCCCAACACTTTGTTGATGATGAAAGGGCCTTCCCAAGGTGCTGAGAGCTTGTGCTAGCCGGCTGTTCGCTGAATCAGCCGGAGTACAAGGTCTCCTTCTTGGAAAGATCGCGGCTTGACCTTCCGGTTGTAGTATCGGCGTAGGCTCTACTGGTAGATGCTGGACCGGCTGAGTGCCAACAGCCATCCCTCTTCCAGCAGATCGACGCCGTCTTGACGTGCTTCTTCCTCGGTGTACATGGTGATTCGAGGGGAGTCAAACTCTATATCCGTTGGGGTGACGGCTTCGGCACCGTAGACGAGGAAGAAGGGCGTGAAGCCGGTTGACTTGTTTGGAGTCGTGCGCAGGCTCCAGAGGACGGCTGGCAACTCGTCAAGCCAGCAGCCTGCCGAGCGCTCCAGAGGCTCGACCAGCCGAGGCTTGATGCCGGACAGGATTAGGCCGTTTGCTCGTTCTACCTGGCCGTTGGACTGTGGATGGGCAACGGACGCTAAGTCCAGTCGGATGCCCTGCGTCGCGCAGAAACGGGCCAAGCCACCTTTGGCAAAGTTTGTGCCGTTGTCGGTGATGATGCTATGCGGTATGCCGTACCGAGTTGATGTCGGAGATGAAGGTCACCGTAGTCGGACCATTCAACTTCTTGATTGGTTTTGCTTCTATCCACTTGGTGAACTTGTCCACTGCGACAAGTAATTGAGTCAAAACGCCTCATGCCGTCTTGAATGGTCCTACCATGTCCAGACCCCAAACAACAAAGGGCCAGGCAATGGGAATAGTCTTGAGTGCAGAAGCCGGCTGATGAGGCTTGGAGCGGAACTTCTAGCACCCCTTGCATTTTTGGACCAGAGCCTTGGCGTCTTCAAGAGCAGTCGGCCAGAAGAAACCACGGCAGAAGGCTTTGGCGACGAGTGCTCTTGAAGCCGCGTGGTGGACACACTCGCCTTGATGGATGTCCTTGAGAATTGCTTGGCCTTGCTCCGGCTCCACGCAGCGCTGGTAGATACCAGTGATACTGCGCCTTACGAGTTCTCTGTTGACTATGGTGTATGCTGCCGCCCGGTGTTGCACTTGCCGAGCCGAGATCTCATCAGTTGGCAGCTCTTTGTTCACCAGGAATTTGAGGATGGGCTGGGCCCATGAAGGTGCTGCTATTTCTGCAACAGTCAAGACTGCGACTTGGACGAGGGCGGCTGTGCCGGGAGGTGGCGGGTTGGAGTCGGCAGCTGCTTGCTGTGTCGATGAAGTCCCCAGGTGGATTGGCGCAGTCCCCGGGGCGGGTGCGACTGCTATGATCCCCGTGCCGTCTGCCGGAATACTCGCGCCGTCCGCGGGGGCTCTTGAGTCGGACCCGACTACTTCAGGAGGAGCCGGTACGAAGATAGAGTCTGACTCCGGCGATGGCTTGACAGACGGCTTGAGGAGGCGCTGGAGGGCGACGCTGGACGATATCGCTTGACGGGTGGAGCCGATTCGCGCCAGGGCGTCTGCTTGGTCGTTGTCGTTTCTTGGTACATGGAGAAACTCACACCCCTCAAAATATCCACTGAGTTGCTGTACGAGGAAGCGGTAGCTCGCCATGTTTGCGTCTTTGGCGTCCCAATCGCCTGACGACTGCTGGACCACCAAGTTAGAGTCACCATAGCACAAGATCCGGCGAATGCCGAGCTCTTTGGCTAGCCGGAGCCCGTGAATGAGTGCCTCGTATTCGGCGATGTTGTTGGAGGCGGCAAAATGGATTTGCAGCACATATTTGAGCTTGTCGCCTTTGGGAGAGGTGAGGACGATGCCGGCTCCCAAACCGGTGCGCATCTTGGAGCCATCGAAATGCATTCGCCAATGGGTGGAGTCGGGTGCTGGCGGCAGATACTGGGTTTCAGCCCAGTCGATGAGGAAGTTGGCCAGCGCTTGTTATTTGATGGTGGTGCGAGGCTGGTAGTAGATGGTGTAGGGGGCCAAATCTATGGCCCATTTGGCCACTCATCCCGAAGCGTCCCGGCTGCCGATGATCTCGGCTAGCGGAGTCGTGCAGACCACAGTGATTGGATGTTCTTGGAAGTAAGGCTTTAATTTCTTGGCGGCAAAGTGCACACCGTAGCACATCTTCTGGTAGTGGGGGTAGTTTTGCTTGGAGGTAGACAGTACTTCACTTAAATAGTATACCGGTCTCTGGACTGGTAGCGCCTTGCCTTCCTCCTTGCGCTCTACCACGATGACTGTGCTGACTACTCGGCTGGTGGCAGCGATGTAGAGGAGCATGGGCTCCTTAGGAGTCGGAGCCGCCAGGACAGGTGGAGTAGTCAGCATCTTCTTTAGTTGGAGAAAAGCTTCGTCCGCCTTGTGGTTCCACTCGAAAAAAGTGGTCTTCTTCATGAGTTGGTACAGGGGAAGAGCCTTCTCGCCCATCCGACTGATGAATCGGCTGATGGATGCCAAACAGCCGGTGAACTTTTGTACGTCCAGCAGTCAGCTGGGTACCTCCATCCTCTCAATGGCCTTGATCTTTACCGGGTTGCACTCTATGCCGCGTTTGGAGACCAGGAAGCCGAGGAGCTGGTCGGCTGGTACTCCGAAGACGCATTTCTCCGGATTGAGCTTGATCTGAAATCGACGCAAGTTCTCAAAGGTCTCCTTGAGGTCTTCCAGCAGTGTTCCACGCTTCTCCGTCTTCACTACCACATCGTCTACATAAACATGAGCATTTCTGCCGAGTTGCTTGAGGAGGCACTTCTGCATGCATCACTGGAAGGTGGCGCCGGCGTTCTCAAGCCGAACATCATGGTCAAGTAGCAGAAGGCTCCAAATGGTGTGATGAAGGCAGTCTTCAGCCTATCGGCCGGGTTCAACTTGATCTGGTGATACCCCAAATATGCATCCAAGAAACTCAACAGCTCGCATCCGACTGTGGAGTCTATCACTTGGTCGATCCTTGGCAAAGCGAACGGGTCCTTGGGGCATGCTTTGTTGAGGCTAGTGTAGTCAATACACATTCGCCATTGCTTGTTCTTCTTCAGTACCAGGACCAGGTTGGCTAGCCATTCTGGAAAGAACACTTCCATGATGAAGCCGGCCACAAGAAGCTGGGCTATCTCTTCTCCAACAACTCTTCTCTTCTCTTCTGACAGGCGGCGTAAAGGCTGCCTGACTGGCTTGGCATCAGATCGGACGTGCAATTTGTGCTCGGCAAAATCCGTCGGGACACCTGGCATGTCTTTGGGGGACCATGCGAAGATGTCTCGATTCTCACGGAGGAAATCGACGAGCTCGCCTTCCTATTTGCTGTTGAGGTTGGCGCCTACGACAGCGTACCTCTCTGGGTGCTCCGGGTCCAAAGGTATCTTCTTTGTTTCTTTGGCCGGCTTGAACGAGACCTCAGCTTCCGACTCCCTGGGATCGGGCGACATCTCTGGCTGTTTGCTTGCCATCGCCACAACCCGGTCAAGCACCCGCTTCTCAGCTGCAATCACGAGGGACTCGGCCAGCCGACTGCTCTCTGATGCGCAGGCGGACGACTTCTTGTAGTCGCCAGTTATGGTCAGAATCCCTTTGGAACTCGGCATCTTCATCTTGAGGTAGGCATAGTGGGGGACAGCCATGAACCTGGCCAGGGCAGGCCGGCCAAGTAGTGCATGGTATGGGCTCTCCAGGTCCACCACTTCGAACCAAATTGACTCTCGGCGGAAATGATCTTTGTCTCCGAAGAGGACATCGATCAAGATCTTGCCGATTGGTGAGCAGGAAAGGCCAGGAACTATGACATGGAACACTGTCCGACTGGACTGAAGCTGCCTCTGTCTGATTCCTAATTTCTCCATGGTATCCTTGTACAGTATGTTGATGCTGCTGTTGCCGTCTATCAGGACTCTAGAGAAGCGAGTAGCTCGTTTGTTCGAGGCAAAGGTGGCGTCCAAAACCAAGGCGTAGGAGCCGGGTTTGGGCATTACTTCCGGGTGGTCAGCTCTGCTCCAGCTGATGGGCTTCTCAGACCAATGCATGAACTCCGGTGTGTCAGATGCTACTGCATTCACCTCCTGCTGCTGCAGCCGCCTGCTGTGTCGATCATCGGCCACGCTGGTGAACACGACATAGGCTCCATGCTCTTCTGGGTACTCGTCTTGTATCGCGCCGACTGGTCTGACCGCCAGCTGCTGGGGCGGAGGAGGAGGCGGCTGCCCAGCAGGTGGGGGAGGCAAAAGGCCATCTCCCTTGGCGATCCTGGTGAGCCAGTGGCACTTCCGAGTGGTGTGGTTGGACGGCTTCGCGCCACTGTGGAATTTGGAGGGTCCATCCAAAGTCTGCTCATATGAGAAAGTTGGCTGCCAGTTGGGCTTGCCGCCCTTCTGGCGTTTGGGCGAAGGCTGCCCTTCTGGCTACTGATCTTCGACTGTCGCCACCTGCCGACTGGTGGAAGTCAGCTGTGGGGCTTTGCACTTGTGGTCGTTCTGCTGCTGACGCCAACTGGTGTCTCCGGCCGGGGTTCGAGGAGCCTGAGGAGCCACCTTGCCGGTCGCGCTAACTTGAATCTCCGTCTTCATGGAGGAGTCGGCCATGGCGTATTTGTCTGCTATGATCAGCAGCTCGTCGAGGGTTTCCGGCTCATCGCAGAGAAGCTTGTGCTTGAGGAGGGTGCCCTCTCAGCACCCTGCAGTCAAGTACTCAATAGCCTACACCTTGTGCACGCCCTCGCAGGAGTTGCGGAGCTTGGCCCAGCACGTGAGGTAGTCGCGAGTTGACTCATTGGGGCCCTGTACGCACAAGGAGAGCTGGCGAGGTTTGGGAGGCCGCTGGTATGTGCTGGTGAAGTTGCGGACGAAGGCGTCGTTGAAGTCGACCCAACTGTTGATGCTGCAGGGCCTTAGGTTGTTCAGCCATGTCCGGGCCGTGCCTTGGAGCATGGGCAGAACGTACTTCACAGCAACACGCTTGTTGCCGTTTGCTATGCTGACGGCCGTGGAGTAGTCGACCAGCCAGTCTTCCGGCTTCACGGAGCCGATTTATTTGGGTGTGTCTCTGGGGAGCGTGAACCCTTTGGGGAAGGGCTTGTCTCGCATACGGGGGCCGAAACACGGCGGACCCAACTCATCTTCTTCCTCGAGCGCCAGGGATCGGTGGAGACGGTCGATCCGGTGGCAGGCGTCATTCTCTCCGAGTCCCTCTCGGTGGCCAAGGTGGTCGCCGAGCGTCGGGTGATCAACAAGCGGCGGGGAGACTCGCCTTTCCCTTCGAGGGGGAGGAGGCGGACAGTCGTTCCATCGTTCCACTGTTCTTGGGAGGCCATCTCGGTCGCGCTCTATGGTGATGCGAGTCCGACTGCGGATGGCAGCCGGCTCCTTGTCTTTTCTTCCACGGACGACGCCAGTCGGTGTCCGAGACATCGCGCCTTGGTCTCGGCGGGGAGGCAGGTTGTCATTCTGTTGGTGCGGCGCATCAGTGCGGCAACCGACCTCGTTCTGCTCTGCAGCTGCGTCAAGGATTCGCTGGACGTGCTCCGTCATCAAGCGACATTCTTCGCCCTCGAACTTGTCCAGCTCGTCTACCGCCGCCTGGGAAGCTCGAATGTTCTCCGCAGGCGTGGTGTAAACGGGGCGATTCGCCCCGAACAGGTCGGCGATGGCCGCGCCGCGCTGCTGGACCGTGCCAAGGCGGCTAGGCCCAGCTGGAGCCGGCGTGCCACCCACAGCGCGGTCCATCTCGCGCTGGTAGGCCTCTGACAGGCGTCTCATGCTGGCCAGCTTTTTAGCGCCTTCGACTAGCTGAAGGCGGCGTGCCTCCAGTGTCTCGGCATCGGCGTCTTCAGGAATGGGCGCTGCTAGGTCTTGCAGTGCCGCGTTGAGCGGGTCATAATCACCCCCGCCAGAGTGCTCGCCATGATCAATGACAAGCACTTCCGTGACGGTGCTTCCGCCGCTCTCCGCGCGAGGGAGCGGCTCATCGTAGACTACCACGTTGGTGGGGAACGTGTCGAGCGACGCGGTGTCGGAGTCAACCAACATCGGATCGGTGGAGCCTACGGACTCCAAGTCCCCAGCTGGCTCGCTGGCGATGTGGAGTTGACCGAGGAGGCCCGCGAGAAGGCTCTCGGGGCCGCCTGTGCCCGCGTCGGATGCGGGCTCGTCGGGGAGGAGGACCTCGCCAACAAGATCGGTGAGGCAACTAGCCGCGCAGGCGATTTCAATGCCATGCAGCGTGTCGGCGTAGACTCTGTCTGGCGTGCCTGGCTGGCTGCGCTCGCCAGGGAGGAAAAGGGTTCCCGTCCAGAACAGGTCTCCGGACGATGGTGCACCAGGCCCCAAGGTGGGCGCCAAATGTCGCGGGTTGGGTGCGACATATGCCAATGGATGGTTTATCATGGTGGGGGCGAGTAGAACGTCGCCGGTGCCTGGAAACGGGATGAGGCGTAGACATGAACTCTGGCGTACTTTACCCAGGTTCGGGGCTCTCCTAGGAGATAACACCCCTAGTCCTGCTCTGCGGGGTTTCCGCATGATCACTAAGGCAAAGTGAATACAAGGGCGCTCCTCGAGCTGTATGCTGAAGGTGGGAGAAGGCTGGGTCTGCTCTTCCCCCCCCCCTCTGTGATCTGGTCTAGTTCTAATGGATCGGACCCCTTTGCATGGGTGCCCTGGGGGGTTTATATAGGCCTACCCCCCAGGGGTACAATGGTAAACTTTCTGGGCACAGGGCCCAGCCGTCGGTCTCTTCACCTGCTGGCCCTTCTGCCGACTGCTGGGCCCCGCCGATTGCTGGGCCCTGCCGACTGGTTTGGTACGGAGCCGATAGGCCGTACCCGCCGCTTGCGGGTCCTGCCGGCTGCTGATTACTGCAGCCGTGCCTCTAATGACGCAGGCTTGGTCATGAGGTCGTGGCTACAGCCCTGCCGTCTGGTGGGTGATCACTGTAGCCACTCCCTGTCTCGTCTGGTTAATGGCGTGGGAACCCGTGGGAGGGGCAGGCCGACTCCCGGGGGCCGGCTCCCTACGGGTCCGACTGGTGGCGCCCTTGCCGTCTTCCGGACTCTCGCTGACTGGTAGGGCCCGTCATCCGTGGACCATACCGTCAGGCCTTCATGGGCATAGGAATCCGCCCACTATTGCTGATGTCAGGGATGGTATGGCAACGGTGCCGTGCCAGACGGAGATCTCCGTTGGTACCGCGCACTGTGGCCTAGCCATCTCCTGGAAAAGGGAAGGGAGTGGGCTTCACTGTTGCCACTCCCTGTCCCATCCCCCCTGATGAGGGCATGGGCTTTGTGGGTGTCGTGGGCCGACTCCCCGTGGCCGGCTTCTCCAGAAGCCGCCAGGCGGAGTCGGCCGGTCTTGGCCTCGCCTCTAGGACTCGGATGCATGCGGGCGGCCGACTATTCCTTCAGCCGTCCTCCAGAAGGCGGCTCTCCATCTATCGTCTCGAGGGGCGCAGTCAGCCCCGATGTCTTGAAAGGGTTTTGGCCTCGGGTTAGCCTACCCATGGCCCATTACTCCGACATTGGGTGCGGCCGACCAACCTGAGGATCAAAATCTCCTCGGAAACTATATTGCACATAAAATTTTCTGCATTGGACAGGCAATGCAGTAGCCCCTGAGACACTGGTCGGGTGGAAACACCAGATCAGGGGACCGATGTGCCCCTTTAATATTTGTAAATAATAAGCCCGAAGCCCAGTAGCCCCTGAGCCTTAATGCGGGCACGGGTGGCTGAATTAAGGATCGATATCCATAGTAAAATCACAAATTATGTGTAATGACTCTATGTATCCAAGTACTTTACATCATTAATGCTCGGATCCGCATTGTACAAAACTTTGTTGACCGACCATCGGCTTCCACCTCCTCGGCTAGTAGCCGAGGAGTGTTTGTCCTACTTTATAAAGCCTTTATGAGGGCAAAGATTTACGACAAACAAGGCAATCTGGCCATACAGTTTTATAAACAAAGGTACGCAGAGAGATATGTTATATTACTGTTTAACATAAGAAATGTCTTCCAAAGAAAGTAGTCCCGCTATCGGTTCCTTTCTTTGTGTTGTCATGCTAAGCATGATCATGAAACCTCAGCTCTAATGTAAGAGCAAAATATCGAGGATTTAGTTTGGGAGGCCAGTTAATAGCCCCCGGTAGTGTTCGGCGACAGTCGGGGTCAAGCCGTAAACACTTCGGCCATTGTTATGAATGGCCCGTCATTTAACACAGTCATCGGATCGCTGACCAGTTTATGCTTATTGTGATAGTCAGTTTTCGGCTTTCTCCACTGAGGTGCTTAACCATGTGAGTTGGAAGCACAATCGCAGTAGTTCTCCCTTTGCACACCTAGCCGAACAAAGCGGAACGTAGGAGGCAAGCGTAGGAGCCGAGCAACCCAACTATTGACCGAAGACACAATTCGAAACCGATGCAAATATAGCAATATCTGAGAATCTCTAAAGGTGTCCGGCGTTGCACTGCGAGACTTGTGCTGAAAACACACAAATAGTTTAAAAGTGCCAAAAAGCTTGGAAAACCAAAAAACGTCAGTAAAAACATGACGTCCGAACAAGATCAAGTGTTCGGTGCCAATCCAAAAATTGGAAGAGAAAGAAAAAATTGTGCTTCTGTCGTGTTTTGACAACGACCAAGAAGAAAACACATTTACAGCTCATATATAAATTTTAAGAGCCCCCAAGTGACTTGGGTAAGAATTTTATGTATAATGATTGTATGTACCGAAGTACTTATATCATATTTGTGTTCACCTGAACTTTAAACGCGTCTTATCCGGCCGTTGGCTTCTCCCTCTTCGGCCAAGGGCCGAAAAGTGTCATGTACTCCGCCTGTCGAGAGTATCGACGGTGTTTCCAATGACCAGGCAATCAGGCCATAAGGCTGTAACAGACAAAGCACGCTCAGGAAACTTATGCTATATTACTAATGAAGTGTAAGAAGCATCTTCGAAGAAAATAGTACCCCCACCGATACCTTTCTTCGGTGCTCATTATTACTATGAGACTTGTGCAATAGATTTTTTGTACTCATGAGTTCCGTTGTGTGCTGACCATGATTGAAAACAATAAGAGCGCTAGCTTTCGGCTTCATCCAGTCTGAGGTCAGAGCTCGGATGACCCGGTCGTGACAATCGCAGAGGTGCTCCCTTTACTCCCTAGCCGAACAATCGGGAACGTAGGGGTAAGCACAGGAGCCAGGCAACCCAGCTTGCAAATCTCTTAGGTTAATATGGTGCATATTGTGGCGTAATACACGAACAAGGAACGAGGCCGTACAAGTATAATCATATGCAAGAGGAAAAGCTCCATCAAGGGAGCTCCCAAGTAAACGGGGTATTTGAATTTGTGTGTCACAAACAAAGTTTTGACAAGGAGATTCTCTACAAGAAACTTTTTTTTCAAAAAGGTATAATGCTTGGTCGAACCGAACACAAGTTAAAACTTTAAAACTTTGAGCATGAAGGCAACTTAGCTGGTTAATGTGTTCGGTATTGATGACGCGGCCCGAGCTTGATGCGGGACAAGGTTCCATCCCCCAAGCCGGTCCCAAGGTGGCAGAGCAAAGAGCTCGGCACTCTGAAGTGCCGACATAGCACGGTCAATGCGGGCCGACAGAGTGATGCCGAAGTCCCTTGCATGGGGTAATGAAGTGTTGACGAAGCCCCCCGTCCAGCCGACGTGGCGTGGTATGTCAGTATGCCGAGTTGACGATACTGCCCAACCCGGGTCATTTTCCTGTTCACAAAAAATAGTGCAAACCGGAGATAATAGTAATAATAATAATAATTAAAAAAATCGTTGCATAATAAATAATTTATGCAAAGTGAGTAATAAAAGAAATATGGCCTGGCGTCGAAGTCAAGGCGGGGGCGTCGGCGTGATGCGGTAAAGGTGTGGCAAAGCCTGAATTCACATGTCGGTCCGAGTTTCGGACGCGGCGTTCGCCGGACTATGTACGAAAACTGATCGAACCACCACGCGACTGTCGTTAGTGCGGCCATCATTCGATAGACCTGTGTACAAATGATGGAACAAACCAGAGTAATAATTTCTTGGGTAAAATAAACCCCAACAAGCAAAAAATACTAGGATTAATGACACCTGTTTTATTTGTTGTAGCAATCTGAAGAGAGGGGATTCCGAAAATTGGGACTCGATCCGCACACCCATTGCCTAATGGGCGATAAAGCGATGGCATGGCGATGCTGGCAAAGGTCGGCTCGCCGAGGCAAAGCCCTCGGTCCAGCTAACATGACGGAGCTGGTCGACTAGTGACGCCGAAGTCTCCGGAGTAGGTTGATGAAGAGATGGCGAAGCCCCCAGTCCAGCCAAGATGTCGAAGCCTCGATGTCAGCCGATGAGTGGAAGTAGGTCGGCGTGATGGACACCAGCTTGAAGAAGCAATAGTGCGACCCTGCCGATGCAGGTCGTGACGTGGTCGATGCTAGCTTGATGAAGTGACCGTGCGGCGATGCCGGTATGCCCGCTCCGTGTAATACTCAGGGCGGCGATGTTGGTGATAATTTATGCTTCGCGATGCCGGACTCTTGTTCGGCTTGCCGAGATGATGATCCGAAGAAGTTGAGCTCGGCTCAACAAAGTGACGACGCGTCTAGCGCAGGTTGGCAGCCTTGGAGCAATATTGTCGGACTGGTTTGACACCAGCATGATGATAAAGATGACCTCAGGGAGGCTTAAAAATTTACAGGCACGTGTTTAAAAACAACGCACAATACCCTAGAAGAGAATTCCTCTAAAAAGGTTGTCCAATATCACGTTCATAAAGAAACATGAATTCGGGTCGGACCCGTATTCGCGCAGAAAACAGATCCGAAAATTGGTCCACCCATCGGAAGATTTCCGGAGTTTGAACCGTCGGATCGAGCTGAAATTTGGAGGGGTGGTAGATATGGGAATTCCGAAGTAGATGAACGGTTGGATCTTCCAAAGGACCTCCGAGCTGGGCTCTGGAGGCCACGCCCTAAACTCGTCCAGATTCTCATCCAGATTTGACAGGGCTCCGGTATATCGTAGATTGTCGGAGATTCCTCCATCGGAACTCGATGAAATTTTGCATGGCTGTTGTAGACGTAATTCTGCACTATTCCACCGAACCAATCGTCAAACCGACGCTCGAGGAGGTGGTGACGGCGAATACTAGTTCGTTGTCCATAAAAACAGCACGGCTGCCCGAGGGCAATGTTGACGTTGAGCCCTCGAGCTCCATGGATGACTCCTCTATGATCATGATAGAGATCGGCGTTGATGTTGAAGAAGGCCCCCGTCCGGACATGACGATCGGAGATGGATCACGGTCCTCGGTCGAGCCAAGGTGACCAGTCGAGCCGGCGACGAAGATGCCGACGTCGCAGTTGACCTACCGGCGAGCCATTGATCCTTTTGCCGATCACAGAGTGGAACTCTCAATGAAAGCACCAATGTCGGTGTCAAAACCGGCGGATCTCGGGTAGGGGGTCCCGAGCTGTGCGTCTAGGATCGATGGTAACAGGAGGCAGGGGACATGATGTTTACCCAGGTTCGGGCTCTCTTGATGAAGTTAATACCCTACGTCCTGCTTGATTGATATTGATGATATGAATATTACAAGAGTTGATCTATCATGAGATCGTAGAGGCCAAAACCCTAGAAGCTAGCCTATGGTATGATTGTTGTATATTAGCTATCGACTAGCCTGACCTCGGTTTATATAATGCACCAGAGGCCTAGGATAACAAGAGTCCTAGCCGAATACGCCGGTGGGGAGGAGTCCTTGTGTTGATCACCAAGTCTTGTGGAATCTTCCATGTATGCGGCAGCTGTCCGAACTGGCCCATGAGTATACGGCCATGGGGTCCTCAGCCCAATCTAACAGATCGGGAGATGACGTGGTAAGTACCCCCTAGTCCAGGACACCGTCAACAGGCCAAAACAGTCTCTTATGATAAGTAAAGCGTTCTTGAGGGTACACGGGATTTTCATCTAGTCACTTCCATCATGTTGGTTTAATTCATGTTTGGTACTTTGATAATTTGATATGTGGGTAGACCGTTGCTTAGCTGTTGTTCTTACTTGAAAAACCTCCTAGTTATGATTAACCCTCCCGCAAACATCCGCAACTACGAGAAAAGTATTAAGAATAAATTCTAACCATGGCATTAAACTTTTGGATCCAATCGGTCCCTTACAGAATAGCACATAAACTGGAGTTTAAGCTTCTGTCACTCTCGCAACCCATCATCAAATTGCTACTCCATAATGCATTCCCTTAGGACCAAATATGGTGAAGTGTCATGTAGTCGGTGTTCACATGACATCACTAAGGGAATCACAACATACATTCTATCAAAATATCAAACACATATCAAGTTCACATGATTACTTGCAACATGGTTTCTCCCGTGACCTCAAGAACAAAAGTAACTACTCACAAATGATAATCATGCTCAAGATCAGAGGGGTATTAAATAGCATATTGGATCTGAACATATAATCTTACACCAAATAAACCATATAGTAATAAACTACAAGATGTAATCAACACTACTAGTCACCAAGCACCAATCTATAGTTCCGGTAACAAGATTGAACACAAGAGATGAACTAGGGTTTGATATGAGATGGTGTTGTTGAAGATGTTGATGGAGATTGCCCTCCCCAAGATGGGAGAGTTGTTGGTGATGATGATGACGATGATTTTCCCCTCCGAGAGGGAAGTTTCCCCGGCGAAATCGCTTCGCCGGAGGGTAAAAGTGAAGGAAATATGCCCTAGAGGCAATAATAAAAGTTGTTATTTATATTTCCTTATATCATTATAAATGTTTATTATTCATGCTAGAATTGTATTAAACGGAAACTTAGTACATGTGTGAATACATAGACAAACAGAGTGTCCCTAGTATGCCTCTACTTGACTAGCTCGTTAATCAAAGATGGTTAAGTTTCCTGACCATGGACATGTGTTGTCATTTGGTGAACGGGATCACATCATTAGAGAATGATGTGATGGACAAGACCCATCTATTAGATTAAGCATAATGATCATTTAGTTCTATTGCTATTGCTTTCATCATGACTTATACATATTCCTCTGACTTTGAGATTATGCAACTCTCGAATACCGGAGGAATACCTTGTGTGCTATCAAACGTCACAACGTAACTGGGTGATTATAAAGATGCTCTACAGGTGTCTCCGAAGGTGTTTGTTGAGTTGGCATAGATCGAGATTAGGATTTGTCACTCTGAGTATCGGAGAGGTATCTCTGGGCCTTCTCGGTAATGCACATCACTATAAGCCTTGCAAGCAATGTAACTAATGAGTTAGTTATAGGGTGATGGATTACGAAAAAAGTAAAGAGACTTGCCGATAACGAGATTGAACTAGGTATGATGATACCGACGATCGAATCTCGGGCAAGTAACATACCGATGACAAAGGGAATAATGTATGTTGTTATGCGGTTTGACCGATAAAGATCTTCTTAGAATATGTAGGAGCCAATATGAGCATCCAAGTTCCGCTATTGGTTATTAACCTGAGATGTGTCTCGGTCATGTCTACATAGTTCTCGAAGCCGTAGGGTCCGCACGCTTAACGTTCGATGACGATTTGTATTATGAGTTATGTGTTTTGGTGACCGAAGTTTGTTCGAAGTCCCGGATGAGATCACGGACATGACGAGGAGTCTTGAAATGGTCGAGAGGTAAAGATTGATATATTGGACTAGGGATGGGTGGCGTGGCCCCCCTTTCCTTCTCCCTCTCCCCCTTTCCCCTTTCCCCTTTCCGTTGGTTGGAAGGAGGGGGGGCGAATCCTACTTGGACTAGGAGTCCAAGTAGGACTCCCTCCTTGGCACGCCCCCCTTGGGCCGGCCACCTCTTCCTCCCCCCTTTATATACAGGGCAGGGGGCACCCCAAAGACACACCAAGATTTCTCTTAGCTGTGTGCGGTGCCCCCTCCATATTGTCGTAGTGCTTAGGTGAACCCCTGCGTAGATCACATCATCAACACCGTCACCATGCCGTCGTGCTGACGAAACTCTCCCTCGACCCTCTACTGGATCAAGAGCTCGAGGGACGTCATCATGCTGAACGTGTGCTAAACACGGAGGTGTCGTACATTCGGTACTTGGATCATGAAGACGTTTGACTACATCAACCGCGTTAACCTAGCGCTTCCGCTTTCGGTCTACGAGGGTACGTGGACACACTCTCCACGTCTCGTTTCTATGCATCTCCTAGATAGATCTTGCGTGATCATAGGAAATTTGTGAAATTGCATGCTACGTTCCCTAACAGTGGCATCCGAGCCAGGTCTATGCGTAGATGATATGCACGAGTAGAACACAAAGAGTTGTGGGCGATTATAGTCATACTACTTACCACCAACGTCTTACTTTGGTTCGGTGGTATCGTTGGATGAAGCGGCCCGGACCGACATTACATGACCACGTTCATGAGACTAATTCTACCGATGTGCTTTGCACACAGGTGGCTGGCGGGTGTCTGTTTCTCCAACTTTAGTTGAATTGAGTTTGACTACGGTCGGTCCTTGTTGAAGGTTAAAACAGCACACTTGACAAAATATCGTTGTGGTTTTGATGCGTAGGTAAGAACGGTTCTTGTTAGAAGCCCATAGCAGCCACGTAAAACTTGCAACAACAAAGTAGATGACGTCTAACTTGTTTTTGCAGGGCATGTTGTGATGTGATATGGTCAAGATGTGACGAGATATAAATTCTTGTATGAGATGAAATGTTTTGTAACAGTTATCGGCAATTGGCAGGAGCCATATGGTTCTCACTTTGTTGTATGAAATGCAATCGTTGTGTAATTGCTTTACTTTATCACTAAGCGGTAGCGATAGTCGTAGAAGCAATAGTTGGCGAGACGACAACGGCACTATGATGGAGATCAAGGTGTCAAGCCGGTGATGATGGAGATCATGACGATGCTTTGGAGATGGAGATCAAAGGCACAAGTTGATGATGGCCATATCATATCACATATTTTGATTGCATGTGATGTTTATCTTTTATGCATCTTATTTTACTTAGTACGGCGGTAGCATTATAAGATGATCCCTCACTAAATTTCAAGGTATAAGTGTTCTCCCTGAGTATGCACCATTTCTATAGTTCATCGTGCCGATACACCACGTGATGATCGGGTGTGATAAGCTCTACATTCACATACAACGGGTGCAAGCCAGTTTTGCACGTGCAGAATACTCGGGTTAAACTTGACGAGCCTAGCATATGCAGATATGGCCTCAGAACACTAAGACCGAAAGGTCGAACATGAATCATATAGTAGATATGATCAACATAGAGATGTTCACCATTGAAAACTACTCCATCTGGCGTGATGATCGGACATGGTTTAGTTGATATGGATCACGTGATCATTTAGATGACTAGAGGGATGTCTATCTAAGTGGGAGTTCTTAAGTAATATGATTAATTGAACTTTAATTTATCATGAACTTAGTCCTGATACTATTTGCAAATTATGTTGTAGATCAATAGCTCGCGTTATAGCTCCCCGTTTATTTTTGATATGTTCCTAGAGAAAATAAGTTGAAATATGATAGTAGCAATGATGCGGACTGGATGTGTGATCTGAGGAATATCCTCATTGCTACACAGAAGAATTATGTCCTTGATGCACCGCTAGGTGACTGACCTTTTGCAGGAGCAAATGCAGACATTATGAACGTTTGGCAAGCTCAGTATGATGACTAGTTGGTATTTTAGTGTGCCATGCTTTACGGCTTAGAATCGGGACTTCAAAAACATTTTGAACGCCGCGGAGCATATAAGATGTTCCAAGAGCTCAAATTGGTATTTCAGACTCATGCCCAAGTCGAGAGGTATGAGACCTCTGACAAGTACTTTGCCTACAAGATGGAGGAGAATAGCTCAACCAATGAGCATGTGCTCAGAATGTCTGAGTACTACAATCGCTTGAATCAAGTGGGAGTTAATCTTCCAGATAAGATAGTGATTGACAGAGTTTTCTAGTCACTATCACCAAGTTACTGGAACTTCATGATGAACTATAATATGCAAGGGATGAAGAAAACAATTCCCGAGCTCTTCGCGATGCTAAAAGCAGCGAAGGTAGAAATCAAGAAAGAACATCAAGTGTTGATGGTTAACAAGACCACTAGTTTCAAGAAAAGGGGCAAAGGAAAAGAAAGGGAACTTCAAAGAATGGCAAGCAAGTTGCCCCTCCCGTGAAGAAACCCAAAGCTAGACCTAAGCATGAAACTGAGTGCTTCTACTACAAAGGGAATGGTCACTGGAAGCGGGACTACCCCAAATACTTGGCGGATAAGAAGGATGGCAAAGTGAAAGGTATATTTGATATACATATTATTGATGTGTACTTTACTAGTGTTCATAGTAATCCTAGGGTATTTGATACCGGTTTAGTTGCTAAGATTAGTAACTCGAAACAGGAGTTACAAAATGAACAGAGACAATGATGTGTGTTGGAAGTGATTCCAAGGTTGATAAGATCACCATCGCATACTCCCTTTACCTTCGGGATTAGTGTTGAACCTAAATAAATGTTATTTGGTGTTTGTGTTGAGCATGAATATGATTGGATCATGTTTATTGCAATATAGTTATTCATTTAGGTTAGAGAATACTTGTTGTTCTGTTTACATGAATAAAACCTTCAATGTTCATACACCCAATGTGAATGGTTTGTTGAATCTCGGTCGTGGTTCTACACATATTCATAATATTGATGCCAAAAGATGCAAAGTTGATAATGAGAGTGCAACATATTTGTGGCACTGCCATTTAGGTCATATTGGTGTAAAGCGCATGAAGAAACTCCATGCGTGTGGACTTTTGGAATCACTTGATGCTTGCGAACCATGCCTATGCGGTCCGATGAGTGCTGTGGCTCGCGGTGGGTATCATTATTTTCTAACCTTCACATATGATTTGAGTAGATATGGGTATATCTACTTAATGAAACACAAGTCTGAAACATTTGAAAAGTTCAAAGAATTTCAGAGTGAAGTGGAGAATCATGGTAAAAAGAAAATAAAGTTTCTACGATCTGATTGCGGAGGCGAATATTTGAGTTACGAGTTTGGCCTTTGAGGGAGTCCTGGATTAGGGGGTCTTCGGACAGCCGGACTATATCCTTTGGCCGAACTGTTGGACTATGAAGATACAAGATTGAAGACTTCGTCCCGTGTCCGGATGGGACTCTACTTGGTGTGAAAGGCAAGCTAGGCAATACGGATATGTATATCTCCTCCTTTGTAACCGACCTTGTGTAACCCTAGCCCCCTCCGGTGTCTATATAAACCGGAGGGTTTTAGTCCGTAGGACAACATACAATCACACCATAGGCTAGCTTCTAGGGTTTAGCCTCTTTGATCTCGTGGTTGATCAACTCTTGTAATACTCATATCATCAAGAATAATCAAGCAGGACGTAGGGTATTACCTCCATCAAGAGGGCCCGAACCTGGGTAAACATCGTGTCCCCTGCCTCCTGTTACCATCCGCCTTAGACGCACAGTTCGGGACCCCCTACCCGAGATCCACCGGTTGTGACACCGACATTGGTGCTTTCATTGAGAGTTCCATTGTGTCGTCACCATAAGGCTTGATGGCTCCTTCGATCATCGCTAGCGATGCGGTCCAGGGTGAGGCTTTCCTCCCTGGACAGATCTTCATATTCGGGGGCTTTGCACCGTGGGCCAATTCGCTTGGCCATCTGGAGCAGATCGAGAGCTACGCCCCTGGCCATCAGGTCAGATTTGGAAACTTGAACTACACGTCCGACATCCGCGGAGACTTGATCTTCGACGGATTCAAGCCCATGTCGAACGCGCCGCACAGTCGCGACGAGCATGACGTAACTCTGCCGTCGGACAATGTTCGGGAGATCGCATCCGCAACTACTCCGTCCATCAATCCGGAGAAAGTCGCGCCATCCGAGAGCGGAGGGATGGACCCCGCCATGGAGGCCGCACTCTCAGTGGCGATAGAGCTGGATACTGACTTCACCCCTTACGAGAGCCGTGTCGCCGAACCACTGGATTCATCTCCGACCACGGACTCCGAGCCGCTCACATCCGTGCCCGTCGAGTCCCACTGGGCGCCGATCATGGAGTTCACCTCCGCGGATATCTTTCAGCACTCACCTTTCGGAGATGTGCTAAATTAATTAAGGTCTCTCTCCCTGTCAGGAGAACCTTGGCCAAACTATGTCCGGCTAGAATGGTATACGGACGATGAAGAAATTCGCTGCCCACCCACCACCCACCTAGTAGCCACTGTCGACGATTTAACAGACATGCTCGACTTCGACTCAGAAGACTTCGACGGTATGGACGACGAAGCCAGAGACGAACAGGAACCACCACCCTCAGGGCGCTGGACCGCCACCTCATCATATGATATATACATGGTGGACACCCCCAAAGAAGGCAATGGCGACGAGACATCAGAGGATGACCCCTCAAAGAAGCAACCCAAGCGCCGACGTCAGCGGCGCCGCTCTAAGTCCCACCGCAACAAGAGAAGTGATATCATCACAGGGGATAATAACACTCCGGATAGCGCCGAAGACAACAACAATCCCCTCCAGCACGGTGTAGAGCTAGAGGACGAAAAAGCTAGCCCTCTAGAGCAGGCGGCAGATGGAGAACCGGAGGAGGACAATTACACGCCTCTCTCCGAAGACGAGGCGAGCCTCGGCGATGACGAGTTTATCGTGCCTGAGGACCCCGTCGAGCAAGAGCGCTTCAAGCGCCGGCTTATGGCCACGGCAAATAGCCTGAAGAAAAAAGAGCAACAACTTCAGGCCGATCAAGACTTGCTAGCAGACAGGTGGACCGAAATCCTTGCGGCCAAGGAGCATGAACTAGAGCGCCCGTCCAAAAGTTACCCAAAACGCAGGCTGCTACCTCACCTCGAGGAGGAAGCATTGAAACATCATTCACCAGTGTCAATGCGGCTGACCGGCCACTACGCGGCCGAGCCAGAGAGGCGTTTCAGCCTAAAGTTTAGACCGCACCCCGTCGCCACTCAGTCAAACATACTAAGGCCCGGGGCAACACAGAGAACCTGCAAGACATCTTGGACAGTAAGGCAAAAATCGCAAGGTCAATATACGGGACACAGGCACGTGCGCCCACAAGGGACGATGATCTTCGCGTCGGATACACCAAGAGTAAATCCGGCCGGGCCGAATACAGCAGAAAAGACTCATACGAACTACGTTGGGATATAGCCCGGTATAGAGGTGCCGCACACCCCCTATGCTTCATTGATGAAGTTATGAATCATGAATTCTCGGAGGGTTTCAAACCCGTAAATATCGAATGGCACAACAGATTCCACTGTATGGATTGAGGATTTCCTCCTGCACATTCACATGGCTCGCGGTGACGATCTACATGCCATCAAGTACCTCCCACTAAAACTCAAAGGACCAGCTCGGCATTGGCTAAATAGCTTGCCAGCAGATTCCGTCGGCAGTTGGGAGGATCTGGAAGACACATTTCTTGACAACTTCCAGGGCACTTATGTGCGGCCACCGGATGCTGATGACTTGAGCCACATAACCCAGCAGCGAGGGGAATCGGCCAGACAATTCTAGGCACGGTTCCTGACTAAGAAAAATCAAATTGTAGACTGTCCGGATGCAGAGGCCCTAGCGGCATTCAAGCATAACATCCGCGACAAGTGGCTCACCCGCCACCTCGGCCAGGAGAAGCCGAAATCTATGGCAGCCCTCACGACACTCATGACCCGCTTTTGCGCGGGCGAGGACAGCTGGCTGGCTCGCAGCAACAACACATCGAGGAATCCGGATACCCCGGATACCAAAGATGCTAATGGTAGGCAGCGTCGTAATAGACCAAAGCACCGCAATAACGGCGATAACACCGAAGATATGAAAGTCAATGCCGGATTCAGAGGCTCTAGATCCGGTCAGCGAAAAAATCCATTTAAAAGAAATACTCCGGCTCCGTCTAGTCTGGATCGCATACTGGATCGCTCGTGTCAAATCCACGGCACCCCCGACAAGCCAGCCAATCACACCAATAGAGAATGCTGGGTGTTCAAGCAGGCCGGCAAGTTAAATGCCGAGAACAAGGACAAGGGGCTGCATAGCGATGACGAGGAGGAGCCCCGGCCGCCGAACACAGGAGGACAGAACGGGTTTCCCCTCAAGTGAAGACGGTGAACATGATATATGCAACCCACATTCCCAAGAGGGAGCGGAAGCGTGCACTAAGGGACGTCTATGCGATGGAGCCCATCGCCCCAAAGTTCAACCCATGGTCTGCTTGTCCGATCACCTTCAATCGCAGGGACCACCCCACTAGCATCCATCATGGCGGATCCGCGGCACTGGTCCTAGACCCCATCATTGATGGATTTCACCTCACTCGAGTCCTTATGGATGGTGGCAGCAGCCTGAACCTGCTCTATCAGGATACAGTGCGAAAAATGGGTATCGATCCCTCGAGGATCAAACCCAACAAAACCACCTTTAAAGGCGTCATCCCAGGTGTAGAGGCCCATTGCACAGGCTCAATCACACTGGAAGTGGTCTTTGGATCACCGGATAACTTCCGAAGTGAAGAGTTAATCTTCGACATCGTCCCGTTTCGCAGTGGCTATCATGCACTGCTCGGACGGACAACATTTGCAAAATTCAATGTAGTGCCGCATTATGCGTACCTCAAGCTCAAGATGCCAGGACCTCACGGGGTCATAACAGTAAATGGAAACACAGAACGCTCGCTCCGTACGGAAGAGCACACTACGGCCCTTGCAGCAGAGGCACAAAGCAGCCTGTTCAGGTAGGCCACTCATTCAGCGTCACAGCCCCCGGACACCTTGAAGCGAGTCCAGAACAAGTTGCAACAGGATCTCCAGGCACGATCAGAGCTCGTCTAGCAATCCGGCCCCCGTCCCAGTCCCAGCAAAGCGGCGAAATCCGTGCCGCGCGTACATAACTACGCATTGAAAATACCATGGACATAGGCGGGGGCACAATCAGGACACACCCCGCATTTCACTTAACCACACTAGGGGCTGTATACCTTTGACATTCCTTTTCTCTTTCAGGGCCTAACTCTTTGGAAGCCCTTTCCAGCAGTACGATTGCCGGACACATTCCGGAAGCAACAACCAAGGCGGCAAGAAGCTAAGATGAACACGGGAACCGCCAGGTGGTCTCTAGTAATACTTGATATACCCGCTTTTCACTATTTATGCTAGCTTGCCCTGGGATAGGACATTTCGAATTATCCTACTTTATGCTTATTGCACTACTTGTACCAGTACGCTTCGACGTATATTCAAATAACAATGCATATCATTAATCTGCCATTGCATTATTTAAGTTTTTCTCTTTCTCTTATATGTCCATTTACGACAATCCGCACCCGCACGTTCGGGTATGGTCAGTATGCCAGGGCATGGTTGTCAGAATCACGATTCTATTATACAATTCTACGACTTTACGATCCAAACTAACCCCTCTGATTCTACGATTTTAGTTCATAGAATCTATGTTTCTACGATCCTGATAGTGAAGATTCTACGATTTGCGATCCTACCATCGGAGCTCCGATCCGATTCAAAATCACGATTCTGACAAGCTTGTGCCAGGGGCTCTCGTTTACCCCATAATACTGTGCAAGAAGTCCGAACACTTTTGACAGTGCGGCACCCCGAACTTATTGCATTATATGCATCAGCTCTGAATCATGTCTTTGGTAAAATGTTGGGTTGCCCGGCTCCCATGCTTTGGTACCTTACGTTCCGCTATATCGGCTAAGGTAGCGGTGGGAGAACTACTGTGATTGTGTCCCGGTTCTTCTGGACGAGCACCTCAGTAGAGAAAGCCAAAAACTGACTGTCATGATAAGGCGAGATATTGGTCGCTGTTCAAGAGGTCTCAAGTCCTTAAAGACTTTTCCGCTTCGGGCGAGGAGTCGGCCTTGTCCGGATTAGGCGTGTATAGCGCCCCAAATTCGGCCCTCCGAATACCAGGGGCTTCGCCAAAAATTTAAAATCATAGACTTCTATGGCTAAGTGAGAGTGATAAAGCATTATAGTCCGATTGCCTGTTTCGTTGCGCTGAACACCTCCCTTGAAGGACCCAAAATTGGGGTATAGAGTGTTCAGTTTTACCCCAAACACCCCAGTACTAGTTACATGGGGGTAGAAGCCGACGACTGGCCAACTCTCAGATTTTATAAACGGCCGCATAGAAGGTAATATTTTAAATTAATAAAGCGTCGAATGGCGCAAAAGAACTCGTTTCATATTACAGGATCACATGGGCATGTTCATTCAAAAATTATATCCTTGGCACACTCATCTGCCACTAAGTGGGAACCCTTCAGGACGCTCTCATAGTAATTCTCGGGGCAGCGATGCTCCTTGCCCTTCGGCGGCCCCTCCTTCACCAGCTTCACGGCGTCCAGCTTCACCCAGTGCACCTTCGCCCGGGCAAAAGCCCTGCGTGCACCTTCGATGCAGACGGACCGCTTGATGACTTCAAGCCGTGGGCAGGCTTCCACAAGCCGCCTCACCAGACCGAAGTAGCTGCTGGACAGGGGCTCGCCAGGCCACATCCGGACTATAAGGCCCCTCATGGCCTGTTCGGCCGCCTTGTGAAGTTCGACCAACTGCTTCAGCTGGTCGCTCAAGGACACGGGGGTGTTCGGTCCCAGTATACTGAGACCAGAACAACTTCTCCGTTGAGCTCCCCTCCTCGTCCCGGTAAAACTCCGCGGCATCCAGTACACTGCGGGGAAGATCTGCAAACGCTCCTGGAGAGCTCCCAACTCGGGTAAGAAAAAGGAAAGTGTCCTTCACATGCTTGCTTTGCATATTGAATGCCTTACCCGCTGCTATATTCTTCACCGTGTCAATCTCCTGGAGGGCCTTGTGGGCTTCGGCCTTGGTGCTCCGGATGCTTTCAAGCGCCTGCGTGAGCTCAGACTCTCGCGTCTTGGAGTCAAGCTCCAAGGACTCGTGCTTTTTTGGCGAGAGCCTCGAGCTCTCTGCACCTCGCCTACTCGGACTTCTTGCTTCTCCTGTTCAATGCATTCTTTGGCCGCTTTGTCTTCGGCCTCGGACAACACCTTCCTCAGGATCTCCACCTCGGTCGTGGCCCCTGACAAATTCATGATGATCCTATTACTTTACACCCGAACTTCTTTTTAACTATATAGACAAGGGTATATCTTACCTTTTCTCTCTTCGAGCTGCCTCTTGGTAAGGCCGAGCTCGTCCTCGGACCGCTTCAGGTCCTGCTTCAGCGCAGAGACCTCCGCAGTATGTGCGGCAGCGGCCAGCAGTGAAGCCTGCACATACACATAGACATACTCTAATTAGACTCCTGAGTTATCATTTGATACTCTATTCGGCTTTTCTTCGCGAACGCCGAACAGAGCATCAGGGGCTACTATCTATGCGGTAATATTTTCTTATATTTTGAATGCTTACCTCAAAGCCTGTTAGGAGGCTGGCGCAAGCTTCGGTCAGTCCGTTTTTGGCGGACTGAACCTTCTCGACCACCGCAGTCATGATAGTGCGGTGCTCTTCATTGATGGAAGCGCTGTGAAGCGCTTCCAGCAAGTTGTCAGGTGCCTCTGGTTGGACAGAGGACACCGGCATGGATGGTTGGCCCCCCTTAATGGGGGACCGCCTGCCGGAGTCCGAAACCATCGAAGGTTTCGACGCAGTGTCCGGCTGGGGCCCGAACGCGAAGCCCGTAAGAGCCTTGCTCCCTTGGTACCCAAGGTCCGGGAGGTCGCCGTGAGGTGCCCCCAGGATCACCTCCCCTTGGCTCGGTGCCTTTTGAGACAACACCTTGGCATTGTCCGTAGGGCGAGGGGTGGAAGCGGTCGGAGGAGAACCGCTATTCATATCCAACGAGTCCAAAGAGCCGCTCGACGAGGGTACGTTGTAGGATCGAAAGTATGTCTAGAGGGGGGGGTGATTAGACTACTTGACCAAATAAAAATCTAGCCTTTTCCCAATTTTAGTTCTTGGCATATTTTAGCTATCTTAGCACAAGTCAAGCAAGCATGCAAAAGAGTATATGAGCAGCGGAAAGTAAAGCATGCAACTTGCAAGAATGTAAAGGGAAGGGTTTGGAGGATTCAAACGCAATTGGAGACACGGATGTTTTTGTCGTGGTTCCGATAGGTGGTGCTATCATACATCCACGTTGATGGAGACTTCAACCCACGGAGGGTAACGGTTCTGCGAGTCCACTGAGGGCTCCACCCACGAAGGGTCCACGAAGAAGCAACCTTGTCTATTCCATCACGGCCGTCGCCCACGAAGGACTTGCCTCACTAGCGGTAGATCTTCACGAAGTAGGCGATCTCCTTGCCCTTACAAACTCCTTGGTTCAACTCCACAATCTTGTCGGAGGCTCCCAAGTGACACCTAGCCAATCTAGGAGACACCACTCTCCAAGAAGTAACAAATGGTGTGTTGATGATGAACTCCTTGCTCTTGTGCTTCAAATGATAGTCTCCCCAACACTCAACTCTCTCTCACAGGATTTGGATTTGGTGCAAAGAAGATTTGAGTGGAAAGCAACTTGGGAAGGCTAGAGATCAAGATTCATATGGTTGGAATGGAATATCTTGACCTCAACACAAGTGTATGTGGTTCTCTCTCAGAAAATGTGTATTGGAAGTGTAGGTATGTTCTGATGGCTCTCTCTCTCACGAATGAAGAGTGGGTGGAGGGGTATATATAGTCTCCACACAGAATCTAACCGTTACACACAATTTGCCAAACTTGGTGGGACCGAATGGTTAAACTCGGTCGGACCGATTCAGCAAACCTAGTGACCGTTAGGATTTCGGTGGGACTGAGATGCAACTCGGTAGGACCGATATGGTTAGGGTTAGGGCATAACGTAATCTCGGTGTGACCGATTACACAAACTCGATGGGACCGATTTTGGTAATAAGCTAACCAGAGAGTTGGTCAGGTAAACTCGGTGGGACCGATTCGCTCATCTCGGTGAGACCGAAATGTTACAAAAGGGAAACAGAGAGTTTACATTGCAATCTCAGTGGGACTGATCGCTCATCTCGGTAAGACCGAAACGTTACGAAGGGAAACAGAGAGATTACAATCCCATCTCGGTGAGACCGAGATCCCTATCGGTGAAACCGAATTGCTAGGGTTTGTGGCAGTGGCTATGACATTTGAAACTCGGTGGCGCCGGATAGAAGGAATCGGTGGGGCCGAGTTTGACTTTTGGTTTAGGTCATATGTGGATGTGGGAAGGTAGTTGAGGGTTTTGGAGCATATCACTAAGCACTTTGAGCAAGCAAGCCATTAAGCAACACCTCATCCCTCCTTGATAGTATTGGCTTTTCCTATAGAATCAATGTGGTCTTGGATCACTAAAATATAAAATGTAGAGTCTTGATCTTGAAGCTTGAGCCAAACTTTTTGTCCTTAGAATTTTGAGGGATCCACTTTCCTCATCCATGCCATGCCATTCATTGAACTTTTCCTGAAATATTAATCTTGGAATAATGTTAGCTCAATGAGCTATATGTTGTTAGGAATTACCAAAACCACTCGGGGATAGTTGCACTTTCAATCTCCCCCTTTTTTGTAATTGATGACAACATATAGATCAAAGCTTCGACAAATGATAATAAGAGTGAAAGATATTGTCGCTTTGAGAAGTATGTGAAAAGCAAGAGCTCCCCCTAAATTTGTGCATATCTTAAGATTTGCTTTGGACTGCAAATGCACAATGAGTTAGGATCTTGGGTTACTCTTCCATGTCACATACATCTTGGTGGAGCGCTCAAAATGATAAGAATTAAATACATGCACTCATCACCAAGCAAAGTGAATGATCATATAAGGATAAGTAAGATAATGTCATCCAACAAGCATAAGTGTAGCTTATGATCAACCACATGATCATCAATGTCTCACAAATAATAGCATAGTATCTCAAGCAATCAAAAGCAAACAAAGTTCAACCACCAAAGCAAGAGAGAATAAAAAGCAACGCTCTCTCTCGAAGCCTAAGATCTATACATTTTTCTCCCCCTTTGGCAACAAGTTACCAAAAAGTTCATAGAAAATGCATAGCACTAGAATGTCTCTCAGGCTTGGTCTTTAGGTGGTGGTGTCCGGAGAAATCCAAGGACGAAGGCTTCAGTCGAAGTAGACGGAGCTGATGGGGTAGGTGCTGGAGCTGGTGGCACTGAAGCTGTAGCTGGTGCAGATGAAGTGGCTCTAGTGTCTGGTACAGGCACTGCAGCAGACCTCTGAGCTCGAGGCACTCTGGCAAATGCATCAGTGGTTGTCTTGCCCTTCCTCTCCTGCATGTCATCATGTAGCTGCTCCACAACAGACTGAATCTCAGTTACTTTGACATCTAAATCATAGAATTTTTGTTCCACGATTCTTTCCAGGCTCTCCTGGTTTTGAGTTAGGGTGGCCAACCCCTTCTCAATCCTCAGAGATGATGCTATCAATTAACCAAGCTGGTCCTGCTTGCTTTTCAAAAAGTACTCAGATGCCTCCTCTTGAGTTGGCATCTTGGCAGCCATCTCTCTCTTTGCCTTCTCCTTCTTTGCTTGTGCTTGCACAAAGGAGGGTTCATCTTCATTCATCACAACTTGGTTGTCCTCGAAGTCAGGATAGATAGGCAAGTGTTCCTTATCCAACAAGTATGTGCCTGTGCCCATCTTTGAGTTTATCAACTCCGGGATCTGTGGGGCATATCCACAACTTCTTTTCTGGTCAGCTGCTGTCCTCTTGATAGTCTCAACTATAAGGCTCATGACCTTGAACTTCTGTGGCACATCAAATATATGTAGAAAGTTAATTGCATGCCCTCTGATCATGTTGTGGTCACCTGACTTGGGCAAAAGAGTGTGCCTTAGGATCTAGTTGATCGTTGGCAGTCCTGACAGAAGAAAATGGACTGACCCAAACTTGAAAGTTTCAAGGGCATCTTCAGGAATCTCCTTGTACATCTGTGACATAGAATTGTGATCCATCTTTTTCTTGGCATAAACATCCAAGTCATCTTCACTTTCCTTTGGGGCATTGATCAGATTGGCCCATTCCTCAATAGTTGATTGGTACCTTGTACCTTCAGACATCCATACTATCCTGCCATCTGGATAGAAGTGTGCTGTGGAGTAGAATTGCATTATGAGCTCCTCATTCCACTTTGTGAGCTTCTTCCCAACAAAGTCTGCAAGTCCACAAGCACGGAAGCTGTTAAACACACCAGGATAGTGTTCCTCATTTTCCTTCATGTAGGTCCAGTTGACCCACCTCATATCACACACTATAGGCTTCTTGTGCAACAAAATTGTCTCATAGAAATCCTGCTGTTCCTTTGTGTGGAACCTGTAATCAACAGCAATCCTTCTCCTTGTAGCATATGGGTCAGTCTCTCTCCATTTCCTCAGTCCTGAGTCTCTCCTGATCTTCATGTTCTCAGCCACAAGATGAGCATCATTGTGGTCTGGAATTTTTGGCTTTAATTTTCTAAGAACATGCTCTTCATCTTCTTCTTCAGCAACAGTCTCAGGCACTGGGGCCTTGTTCTTCTCAGCAGCTAGTATGTTTCTAGTATTTCTCTTTGGTGCAGTGTTGGGCTTGGAGGCAGCTTTGGGTGCTTCTTTGGGCTTTGATGATGCAGCCCCTGTCCTGATAGCATCACCCATAAGCTTCTGTGCCTTGGGTGCTGGTGCAGCAACCTCTTCTTCCTCTTCTTCTTCCATCATGGAAGCCTTTCCAATCACTCTGGCCATGGTCTTCTTGACCCTTTCCTTCCTTTTCTTTCCTTCTGTAGCAGGCTCTTTGGGTTGAGATTCCAAAGATGCTTGAGAGGATGCTCTGGCCTTAGACATTGGTTGTCTTCCTGCTGGTCTTTTGATCTTCATCCCTGGCTTAAATGCAGCTGAGCTGTACTCCTTCTTAACCACTTTCTTCTTTGATGTGGCCTCATCCTCAGTGGCCACATAGTCTTCATCCTCAGACTCTGATGTTTTCTTCTTGCTTGCTCTAGTGGCAGCCTTTGGCAAATTGCTTGGGGTGCTCCTGCTACCATCATCTGAACTGCTAGAGGGACTAGTGCCCTCACTCAGGTGAACCTGCTCCTCTGACCTGTTCTGGCTGTCACTCTGGTCAGACATGTTGCAAACACTGACAGTAGACCCTGTGAATAGATATAGATGAGATAGAGTGGATGAGCATCACAAAATACAAAGATTTTTGCAAAAGAATGAGTCAAAAACTTAGTTTTAGTTTTCCACAGAAAGAATTTCGGATCAACCGATTTGCAAACTCGGTGATACCGAAGCAGCTGTTGGAACCTAAACTAGTGAACTCGGTCAGACCGAGTCACAGTTCGGTGGCACCGAGACTGCTAGGGTTTCACAAAGTCCTGAACTCGGTCACACCGATTTGCAATTCTCGGTCAGACCGAGAACCACATGTGCAATGGCCTTGGCCGAATCGGTGGAACCGAGTTCTGCAACCCGGTGGGTCCGAGATGGTTTCGGCGGAAACCTAACCCTAAATTTTCGATTCAACTCTAATCTACGGAGTGTTTTGACTGGATAGAAGCGTTTCAATCGTGGTAAGAAACATAATGAACACAATGTGCTAGGAATCGGACGGAGATAGCACTGTGATCGAGTCCATACCCTAGTTCGGCGGTGAACTCGCTATGGCGGCAACGGCGGGGAAGAATCCTGTTGACAGCGGCGGAGACCAGCGACAGGAGGCGGCTGGCGACGAGGAAGACGATCCGGAGACCCTGGAGGCAGAGCGAGCTATGCGCGGGCGAAGGGGTTTCGGAGAAATTTCCAAAATTTTGCCCGTGAGTATATATAGCCCGACTCTGTCGGTGTGACCGAGTGGAACAACTCGGTGGCACCGAGATGCATAACTGTTGTCAGTTACAGCAACTCGGTGTGATCGAAAAGTTCAAATCGGTTGCACCGAGATTGAAAACCTAGATTGACTTAGTGATCTCGGTATGACTGAAATGGAGGAATCGGTTAGACCGAAACACACAAAGAAGTTTTCGAAGTTTAAGTCTATGACGAATCGGGGACTCCGAGTGCTCCTCACACAGAGTGGTTCGAATCTGACTTGATCAAATTTTGTGATGTAGCATGAACAGAGTTTGAGACGAGAAAAGCATAGATAGCTAGAGAGGGTTCTTAGGCATTCTTGTCCATCCACTTGGCAGAAGAAAAGAAACCAATCAATCAAAACAACAAGTGGATGTCCTCGAATGAGTAAAATATGCAATCAACATGCTCACACAATAAAATGGCAATTGAAATATGTGGCAAAGCATGCACAACCAATTCTAGCATCTATCAAACAATTTGCGATGGCTAGGTCATCTATATTTGAGTATATTGACTTAGGAGTCAAATGAGAACATTTGATCATAGGTCATACTCATCGTTTAAGCACAAGTGGGGTTACCACTTTTACATAAAGCATTGTTGTGTTCACACCATTAGAGTTGCTTTAGCTCAATTCTTAGAGTAAAGCTCCCCCTAGATGTGAGATCCCCCCTAAGAGGGATGAACTAACCTTGGGTTTTGTCGATGATGACTTCATTTAGATGTTGAAGATGTGGATGCTCAATGTTGATGTAGATCATTTGGAGCTATCCATTGGAGTGAGTTGCACTTTCAATACCTACACGGGTTAGTCCCACAAGGAACAAACAAGGATATCCATAGACATAGAGTGATGCACACACAAGATGATGTCTATGAAAGCTTTTAGGTTACCTTGTCCCTTGTCTTACCAACAAGAGGGTTTGTGACTCCTTGAACTAGTGCAAGATGTGGAAGTTGATTGCACTTGTTCTTGCCAAGATGATAAGAGTGAAGTATGTTGGCGGAGTCACCCTCAAGAACTCTCTAGTTCTTCTTCTTCGGGATCCACACCATCTTGATGGGAATCCTCGGTGTTGTAGTTGTACTTGATGAAGTGGAACTTGAAGTAGTCCTGGGAACCCACTTGACCAAGGCCTTAGGAGCTTCTTCAAATGCATCAATTTCCTCTTGAAGCTTGTCCTTGCCTTTTTGCTTGTGGTCTTGTGGTGGAAGATCATCTTGAGCTTGTGTCCCTTGGAGAGAAGTAGGATCATACTTCTCTTGTTGAGGAACAAACTTCATCTTGGGGTATTGATCTTCTTCCCACTCAACTCCATTGGCATTGAACTTTCGTTCAAAACCAACACCTTGATTCTTCCGGTGCCTTCCTTGCTTGCGTACTATTTCCTCGAATTGCTTACTTTCGGCAAGGCTCTTGTAAACACCTTTCTCTATAATTCCCTTCAACAAGCTATTTTCTTGCTCAAGTGTAACTTGGCTAAGAGAATCATTAGTGGAATCAAGAGAACTACTAGAAGCAACAATATTGGATTTAGCATGATTATTGTTACTACTAGAGGAAGAATCTTTCTTGTTCTTGTTACTAGACTTGACTTGAGGCATGTAAGTGGATAAGAGTAAACGCTTGGCAATGTAAGAAGAACTTTTCTTGCGAAGATCATCATTGATTGCTTTTAAGAACTCATGCTCTTTCTCAAGGTTGAGCTTTTCAAAGCGCAATTTCTCATGAGTCCTTAAAAGTTCTCGATGATCTCCTAAGATAGTTTCATGAGCTAACTTAAGAGTGTTTAGTTCTTTTGTTAGAGACTCAATCTTCTCCTTATCATTGTCATTCGTTTTATCTTGATTAGCATGATTAATTGACGTTTCATCATAGTATTCATCACTAGAGTTGTCAACAAGTAAATCATCATCACTTAACAAGTCATCTTCATCACTATTAAAATCAACATACTCGGGGTGTGATACCTTTGGGCCTTTAGCCATGAAGCATGTTCCAACTCCTTCATTTGGTGAGTCAAATATGTCGTAGGAGTTGGTTGTCACAAGTGCTAGACCGGCAACACCTTCACCTTGAGTATATTCGGAGTCGGAGTGATAGCTTCTCTCGGAGTGGTTGTCGGAGTCGGATCCGGATACCCATTCACCAACATGAGCTTGATGTCTTCGTTTTGTGTAGCTCCTTGATGACTTGTCCTTTCTTTCCGAATCCTTGCTTCTCCGTGAGGGTCTTCGTTCATAACGGTCATCTCTACTCCTTCTTTCTCTAGATGGTGATTCTTCTCTTCTACTTCTTCTCTTGGGAGAATCTTCTCTTCTCTTGTAGGGGGTCTTACACTCATTGGAATAGTGTCCGGGCCTTCCACAATTGTAGCAGTTTCGCTCTCGACTAGAAGATCTTTTGTCATTGTAGGACCTTGATTTGGAGCTTCTCTCTTTGCTTCTACTCTTGTAGAACTTGTTGAAGTTCTTCACCATTAATCTCAATTCTTCATTGAAGGTTTGTTTCTCACTCGATGATGTGGAGGCTTCACATGAGGCTTTGTAAGCACCACTTGATTTGTTGTGAAGTTCCTCTTTATCCTTGAGTGACATCTCATGAGCAACAATTCTTCCGATGACTTCCATTGGCTTGAGATCTTTGTAATTGGGCATCATTTGGATCATTGTGCACATGGTATCATATTTTGCATCCAAGGCTCTTAGGATCTTCTTGATGATGAATCTATCGGTCATCTCTTCACTCCCTAAGCCGTCAATCTCATTTGTGATAAGAGCAAGACTAGAGTACATTTCAGCGACACCTTCACCATCCTTCATTTTGAACTTGTCAAGTTGACTTTGAAGCACATCCAACTTGGATTCCTTGACGGAGTCGGTACCTTCATGCATGTCAATCAAAGTATCCCAAATTTCCTTTGCATTCTCAAGACGGCTGATTTTGTTGAATTCTTCGGGGCACAATCCGTTGAAGAGGATATCACAAGCTTGAGCGTTGTATTGTAGCATCTTCAACTCATCCGCGGTAGCTTCACGATTTGGTTCTTTCCCATCAAAGAATTCACCTTGCAAGCCAACACACACAATAGCCCAAACGGCGGGGTTATGTCCAAGAATATGCATTTTCATCTTATGCTTCCAACTAGCAAAATTAGTACCATCAAAGTAAGGACCTCTACGGTGATAATTTCCCTCGCTAGACGCCATACTGTCCTAGGTTGTGAAGCCAAGGCTATGACCACCAAAAGCTATGGAAATCAAAGCAAATGGAGACCAAAGCTCTGATACCACTTGTAGGATCGAAAGTATGTCTAGAGGGGGGTGATTAGACTACTTGACCAAATAAAAATCTAGCCTTTTCCCAATTTTAGTTCTTGGCAGATTTTAGCTATCTAAGCACAAGTCAAACAAGCATGAAAAAGAGTATATGAGCAGCGGAAAGTAAAGCATGCAACTTGCAAGAATGTAAAGGGAAGGGTTTGGAGGATTCAAACGCAATTGGAGACACGGATGTTTTTGTCGTGGTTCCGATAGGTGGTGCTATCGTACATCCACGTTGATGGAGACTTCAACCCATGGAGGGTAACGGTTGCGCGAGTCCACGGAGGGCTCCACCCACGAAGGGTCCATGAAGAAGCAACCTTGTCTATTCCATCACGGTCGTCGCCCACAAAGGACTTGCCTCACTAGCGGTAGATCTTCACGAAGTAGGCGATCTCCTTGCCCTTACAGACTCCTTGGTTCAACTCCACAATCTTGTCGGAGGATCCCAAGTGACACCTAGCCAATCTAGGAGACACCACTCTCCAAGAAGTAACAAATGGTGTGTTGATGATGAACTCCTTGCTCTTGTTCTTCAAATGATAGTCTCCCCAACACTCAACTCTCTCTCACAGGATTTGGATTTGGTGCAAAGAAGATTTGAGTGGAAAGCAACTTGGGAAGGCTAGAGATCAAGATTCATATGGTTGGAATGGAATATCTTGACCTCAACAGAAGTGTAGGTGGTTCTCTCTCAGAAAATGTGTATTGGAAGTGTAGGTATGTTCTGATGGCTCTCTCGCACGAATGAAGAGTGGGTGGAGGGGTATATATAGTCTCCACACAGAATCTAACCGTTACACACAATTTGCCAAACTCGGTGGGACCGAATGGTTAAACTCGGTCGGACCGATCCAGCAAACCTAGTGACCGTTAGGATTTTCGGTGGGACTGAGATGCAACTCGGTAGGACCGATATGGTTAGGGTTAGGGCATAACGTAATCTCGGTGTGACCGATTACACAAACTTGGTGGGACCGATTTTGGTAATAAGCTAACCAGAGAGTTGGTCAGGTAAACTTGGTGGGACCAATTCGCTCATCTCGGTGAGACCGAAATGTTACAAAAGGGAAATAGAGAGTTTACATTGCAATCTCGGTGGGACCGATCGTTCATCTCGGTAAGACCAAAACGTTACGAAGGGAAACAGAGAGATTACAATCCCATCTCGGTGAGACCGAGATCCCTATCGGTGAAACCGAATTGCTAGGGTTTGTGGCAGTGGCTATGACATTTGAAACTCGGTGGCGCCGGATAGAAGGAATCGGTGGGGACGAGTTTGACTTTTGGTTTAGGTCATATGTGGATGTGGGAAGGTAGTTGAGGGTTTTGGAGCATATCACTAAGCACTTTGAGCAAGCAAGCCATTAAGCAACACCTCATCCCTCCTTGATAGTATCGGCTTTTCCTATAGACTCAATGTGGTCTTGGATCACTAAAATATAAAATGTAGAGTCTTGATCTTGAAGCTTGAGCCAAACTTTTTGTCCTTAGAATTTTGAGGGATCCACTTTCCTCATCCATGCCATGCCATTCATTGAGCTTTTCCTGAAATATTAATCTTGGAATAATGTTAGCTCAATGAGCTATATGTTGTTAGGAATTACCAAAACCACCCGGGGATAGTTGCACTTTCATACGTCGAGATGAGCTTGGGACGGACTGCATAATCACGTTCGGCATGAGGAAAGGCAGTACAATAAAACATACCATGAATTACTATGGTGTCCGGACACTTACGACTTCGCCAGGGGCTTGTTCCTGGGTAGCCACTCGTCGCCGTTGTCGGCGGCCGTCGTGGCACAGTCCGGAGGGAGGGTCTTTCCCTTCTTGGACCCTTCGGCCTCCCCGGATGGGTCGACCTTCCTTTTCTTGTCTCCCCCGGCTAGGGGGGGACTTTTCTCCTCTTCCTCGTTTCCGTGGAAGGAGTGTGCGTCGTAGTCATCGGACGATGAGTCCGATATAACCTTGCACCGGAGACCCTTTCGGGTCCCCGTGGCCTTCTTCTTGGCCTTCTTTTCCGGCACCTCGTAAGGTGCCGGAGTCAGCATCTTCGTTAGAAGAGCGTCTGCATTATCTTCGGGTAGGGGGGCTGGGCAATCAAGCTGCTCCGCTGTCTCTATCCAGTCCTGTTAATGACATGAAAGCTTAGATCTAGCACATAACTAAACCAGGGCAAATAAATACCCTGAGAGATATAAAATCCTACCAGATGGGCGCGGCGCTTTGTGCTGAGTCTGTGGTCCTCGGTGAGGGAGGGAGGCATCTCGGAGCCCTTGAACAACACCCTCCAGACGTCCTCGTGCGTCATGTCGTAGAGCTCTCGCAGCGTTTGGTGCTTGGCCGAGTCGAACTCCCACAAAACAAATGCCCGTCATTGACACGGAAGGATCCGACGGAAGAGCATAACCTGGACCACGTTGACGAGCTTGATTTTCTTGTTCGTCATGTTCCGGATGCAGGTCTGGAGTCCGGTCAGCTCTACCGAAGAACCCCAGGACAGGCCCTTCTTTTTCCAGGAGGTGAGCCGCGTGGGGATTCCGGATCAAAATTTGGGGGCCGCCACCCAGTTGGAGTCGCGCGGCTCGGTGATGTAGAACCACCCCGATTGCCACCCCTTTATGGTATCCACGTAGGTGCCCTCGAGCCAGGTGACATTAGGCATCTTGCCCACCATGGCGCCTCCGCACTTTGCTTGCTGGCCACCCACCACCTTCGGTTTGACATTGAAGGTTTTCAGCCATAGGCCAAAGTGGGGCCTGATGCGGAGGAAGGCCTCGCACACGACGATAAACGCCGAGATGTTGATGATGAAATTGGGGGCCAGATCATGAAAATACAGCCCATAGTAGAACATGAGCCCGCGGACAAACGGGTGGAAAGGAAATCCCAGTCCGCGGACGAAATGGGTAAGAAAAACTACCCTCTCATGGGGTTCGGGCGTGGGGACGATCTGCCCCGCATTTGGCAGCCGGTGCGCGATATCCGCGGCCAAGTATCCGGCTTCCCGTAACTTTTTGATGTTCACCATCCACTTGCCTCCTGCTCCGGACATGATTGGAGTGGTTTGAGAAGAAGAACGCGAGCTTGGGCGCTAGAGCTCGAGTGTGCGGGAATGGGTAAGCGAGAAGGAAGAAGGAGTGGGTGAAAAAAAGTAAATCATTGTCCCTTTATAAGGGCAGAGGAGGCGGTGTGTCTGCCCACTTGCCTGGCAAAACCGCTTATTCCCCAGGCGCCGTAATTGATGGCGCGGTTGGGTTACCCACGTCTGTATTGATGAGAATCCCGTGATAAGGGGAAGACGATCTCTGCTTTGACCAGACGTATCAAGAAGACTGCCTCACGATATGTGCGGAGCTGGTTGAGAAAAGCGGTTCGAATAATAACCGGGCCATGGTGTGATGTCATGCTATCAAAACGTGTCAGCAGATTATATTTGTGGAAATATTATTCTCTCTACGGTGGTATGTGGAACTTATTTTGCAGGGTTGGACACTATCCTTGCATTCAAACTCTTCCATGGTGTATTCGGAGGAGGAACCCGCCTTGCAATGCCGAAGACAACACTGCGCGCCGGACTCATCGTCATTGAAGCTTGGTTCAGGGGCTACTGAGGGAGTCCTGGATTAGGGGGTCTCCGGACAGCCGGACTATATCCTTTGGCCGGACTGTTGGACTATGAAGATACAAGATTGAAGACTTCGTCCCGTGTCTGGATGGGACTCTACTTGGCGTGAAAGGCAAGCTAGGCAATACGGATATGTATATCTCCTCCTTTGTAACTGACCTTGTGTAACCCTAGCCCCCTCCGGTGTCTATATAAACCGGAGGGTTTTAGTCCGTAGGACAACATACAATCATACCATAGGCTAGCTTCTAGGGTTTATCCTCTTTGATCTCGTGGTAGATAAACTCTTGTAATACTCATATCATCAAGAACAATCAAGCATGACGTAGGGTATTACCTCCATCAAGAGGGCCCGAACCTGGGTAAACATCGTGTCCCCTGCCTCCTGTTACCATCCGCCTTAGATGCACAGTTCGGGACCCCCTACCCGAGATCCGCCGGTTTTGACACCGACATCCTTCATTTAAAACAATGTGGAATAGTTTTAGAACTCACGCCACCTGGAATACCACAGTGTAATGGTGTGTCCGAACGTCGTAACCGTACTTTATTAGATATGGTGTGACCTATGATGTCTCTTACCAATTTACCACTATCGTTTTGGGGTTATGCATTAGAGACAGCTGCATTCACGTTAAATAGGCACCATCTAAATCTGTTGAGACGACACCATATGAACTGCGGTTTGGAAAAAAAAACCAAGCTGTCGTTTCTTAAAGTTTGGGGATGCGATGCTTATGTGAAAAAGCTTTAACCCGATAAGCTTGAACCCAAATCAGAGAAATGTGTCTTCATAGGATACCCAAAGGAGACTGTTGGGTACACCCTCTATGACAGATCCGAAGGCAAGATATTCGTTGCTAAGAATGGATCCTTTCTATAGAAGGAGTTTCTCTCAAAAGAAGTGAGTGGGAGGAAAGTAGAACTTGATGAGCTAATTGTACCTTCTCCCGAATTGGAAAGTAGATCATCACAGAAACCAGTTCCAGTGATTCCTACACCAATTAGTGAGGAAGCTAATGATGATGATCATGAAACTTCAGATCAAGTTACTACCGAACCTAGTAGGTCAACTAGATTATGATCCGCACCAGAGTGGTACGGTAATCTTGTTATGGAGGTCATGTTACTTGACCATGACGAACCTACGAACTATGAGGAAGCGATGATGAGCCCAGATTCCGTGAAATGGCTTGAGGCCATGAAATCTGAGATAGGATCCATCTATGAGAACAAAGTGTGGACTTTGGTGGACTTGCCCGATGATCGGCAAGCCATTGATAATAAATGGATCTTCAAGAGGAAGACAGACACTGATGGTAGTGTTACTATCTACAAAGCTCGACTTGTTATAAAAGGGTTTCGATAAGTTCAAGGTGTTGATTACGATAAGATTTTCTCACTCGTAGCGATGCTTAAAGTCTGTCCGAATCATGTTGCCACATTTTATGAAATCTGGCAAATGGATGTCAAAACTGCATTCCTTAATGGATTTATTAAAGAAGAGTTGTATATGATGCAACCAGAAGGTTTTCTCAATCCTAAAGGTGCTAACCAAGTGTGTAAGATCTAGCGATCTGCTACGTCTTGAGCTTGCGTTGGTTTTCCTCGAAGAGGAAGGGATGATGCAGCAGAGTAGCGTAAGTATTTCCCTCAGTTTTTCAGAACCAAGGTATCAATCCAGTAGGAGGCCACGCTCAAGTCCCTCGTACCTACACAAAACGATAGCTACTCGCAACCAACGTGATTAGGGGTTGTCAATCCCTTCACGGTCACTTACGAGAGTGAGATCTGATAGATATAATATTTTTGGTATTTTTGGTATAAAGATGCAAAGTAAAAAGTAAAGGCAAAGTAAAAAAGTAAAGCAAGATTAAAGTGATTGATATGATGAGAATAGACCCGGGGGCCATATGTTTCACTAGTGGCTTCTCTCAAGAGCATAAGTATTCTATGGTGGGTGAACAAATTACTGTTGAGAAATTGACAGAATTGAGCATAGTTATGAGAATATCTAGGCATGATCATGTATATAGGCATCACGTCCGTGACAAGTAGATCGAAACGATTCTGCATCTACTACTATTACTCCACTCATCGACCGCTATCCAGCATGCATCTAGAGTATTAAGTTAAAAACAGAGTAACACCTTAAGCAAGATGACATGATGTAGAGAGATAAATTCATGCAATATGAAATAAACCCCATCTTATTATCCTCGATGGCAACGATACAATACGTGCCTTGCTGCCCCTTCTGTCACTGGGTAAGGACGCCGCAAGATCGAACCCAAAGCTAAGCATTTCTCCCATGGCAAGAACTACCAATCTAGTTGGCCAAACCAAACGGATAATTCGAAGAGACTTGCAAAGATAACCAATCATGCATAAAAGAATTCAGAGAAGATTCAAATATTATTCATAGATAGACTTGATCATAAACCCACAATTCATCGATCTCAACAAACACACCGCAAAAAGAAGATTACATCGAATAGATCTCCACAAGAGAGGGGAGAACTTTGTATTGAGATTCAAAGAGAGAGAATAAGCCATCTAGCTACTAACTATGGACCCGAAGGTCCGAGGTAAACTACTCACACTTCATCGGAGAGGCTATGATGATGTAGAAGCCCTCCGTGATGATGGCCCTCTTCCGGCGGAGCTCCGCAACAGGCCCCAAGATGGGATCTCGTGGATACAGAAAGTTGCGGCGGTGGAATTAGGTTTTTGGCTCCTATTCTGATCGTTTGGGGGTACGTAGGTATATATAGGAGGAAGGAGTACGTCGATGGAGCACCGAGGGGCCCACGAGGCAGGGGGCGCCCCCCCACCCTCGTGACCTCCTCTTTGACCCCCTGGAGTAGGGTCCAAGTCTCCTGGATCACGTTCGGTAAGAAAATCACGTTCCCGAAGATTTTATTCCGTTTGGACTCCGTTTGATATTCTGTTTCTCTGAAACACTAAAATAGGCAAAAAAACAGCAATTCTGGGCTGGGCCTCCGGTTAATAGGTTAGTCCCAAAAATAATATAAAAGTGGAAAATAAAGCCCAATATAGTCCAAAACAGTAGATAATATAGCATGGAGCAATCAAAAATTATAGATACGTTGGAGACGTATCACGATCCATCTATGCACTGGTGCAAGTATCTCGGAGTTGGAATATACGCTTTGATGAGTTGATCAAAGCATATAGTTTTATACAGACTTGCGGTGAAGCCTGTATTTACAAGAACGTGAGTGGGAGCACTACAACCTTTCTGATAAGTATATGTGAATGACATATTGTTAATTGGAAATGATGTAGAATTTTTCTGGAAAGCATAAAGGAGTGTTTGAAAGGAGTATTTAAACAAAGACCTCGATGAAGCTACTTACATATTGGGCATCAAGGTCTATAAAGATAGATCAAGACGCTTGATGAGACTTTCGATGAGTACATACCTTGATAATATTTTGAAGGAGTTCAAAATGGATCAGTCAAAGAAGGAGTTCTTGCCTGAGTTGTAAGGTATGAAGTTGAGTAAGACTCAAAACCCGACCACGACGGAAGATAGAGAGAGAATGCAAGTCATTTCCTATGCCTCAGCCAAAGGTTTTATAAAGTATGCCATTCTGTATACCAGACCTATTGTGTACCTTGCCATGAGTTTGGCAAAGGGGTACAATAGTGATCCAGAAGTGGATCACTGGACAGCGGTCAAAATTATCCTTAGTTAGCTAAGAGGACTAAGGAAATATGTCTCGGTTATGGAGGTGATAAAGAGTTCGTTGTAAAGAGTTATGTAGATGCATGCTTTTACAACGATCTAGATGACTCTGAGTGTCAATCTAGATACACATTGAAAGTGGGAGCATTTAGCTAGAGTAGCTCCATGCAGAGCATTGTGACATAGAAAATTTGCAAAATACATACAACTCTGAATGTGGCAGACCCGGTGACTAAACTTCTCTCATAAGCAAAACATGATCACACCGTAGTACTCTTTGGGTGTTAATCACATAGTGATGTGAACTAGATTATTGACTCTAGTAAATGCTTTCGGGGTTAGTCACATGGAGATGTGAACTAATCACATAAAGATGTGAACTATTGGTGCGAAAATCACATGACGATGTGAACTAGATTATTGACTCTAGTGCAAGTGGGAGACTGAAGGAAATATGCCCTAGAGGCAATAATAAAAGTTGTTATTTATATTTCCTTATATCATGATAAATGTTTATTATTCATGCTAGAATTGTATTAACCGGAAACCTAGTACATGTCTGAATACATAGACAAACAGAGTGTCCCTAGTATGTCTCTACTTGACTAGCTCGTTAATCAAAGATGGTTAAGTTTCTTGACCATGGACATGTGTTGTCATTTGATGAACTGGATCACATCATTAGAGAATGATGTTATGGACAAGACCCATCCGTTAGCTTAAGCATAATGATCAATTAGTTTTATTGCTATTGCTTTCTTCATGACTTATACACATTCCTTTGACTATGAGATTATGCAACTCCCGAATACCGGAGGAACACCTTGTGTGCTATCAAAAGTCACAACGTAACTGGGTGATTATAAAGATGCTCTATAGGTGTCTACGAAGGTGTTTGTTGAGTTGGCATAGATCGAGATTAGGATTTGTCACTCTGAGTATCGAAGAGGTATCTCTGGGCCCTCCCGGTAATGCACATCACTATAAGCCTTGCAAGCAATGTGACTAATGAGTTAGTTACGGGATGATGCATTAGGGAACAAGTAAAGAGACTTGCCGGTAACGAGATTGAACTAGGTATGATGATACCGACGATGGAATCTCAGGCAAGTAACATACCGATGACAAAGGGAATAATGTATGTTGTTATGCGATTTGACCGATAAAGATCTTTGTAGAATATGTAGGAGCCAATATGAGCATCTAGGTTCCGCTATTGGTTATTGACCGGAGATGTGTCTCGGTCATGTCTACATAGTTCTCGAACCCGTAGGCTCCGCACGCTTAATGTTCTATGACAATTTATATTATGAGTTATGTGTTTTGGTGACCGAAGTTTGTTCAGAGTCTCGGATGAGATCACGGACATGACGAGGAGTCTCGAAATGGTCGAGAGGTAAAGATTGATATATTGGACTAGGGGTGGGTGGCGCAGCCCCCTTTCCTTCTCCCTCTCCCCTCTCCCCCCTTTCCCCTTTCCTTTGGTTGGAAGGAGGGGGTCTGAATCCTACTTGGACTAGGAGCCCAAGTAGGACTCCCTCCATGGCGCGCCCCCCTTGGGCTGGCCACCTCTTCCCCCCTTTATATACGGGGGCGGGGGGCACCCCAAAGACACACCAAGATTTCTGTTAGCCGTGTGTGGTGCCCCCCTCCACAGTTTACCACCTCGGTCATATTGTCGTAGTGCTTAGGTGAAGCCCTGCACGGATCACATCATCAACACGGTCACCACGCCATCGTGCTGACGAAACTCTCCCTAGACCCTCTACTGGATCAAGAGCTTGAGGGACGTCATCGTGCTGAACGTGTGCTGAACATGGAGGTGCCATATGTTTGGTACTTGGATCGGTTGGATCATGAAGACGTTCGACTACATCAACCGCATTAACCTAACGCTTCCGCTTTTGGTCTACGAGGGGACACGGACACACTCTCCCCATCTCATTGCTATGAATTTCCTAGATAGATCTTGCGTGACCATAGGAATAGAAGGAAAACTTTGACTCTTTGCATAAAAATAAATACATAAAAGTAAAAGATAGGCCCTTCATAGAGGGAAGAAGAGGTTGCCATGCGCTTATTTGTTTGTATTCTCAACTCCTTAGTGCAAAAAATGTCATGTTGCATTGCCCCTTATGATAGCGACCTTTATTATGCATTCTGTCGCTTTTATTCTTCACCATCACAAGTTCATACAACGCTCAATTTTCTCTTACACTAAATGATCTCACACTTTTAGAAACAATTTTTATTGCCTTTTTGCACCAATGACAACTTACTTGACGGATCTTGCTCAATCCCTAGGTAGGTATGGTGGACTCTTGAAAATAAGATTTGGGTTTAAGTGTTTTTGGATGCACAAGTAGTATCTTTACTTAGTGCAGAATTTTTGGCTACCAAAGATAGGGGGCAAGCACCACATGTTAAAAGATCCATGACAATATGACTTCTATGTGAATATAAACAAACATAAACCATTAGGTTGTCTTCCTTGTCCAACGTCAACAATTTTGGCATATAATTTTTGATGAGGGCTCACAATCACAAAAGATTTCGAGGATAGTATATTTATATGTGAATCTTCTCTTCCGTTATTAATTATTTCATGAGTTGCATCATTGACTAATGCTATGTTTGTCAATCTCTAATAAAATTTTCTACTTATACTTTTTCTTATGTGGTGTCATCACCTACCATAAGATTAGTATATGATCTTCTTGATTTATTACCTTTTATTTATTTATTTCCTTTCTTTTTATTTATTTCCTTTCTTTTAATTTCAACATGAAAGCAAAGAAAGCAAAAACCCAAACTAAACTTTATTATATATCTCGCACACGATTACAAGGATAGACCACTAAGCAAACTCTCAAAGAAGAAAGGACCAAACTAAACTTTTATTCATCTAAAGCAAAAGATCGAACTAAAATAAGTAAAGGCAAAAAGATAGTGGGATGACACGATACCGGGGCACCTCCCCCAAGCTTGGCGGAAGCCAAGGGGAGTGCCCATACCCGATACTCAATTCTCTTTTGGTGATGAAGAAGAAGGTGTTGGTGATGAAGAAGGGATCTTGTCCTCGGGTTTCCATGGCAGAGGTCCACCATCATAAGAGGAAGAGTGAGTGTCACGGGTCCTGCAACCAGTAGCCAAACTCATACCTTTAAATATTGCCTCATATTCAAAGACTTGGTTTTGGAGATTGTAAATTTGGCTTTGGAGGAAGTGGATTTGCTCGTTGAGGGTGAAGACGATGTCCTTCATGGGCTTGCCATCCACCTAGAGATCACAGGAAAGGTCCACAATCATGAGGTGATTGGCATTGAGTCCACGCTCCACCATCGCCTTGCAGCGGAAGACATCTTGTTCCATAGCTTCAAGCCTGGCCTCCATGGTTCTCGTCCCCTTAGGACCGGTCACATCACAGAGGTGAAGCACCCCCTCATGCATATGGATGACTTGAGGGTGCTGCACCACCTCCCGCAAATATGGGTTGATGACGTTCTTGAAGAACTTGTCCTTGGAGGAGCTTGAAGCGGCCATGGTAGATGGGATCTGACAGAAAACAACAAGAAAAGAAAACAGAAGATTTCTCCGTGATACGGTGATCAATAGGTTCGGGGGGTATATAAAGATTTTTTATCTTGGGAAACAATCAAGCTGTAGAAAAATGGAGTCCAGAAGGTACCCCAGGTGGGCACAACCCACCTGGGCGCGCCTGGCAAGCCAGGCGCACCCCGGTGTCTTGTGCCTACCAGAGTACGCTTCCTGGAAGTTTCTTATTTTCCTAATTTTCTAAATATTCCAAAACTGACAAAAAAATATTTTTGCGGATTTTTCGGAGTCTACTTACTTACCGTATCACGTACCTCCTTATTTTCATGATTCTAGAGTGTTCCAAAAGGACTCTTTTATGTGTTCTTCCGGTGTCAAAGTTTGGACAATATTACTTTCAACATCAATGGGCGTACCTGAGATATAATATTTTATTGGTTCCCCATTGACAACCTTCGGGTTAGTACCTTCGGCATTATTTATTTTGATGGCTCCGAACCAATAAACCTCCTCGATAACGTAGGGGCCTTCCCATTTTGAGAGGAGTTTTCCTGCAAAGAATCTGAAACGAGAGTTGTACAAAAGAACATATTCTCTGACTTTAAACGCACGCTTTTGAATTCTTTTGTCATGCCATCTTTTAACTTTTTCTTTGAATAATTTTGCATTTTCATAAGCTTGGGTTCTCCATTCATCTAATGAGCTAATATCAAATAACCTCTTTTCACCAGCAAGTTTGAAATCATAATTGAGTTCTTTGATGGCCCAATATGCTTTATGTTCTAACTCAAGAGGCAAATGACAAGCTTTTCCATAAACCATTTTATAAGGAGACATATCCATAGGATTTTTATATGCTGTTCTATAAGCCCAAAGTGCATCATCTAATTTATTAGAACAATTCTTCCTGGACCTATTGACAGTATTTTGCAAAATTAATTTTATTTCTCTATTGCTAAGTTCAAGTTGACCAATAGACCGAGGATGATAAGGTGATGCAGTTATATGGTTAACATCATACTTGGCAAGCATTTTATGGAAAGCACCATGATAAAGTGTGAATCACCATCAGTCATTAAATATCTAGGGACTCCAAACCTTGGGAAAATAACTTCCTTAAGCATTTTAATAGAGGTGTTGTGATCAGCACTACTGGTTGGAATAGCTTCTACCCATTTAGTAACATAATCAACAACAACCAAAATATGTGTATACCCATTAGAGGAAGGAAAAGGTCCCATGTAATCAAATCCCCAAACATCAAATGGTTTAACAGCAAGTGAATAGTTCATAGGCATTTCTTGACGCTTACTAATATTACCTATTCTTTGGCATTCATCACAATATAAGACAAACTTACGGGCATCCTTAAAGAGAGTAGGCCAATAAAATCCAGATTGCAATACCTTGTGAGCAGTTCTATCTCCATCATGATGCCCTCCATAAGCTTTGGAGTGACATTTCCATAGGATTTGTCCTTGTTCATGCTCAGGTACACAACGTATAATAATACCATCTACACCTTCTTTATAAAGATATGGGTCATCCCAAAAGTAATGTATTAAATCATAGAAGATTTTTTTTCTTTTGTTGGTATGTAAATCTAGGTGGTAAATATTTAGCAACAATGTAATTAGCATAGTCAGCATACCAAGGAGTACTATGAGCAACATTTATTTCAGCTAACTACTCATCAGGAAAACTATCATCAATAGGTAGTGGGTCATCAGGCACATTTTCATGCCTAGATAAATTATCGGCTACGGGGTTCTCAGCTCCTTTTCTATCAATGATATGTAAATCAAATTCTTGTAACAAGAGAACCCATCAAATAAGTCTAGGTTTAGCATCTTTCTTTTCCATAAGATATTTGATAGCAACATGGTCCGTGTGAACAATTACTTTGGAATCAACAATATAAGGTCTAAATTTACCACAAGCAACACCACTGCTAAGAATTCTTTTTCAGTAGTAGCATAGTTTCTTTGAGCACTATCTAGAGTTTTACTAGCATAATGAATAACATTCAGTTTCTTATCAACTCTTTGTCCTAGAACAGCACCAATAACATAATCACTAGCACCACACATAATTTCAAAAGGCAAGTTCCAATCAGGTGGTTGAACAATAGTGCAGAAATTAAGGCTTTCTTTAGTCTTTCAAAGGCTTCTAAACAATCATCATAAAAAACAAAAGGAATATCCTTTTGCAAAAGATTCGTAAGAGGCCTAGAAATTTTAGAAAAGTCTTTGATAAATCTCCTATAGAAACCAGCACGACCTAAGAAACTACGAATACCTTTTATATCTTTAGGGCATGGCATTTTCTCAATTTCATCAACCTTAGCTTTGTCCACTTCAATACCTCTTTCAGAAATTTTATGACCCAAGACAATGCCTTCATTAACCATAAAGTGGCACTTCTCCCAAGTCAAGACAAGATTTGTTTGTTCACATCTTTGTAAAACTCGATCAAGATTGCTTAAACAATCATCAAAAGACTTCCCATAAACAGAGAAGTCGTCCATGAAAACCTCAACAATCTTTTCACAAAAGTCAGAGAATATAGCAGTCATACATCTTTGAAAGGTAGCAGGTGAATTACATAAACCGAAAGGCATATGTCTATAAGCATAGGTTCCAAAGGGACAAGTAAAAGTGGTATTTTCTTGATCAGGTTGAGAAACAGGTATTTGTGAAAAACTAGAATATCCATCAAGGAAGCAAAAATGTGTGTGCTTAGATAATCTTTCAAGCATTTGATCAATAAAAGGCAAAGGGTACTGATCTTTTCTAGTTGCTTTATTTAATTTTCTAAAATCAATTACCATTCTATAGCTTGTAACAATTCTTTGTGGAATAAGTTCATTCTTATCATTAGGAACAACAGTTATACCTCCTTTCTTAGGGACACAATGAAAAGGACTTTCCCATCTACTATCAGCTATAGGATAGATTATACCTGCTTCCAGAAGTTTTAATATTTCCGTTCTTACCACTTGTTTCATCTTTGAATTTAACCGACGTTGGTGATCAACAACGGGTTTAGCATCAGGTTCCATATTAATTTTGTGCTGACATAGAGTGGGACTAATGCCCTTTAAATCATCAAGAGTATATCCAATAGCAGCTGGGTGCTTCCTTAGAACTTTCAATAATCATTCTTCTTCCTGTTCTGAAAGGTTAGCACTAATAATAACATGATATATCTTCTTTTCATCAAGATAAGCATATTTCAAAGTGTCTGGCAATTGTTTTAATTCAAACACAGGATCACCTTTAGGTGGAGGAGGACCTCCTAGAGTTTCAATAGGCAAGTTGTGTTTAAGCAGAGGACGTTGTTCAAAGAAAATCGTATCTATTTGATTGCTTTCATGCATATGTAAATCATTTTCATAGTCTAGCAAATATTGTTCTAAATGGTCAGTAGGTAGGACATCAATAGAAGCAAGACCAATTATTGCATCCTCACTAGGCAATTCTTTTTCATGAAGCTTTCTACTAAACTTGGAAAAATTAAACTCATGAGATTCATCACCAAAACTAACACCGACAATTTGTTTCCCACAGTCTATTCTAGCATTAATGGTGTTCAAGAAAGGTCTACCAAAGATAATGGGACAAAAGTCATCTTGTGGGGAACCAAGAACAAGAAAATCAGTAGGGTATTTTATTTTCCCACACAAGACTTCAACATCTCTAACAATCCCAATTGGTGATATAGTGTCTCTATTAGCAAGTTTAATAGTAACATCTATGTCTTCTATCTCTGCAGGTGCTATGTCATTCATAATTTCTTGATATAAGGTGTAAGGAATAGCACTCACACTAGAACCTATGTCACATAAACCATGATAACAGTGATCTCCTATTTTAACTGAGACAACGGGCATGCCAACAACATGTCTATGTTTATCCTTTTTATCAGGTTTGGCAATTCTAGCAGCTTCTTCACAGAAGTAAATAACATGCCCATTTACATTTTCTTCCAAGAGATCTTTAACCATAGCAATACTAGGTTCCACTTTAATTTGTTCATCAGGTTTAGGTGTTCTAATGTAACTCTTGTTAACCACAGTTGAAACTTTAGCATGTTCCTTTATCCTAACAGGGAAAGGTGGTTTCTCAATATAAGCAGAAGGAACAACTGGATCAACATTGTAAAGTATAGTTTCTTCTTTAACTGGTACTGGTTCTTTGATTTCTTCTTTAATAGGTGGGTGATATTTAAACCACTTCTCATTAGGGAGATCAACATGAGTAGCAAATGATTCACAAAAGGAGGCTACTATCTCAGAGTCAAGTCCATATTTAGTGCGAAACTTTTGAAAAGCATCGGTATTCATAAAAGATTTAACACAATCATACTTAAGCTTAATACCTAACTCTTTACCTTCGTCAAGTTCCCAATATTGATAGTTGCATTTGACTCTTTCCAAAAGATCCCACCGGAATTCAATAGTCTTCTTGATAAAAGAGGCAACACAAGAACTATCAAGCATGGTTTGATCATTACGAGAAAGCCGAGCATAAAAGTTCTGGATAATAATTTCTCTTGTGAGCTCATGATTGGGGGCATGAATATAACATTCACTTAAGCCTCCCCCAAGCTAGAGTGGCACTTTCTCCTTCACGAGGCAAAAATTATATATATATAATTCCGATCACGATAAACTAGATGCATAGGATAATTTTTTTGATGAACTCCAATTTCAAACGATTCCAATTCCAAGATCCAATATCATCGCATAGCCTATACCATGATAATGCTTTTACCTTCAAAGATAAAGGGAAAACATTTTTCATAACTTCATCCCCGGGTAAACCTGCAAGCTTGAACAATCCGCAAATTTGTTCTACATATATCAAGTGCATATCAGGATGTTCGGTCCATCTCCTGCATAAGGATTAGCTAGCAGTTATTCTGTCATACCTGAAGGAATTTCATATTCAATATTTTTAGTAGGTGTAGTAGGTTGATGGGTAGCTAATTTTGGTTCCGGTCGAGGTGAAGATACTCCGAACAAACCCCTCAAAGGATTGTTTTCCATAGTAACAAGTGACAATAAATTTCAGCACACTATATAAATGTTTCCTTACCAAATTCCACTTACCAAAGGTGCTTCACTCCCCGGCAACGGCGCCAGAAAATAGCCTTGATTACCCAGAAGTATAAAGGATTGATTGTATCTCTTTTCGATAAGTAAGAGCGTCAAACCCAATGAGGAGCAGAAGAAAATGACAAGTGGTTTTCAGCAAGGTAATGTCTGCAGGTGCTGAAATTGTAAGTAGCAGAGTAGTTTGATAGCAAGATAATTTGTAACGAGCGAGTAACGATAGTAGCAATAAAAGTGCAGCAAGGTAGCCCACTACTTTTGAGGCAAAGGACATGCCAAAACGGTCTCTTATGATAAGTAAAGCGTTCTTGAGGGTACACGGGATTTTCATATAGTCACTTTCATCATGTTGGTTTAATTCATGTTCGGTACTTTGATAATTTGATATGTTGGTGGACCGGTGCTTAGGTGTTGTTATTACTTGAACAAACCTCCTACTTATTATTAACCCTCCCGCAAGCATCAGCGACTATGAGAAAAGTATTAAGAATAAATTCTAACCATAGCATTAAACTTTTGGATCCAATCGGTCCCTTACGGAATAGCGCATAAACTGGGGTTTTGTGCTTCTGTCACTCTCGCAACCCATCATCTAATTGCTACTCCACAATGCATTCCCTTAGGCCCAAATATGGTGAAGTGTCATGTAGTCAATGCTCACATGACACCACTGAGGGAATCACAACATACATACTATCAAAATATCAAACACATATCAAGTTCACATGATTACTTACAACATGATTTCTCCCGTGACCTCAAGAACAAAAGTAACTACTCACAAATGATAATCATGCTTAAGATCAGAGGGGTATTAAATAGCATATTGGATCTAAATAGATAATCTTCCACGAAGTAAACCATACAGTAACCAACTACAAGATATAATCAACACTACTAGTCACCCACAAGCACCAATCTATAGTTCCGGTAACAAGATTGAACACAAGAGATGAACTAGGGTTTGAGATGAGATGGTGCTGTTGAAGATGTTGATGGAGATTGCCCTCCCCAAGATGGGAGAGTTGTTGGTGATGATGATGACGATGATTTCCCCCTCCGGGGGTAAGTTTCCCCGACAGAATCGCTCCACCAGAGGGCAAACGTACTCCTGCCCAAGTTCCGCCTCGAGACGGCAACGCTCCATCCCGAAAGTCCTCTCCTTATTTTTCTAGGTCAAAATAACTTATATACCAGAGTATGGGTATCGGAGGTGGGCCTGGGTGAGCACAACCCACCAGGGTACGCTTGGGCTCCCTGGCGCACCCAGGTGGGTTGTGCCCACCTGGTGGGCCCCCTTTGTTAGTTATTTGATCCAATATTCATCATATATTTGATAAAAAGTCTTCGTGAAGTTTCAACTTGTTTGGAGTTGTGCAGAATAGGTGGCCTAACATAGCTTTTTCAGGTCCAGATTTCCATCTGCCGGAATTCTCCTCTTTTGTGTGTACCTTGTAAATTATGAGACAAAAGGCATTAGAATTACTCCAAAAAGCATTATTATGCATAAAAACATCATAAATAACAGTAAGGCAACATGATGAAAAATGGACATATCAATGAGTAATTATGCTTTAGTAAGAATATTGGTGTTAAGGTTCGTGATTCCCTATACAAGCACAAAAGTTAATAGTTTTGCAATGAAATTGTCGAGGATATACCCCTCAGTATGACCCGGCCAGAAGTGTGACCCGGCAGGAGCTTGGCGATTCACTGGCAACCCGCTTGGACCAGGCGGTTTATGATTCATTGGAGAACCGGCGGGCGGGTCAGATGGGCGACAAGGCCCAAGGCCCAGTAGGCCGGTTCATGTGATGGTGGGCCGACTTAAAGAGGAAAGGCGTGAGGAATATCTCCCTTACAGGGAATCAAGACCCGGACTTATATCCGGCTTGTAGTAGAAGATAGGCTAGTCCTAATCCTATTTGGACTCCACATGTAACCCGCCACTCTAAGTTATATAAGGAGGGACAGGGCTCCTCAAAGAGGGACAGGCAAGAAACAATCTCTAGGGCTAGATACAACTAGAGGAGAGCCGGCTTACCGGCGTCTTCCTCATGAGCATAATGAGACCTAGCCACAAACAGCATGTAGGGTTGTTGCCGGATGATATTTCCCGGGGCCCGAAGCTGTCTAAATACTTGTCTTGTGTGTCGCGTCTCTCGTCCCGAGCAACCCCTCTCAAGCTACTACATAGGATGCGTTGGCCTCACGACTAAGTCCTCACACTAGGACATCTGTCATGACAATTTCACGACAGTTGGCGTCCACCATGGGGTCTACGCACAGTGGTGTTGAGTTTTTAAAGGGATCTCTCATAAGGATTGAGAAGCTCGCAATATGCTAGGTAAAGAAGAGCCGACACAGAAGTTCATGTCGTCGGCGTACAGTCAATACGGTGTATTCAATATTTACAAAAGATCAAGAGAAAATCAGGGTTGCATGAGTGCAAGCGCCGTAACTCGCGAAGATCGAAGGGATTTTTTCCGCCTAGTCCGTGACGAGAGTTCTTTCCTTTTGTGGTGGCAGCCTCAGGTAATCCATCAGGCGCACCGAGACGGACAGAAAAAAAAATCCATTGCATCAATTATTGTTCTATACGCAACGAACTCAAGGACAAAAAGGATTGGTCAAACCAACCACGACCCGTAGGGGGAGTGGGTCGTGGGCACGGACTCTGTCTCCGATCCGGCCTGCCGGAGCAGGCTTCGAGTCGCCACGGGCCCCTTCAGCCGCCGCTGATGCGCTGATCGCCTCTCCGCCTTGTATGTTGACCCGCCGCTGCATCGGGCCGGCCTCGCCTCGGGCCTCTTCAGCTGTGCCGCGACCAGCATCTGTTGTCACGCCTTGTTGAGCCGCCCGCAGCCGCCGTTGAGCCTCCGCTTTGGCCTGTTTCCAAGTCGCCGCTGCCGGCTGTGTTCGAGCCGGCCGAACCTTGAGCTGCCCGCTGCCATGGCTCGTCTCCACCAGCTGCTTTTGATGGATCCCGCCTTGAGCTACCGGCAGCTTCTACTGCGGTCTTCTCTGCTGGTCTCACCTTGAGCCGCCTCAGCCCGCTTCTATTACAACCCGGCCAATACCAACATGGCCATGTCAGGGGATTTTTTCCTCTTCACCACACACTGTCAGCCTGTTCAAAACTCGGGGTTTACAGATAGAAAGCAGCGACCATCCATCAGCTGTTGTGCGGGACGGCTGAGCCCAACTGCTCGGTTGATTCGCTATTACACGCCCGTTGAGGGTTAAACTTCTTGGTAGAAGTATGCGTGAGTACTTCCTACGTACATGGCAGGGTGCTGCATGCATTAGACGGTTCAAACTGTGACTCCGCTAGATGATAAGATTGCATGAAGATCAAAGCAGAGTGCCATTGGTATTCACGCAAAAATTGCCATGCAGAAATTCCTTTGGTTTGACCGGCTCTAAGTGGCACTTGATAGTACCCACGTGGGATTAAGATAGCACTTGTGTACAAAAATGCCAGCGATTCGACGTAGTCTGTGCGAAATTTCAACAACGTCCGTCAGCGTCACGCTAGTAGGCAGATACACGGACCATGCTCCAGCAGTTGCAAATCAGAGACAAAGACAACGTAGCTCAAAAAATCTGATAAATTGCTATGAGGCATAGGGTCTGTGTACGGAATGGCGCTGAAATAAATTGTCACATCCCTACCTTTACCTTGACCCAGACTAGCTAGTCATGTGTGCGTCATGTTTAAATTTCAATGAATTTGAATTGGGGACTGTTGAAACCCTAGCACAGATGAATCCAACTAGGTTCAAATAAAAAAATTATTTTCAATGAACCCAAAATTCCTTTGGAAAAGTTCATCATTTTTGAATTGGTCTAGAACCTCTGCCAAAAATGGTGCACATTTTCCTAGGTCACTTTGGATTTTTGAAAGAATTCATAAATTATTTGAATTTGGGCATTTAATTGCTATAAATAATTAAAATGCCCAAATAATTCTGAAAGTGGTTGAGGGCTATTGGAAATATTTTCAAAAGTGCCCACAATTATTTTCAGGGTTTTTGAAAATGCCTTAGCATTTTACTTAAGTCGAAACAATTACGGAAAAATAGAAAACAGAAACAAACAGAATAGAAGAGAGAGAGAGAGAGAGAGAGAGAGAGTTTACCTGGCAGCCCACTTACCTCGCCCAACTCCTCTAGCCGGCCCAGCCCACCTGGCGACTCGCCAGTTGTCCTCAACCTCTGCCAGTAGGCAGAGGCGAAGGCGGGCACGGCGTGCGCTGAGGCCGCCACCTCCTTCCTGCCTGCCTCATGCCCCCGTGGCCTTCTCACGACGCCCAGGAGACGTGGACGAAGCCCCGCACCGATCCCCTCCTCCTCTGGTTCCCTCTCCCTCGCTGTTCCCCACCTCACCAAACCGCGCTGCCACCACGGACGAGCTCCACCATGGCCACAACGAATCCCTCGCTCCCTCTCCGCTTCGTCGAGCTCCGCCATGACCCCGTGGAGCAACACACCGGACGCACGCGACCAGAAGAGGCCCCAGTCGACCAGAGCATCGCCGTCTTCACCTCCGGTGCCCGGAGATCGACTCCGTCAATTCGCCTCGTCCAGAGCGTCCCCGAGGCCACTAACCTACCCTGCCGCATCGCCGTGAGCTCCTCTACGTTTACCCCCTACCTCCAAGCTCTAGCTTGTCCCGTAGCTGCTGCACACGGAGCTCCCACGCCGCCGTCCGCCATGGCCGACGGCCGCGTCGTCGCCGAGTTCCCCTAGTCGCTCTGTGCTGCCTAGAGTCCCTCTGGAGCGTCTAGGAACCCCACACGCCCCTCCATTCGCTCGCTAGCCAGCTGCAACGCTGCGCCCGCTGGAGGCCGAACTCCGGCCGCTGCCTCCGTCGTCGCTGCCGTCTCTATAGGCCACCCCGGCTCCTGGCGATTGCCCCAGAAGATGCGCCACACCCCCAGCTCACTGTAGCCGCAAACCACGCGCAAAATGGTGCCCTGTAGCGCCGTTCCGAGCAACTCCGACGCGCCACCGCCGTGCGTTTGGTCGCCGGCGTTTTGCTGACGTGGCGCTAGTTTAGTTTGCACTAATGACCCGGCTAAACAACCTAGAGCCACTACCATGTGGGGCCACGTGCCTGTTTAGGTTAATTTAATTTCTGTTTAGATTAGTTCATAACCCAGTGGGACCCACTTGTCAGCATTGACTTTGTTGACGTGGCTTTTTACCGGTCCCACCTGTCTGTGACTCGAGCCAGCACTGTGAGACTGACGTGTGGGACCCACGGGTCAGGTTTGACCCTGGTCAGCCCCTTTGACCTGCTGACGTCACACCGACATCATGCTGACGCAATAATTCTTTTCCGGAATTTAAATAAATCTTAAATGATTTATTATATTCAGAAAATGTTTAAAACTTCTAAAAATCATAGAAAATCAACCATAGCTCACAATTAAATAAATTATATATGGAAAATTATCAGAAAAATTCAAGGAATCCATCTGTACCATTTTCATGCATGTTTGAACAATGTTTGTCCTCTGTTTTGGACAAAACAAATAAAAGGCATTTAAATAATCATATATGGAGTTGGAATTTGAATCACATATTCAAACCAACTTCATTTAAATCATAGCTAGATGCATTAGCTCAAATCACAGCATATGGCCATGTCATGATCATGCATCATATTGTGGCATTGCATTGATTGTGTTCTTTCTCAGTTGCCGGTGTTTGTCCCCTCTCGATAGACGTGGTTCCGACGATGTGATCGATGACACCGATGAAGAACTATACTATCTTCAGAAGCGCCAGGCAAGCAAAAACCCCTTGGTCATTCCGATACAATCCCACTCTCTCGCTCCTGCTCTCTTTTACTGTATTAGGACAACAATGTTTCAACTGTTACATGCTGCGGTAGCTGAACCCCTTTCCTCTGCATGACCTGTCATTGCCATAGTAAATAGATGAAACCCACTAGCTTGAGTAGGAATTGTTTGAGCCCTGATGTGCTTACTCATTCATGCTTGTTGTCATGCCTGCCACTGCTTAGAGTTGAGTCAGGTCTGATTCATCGGGAATGAATTGGAACGTGGTGAACATGTCCTATCGTTGAGAGCTAAGTGTGTGAACACGATTTGGTAAAGGTAGCGGTGAGAGGCCATGTAGGAGTACATGGTGGGTTGTCTCATTGCAGCCGTTCTCAGGAACTGAGTTCTGTGTTTGTGATCCATGAACAGTTACTACCACACATTGGGTTCCAGTAACTCGACCCCTCTCGACTTATTAATCCGCTCGATCTCTGTCCAGGAGTTGCAACTAGTTTCTGGTGTTTGTAGGTAGTGTTAGTAGTCTACCAAGTGGCACCCGGTATAGGTGGGCTTGGGACAGACTAGGCACAGTGGCCCGGTGTACCAAGTGGCACCCGGATGGTGGGCTTGGGAACCCTGTACACATCGTTTGGGGCCGTGAGCGACACCCCGGCCGGATCTCCTTGCGGATGGAACCCGAATAGGCAATAAACCTGGACGAGAGACTTGTGTGGTTAGTCAGGTCATGGCCGACACCCTCGCCCGGCTTCAGCTTGAAGGTTGCCGAGGTACATGACGTGTACATGGCGATAAGTGGCGAGAGCGTGTGTGAAGAAGTACACCCTTGCAGGGTTATCTTTATCTATTCGAATAGCCGGATTCCTCGGATATGGAAACTTGGACTCCTTGCATAGTTCATAGACAAGTGAAAGTGGATACTCTAAAACTCGCAAGATAAGCGTGAGTGCTATGGATGGCGTTCTCGCAGGGAGACGGGAGCGGATCCATAGTGGTGTATTGGTATGGTGAATTTGTGGACTTGTGTGCGCCACCTCAAAAGAGTTACTTGCAGTCGTAGTTCAGGTTAGCCACTGAGTCAAAGTTGGCTTGCTGCAGTTAAACTCCACCACCCCCTTTGTTGATACTGATGCATATGTAGCTAGTTCTGATGTAAGTCTTGCTGGGTACATTTGTACTCACGTTTGCTTAATTTATGTTTTGCAGAGAGATGTCAGTATCACTAGTAGTTCCGCTTGGACTTCGACGTTTAGCTTGTTACCTCAGCTACGATCTTGTACCCTTGGGAGGGTCTTGTAGATAGTCAGGCTCCTCAGCCTTCTTCATTTTTTTAGTTGTCTATTCTCAGACAAGTTAAGCTTCCGCATGTGCTTTGACTTGTATGCTCTGAATGTTGGGTCATGAGACCCATGTTTGTAATATCTCGCTCCTCAGAGCCTAATGAATAAATACTTGAGTCGTAGAGTTATGTTGTGATGCCATGTTGTATTTACACATATCGAGCATATTGTGTGTGTGTGATTGAAATGCTTGGTGTGTGTTTGATCCGACAACCTAGTTGTTTATCCTTGGTAGCCTCTCTTATGGGGAAATGTAGTCTTGTGCTTCCATGAGCCATAGTAGTCCACTACAGACCGGTTCACCGGAGTCCTGCTAGCCCAGCACTACTGCTCCGAAGCACTTGACTGGCCGGCATGTGATTCACTTTGTTCCTGTGTCTGTCCCTTCGAGGAAATGTCACGCGGTGACATCCGGAGTCCTTCCTAGCCTGCTACAGCCCGGGTTCCCGGAGTCCTGTTAGCCCAGTGCTACAGCCCGGATTCACACGCTGCTGACCGACATGCTCGATGTTGATTCATGTATGCCTGTCCCCATAAGTTAGTGCCACTTTGGGTTCACGACTAGTCATGTCGGCCCGGGTTCTCTGTCATATGGATGCTAGCGACACTATCATATACGTGAGCCAAAAGGCGCAAACGGTCCCGGGCCATGGTAAGGCGACACCCGTGGGAATACCGTGCGTGAGGCCGCAAAGTGATATGAGGTGTTACAGGCTAGATCGGTGTGACTTAGAATCGTGGTCCTGACATAAATCAAGGTGATATCCATCAAATTTATTTTATTAAACGTATTGTTTTTATCAAAGAACAATTACGTTGGTCTGTATATTTTTATGTGCAGCAAAGGTGGTGCCATGTTGTGCCTATGAAATATACGTCAGCACCATCACGCACCGGCGTCTGCGCCCGCTTACTGATGGAACAGGTGTGCGCAAGTCGCCGCCCGTGCAGCTTAATCTACATCAAACTGCCGGAGCAGCATTGAGCCGCCCTTGCCACTTTGAGCCGCCGGGGTTATATTAAGTCGCCGGTCTGCCTGAGCCGTTGGAACTATATTGAGTCGCTGGTCTGCTTGAGCCACCTTCTGTCGCGATAGATAGATCATCCGTCGTCCAAACAAATCAGGTGATATCCATCCAAGTTTGATTTATTAGCACATGCTGTTTTTGTCAAAAAAAACAAGTTTATCTTTGCCTTGGTCTGCAATATTGATTATGCAGGGCACTTATTTATGGCAAAAAGTGATATTATATCGCGGAGATGGAGGCACGTCAACATCTTTTGGCCCATGTGGTCATCGTTACTCAACGGACTCCTGCACCGGCTTACAATGCCGTGGCTGTCTTTCGCGACCGCGCCGGCTTACAGCGCCGTGGCCGTCTCTCGCGACCATGCCGGCTTACAACAAGGAGGACAAACTTGCCCGTCCGCACTGGTTTATAACACCGCGGCCAGTTCATCTGTCTGAGCCGCCTCTTATGTTACGGTCGTCTTTACGGTCCGTCTCTCGCGGCCTGGTCTACATCAACACACCGGGCCGCACTTGTCTGGATGAGCTGTTTATTGAATATGAGTAAGTCACTACTTGGGAAGCCCGGTTTTCTTCCAACAAATTGGAAACAAATTATCATATATTATCAGCCGCCGTCTGCACTGGATGGTTCAAATTGGCAGGTGCACAAGTCGCCGCCACTACAGTTTGGTTAACTTCAAACAGCCAGTTGGAAGGAGCCATTGGCCGAGTTGCTGACACGGCTCATATGGGATCATTTATAACTCGCCATAGTCACCTCAACCTTCTGTGGGTTCACATCGCGCTATGAACGCCAATGATATACACCTTCTTCTATGGTAAAATATGGAGAATTTCAAGCCAACTCCTCGAGTCGGCTTGAGACTCGGGGGCTACAATGGTATGACCCGGCAAAATTAGCCGGTTTGAATAAATTCAAGAACTCCGGGCATTGAAGGGAAAAATAACCCGGCCCCGGAGATTACTGCTAGATCGATGGAAATTTAAAAGCCATCAGAAGATTTCCGGCTTGAAATAAGGATTCTGGTTTAAAATCCGGTTCAAGAGACATCTTTCTCCCACAAAGCACTAAAGCTCTTTTTACTCTTATCCTCATGACCTTCTGATCTGAGTCATCTTATCTTTTCTACGGGGTTAAGAACTAGGCTTCTCTTCTATCTCTCAGGATGACGTGTTACTAAACCGTAGTTGCCTAGGATTGTTGAGTTTAAGCCTCAGTTCAGTTCCTACTACTTCCGTATGTTGACCGTTGATCCCGGAACTTTGATATTGTGATGTTTTTTTTGACAGAAAGACTATAGGGGAACCCCTACAGTATAATTGGTGCAACAAACCCAACTTGCAAGTACCATGCCTTGAACCTGGGTGGGTGGGAAGGCATCAACCCCTTCCCACCACTAGGCTATGCCTTCATATTGTGATGTTGAGTGGTTATGCCACCATTTTGCGGGATGTCTCAAATCATTTTGAGCATTTACAACCGTTATGCTGTCCGAGTCATCCCAGGTTTCTAACTAGTTTGATGCATTTGCAAATTCCTTCCTTCCGTTTTCGATGTTCCTTTGGGCCAGATTAACCACACCAATCGGTGAGTTGAGGTACTTTATTGCCTCGACATATATGTTGGAGTTGTTATTATGACACTAGGGTATCTTAGAGTTAGTAATCTAGCCATGTTTGGTGTTCCCAGTGTGATGATTCTGGCCACCATTCTCGAAAGCATCTCGTGATGTTATTTAGTTAGTAGGTATTCTACTCCTGGGGTTTGAACCCGAGATTCACCCTACTTCATGTTGTTAGTATTTGCTAGTTCCCTTAAGATATTAGTAACCTTGTGATAGTCCTCGAGGTCTGTGGTATATCGTTCTTCCAATACCATGAGCCAATATGGCAAAAGTTATTTGAACCAAAAGATCACAATCAGAGTACTCTTGAGGAGTTCTCCATTCATAATTGTGACTCTGCCAGTCCCACCTCTCTGCATGGGTTATTCGGAAGAAACATGTTGAACTTGGTTCGACATACTAATCTATGCATCCACAACTCAGAAAGTTATATGTTCCTTGAGTTGATCCTCCTCAGCTGTATTCCGACCCTAGTCTATCAATTGATAGTCAGTTGTGCATTCGTGTTCATCGATGCCTATTATTCTTGTGGTCCGTCAATCCATTCTATTCCGGAATCACTAGGAGAAACAAACCCCAGTACCTCGTCCACTTCTAGGATTGGGTCAAAGTAGTTGTATTTCGTAGATCAAAATGCCAATCCAGCTTTTGCTCTGTTCTACCTTGGAGTGTTACCATCTTTATGTTAGGAATGTCATGAGAATTGCACCACCTCTTATGAATTCTTGATGCAGTGATACTTCTCGCCATCATTATTCATTCCTCGGTCCCGTGTTGTTGTAAGATTGCCGATAAGTGAACTGTGAGGTGTGAAATCAATACTCCTAGCAACCTTGTTGCTTGGTAGTTAATGGACAATACTCTCATTCTTAGCGTGCTGGTTATTGAATCATCATTCTAGGATAGATTGTGCTACCTAGCCCTTATTTCTGGTGCACTCTTCGACAAATGAGTTAGGGTTATTCAATCCCTCGCTCTTTTGATCATATTGTCCCGCCTTGAAAAACAAGATTGTTCTCGAGCCTAGCAACATATCGGTGATTCGTGATTTTTCGGATATCTTCTCGGAAGTGTTACCAGGTTGTCACCTAACCGCTATGTTGAGTTCGTGATCAAGTTGGTTTTCCTCCAAACCACCCATTCTCCAGGAATCTGTGTTGGATACCCCTGAGCTAGTTGGTTAAGCCAAACAACAACTTGGAGAGTTGGAAGATAAAAGCTTGTCTGACTTAGTTCATGTTAAGGGATATCTTTTGTGTGTGTGTGTGTGTGTTGAAGAAAGATGTTATCTCCATCCATTGGTCCTCGTGATCAGTTGTTGGATCTATTGCCTTGTCCAAACTTTGACTTGAGTATGGGCAGTCGTCAAGTCAAATCAGAACCAACGATGTTCGTAATGTTGTCTTACTCGAGGTTGATTCCTCGGGCATACACCATTACATCCTTTGGTCTGACCAATGCTACCACCTTGTTCACATAGTCGTGGAATTCCATCTTCATGGGAACTTGGATGAATTGTTGTTGAGCCCATCGACAACATCCTTACCGTGTCCATGATTCATGTCGAACATCTAAGTAATGTTGGAAACTTTTATGAGCATTATCTTCATGTCCCGTCCATGAAGCATATGTTCGGATGAAAGAAGTGACTTCCTCGAATACATGTGCACTTGATGCAAGTTGCCGCCGTGAATTCAAGAAAGTCAATGTTGCTTCCTCTGGAACTATTCCAAGTCAGTCATGCGTACGTGCGAAGTATTTTGTGGTTTGGAGACTTGCAACCTTCATTCTATATGTATCCCTAGCACACCAAGCCACTGATTGATTGTTCAAGGAGAAGAAGTCTATTCTTAAGAGCAAGACTTATGTAAAGACTTCGAAATCCTTGATGATGGTTCCCGACCAGAACTCGATAGTGTTTTATTATAAGACTACTATGTGGTCATTCTTGTCTTGGACAACATGCTCACATGTGTGTAGCAGAACCAGCTCATGTTTTGGAGCTTGCTATCGTAGTTCATCTCTTGAGAATCTCGCAACATTATCTCGTCGATTTGTGTTGCAACTCTTCTTTTCAGACATGTGAGTCTGAAGTATCATGTTTCTAACAAGATCTGAATCTCAGGCAGATATGATGGTTGGAACATTCCCAACAGTTGCATTTTGTTCCCAGCTTGCACCGCCATTGTGCCAATTCCCATGGGCTGTCCTCTCAGTAATTGTTGTTTAGGATCATCTTCAAAGGTGGTCCTACCATGGGTCCCATCCATCTCCGATGATACGCAAATCATCCATTACGTTGTCTTCAACAAGGTAGTCCACATCATCCATCCTAGTTTGAGTATGTCATTCTTCCGAACTCTCTCAAACGATCGATTGTGATTACCTTAGGCTGGTATGAAGAGTTTCAATGATCTATGAATCAAAAGTAATTCTTTTTTCCACTTAAGGGAATATTTCTGCGAGTCACCTTCCTTAAGATGTCTCGTTATGGCATCATGACAATTATCTCCTTGCTACTTCGAAACCATGCACCCTCCTACTTAAGCGTGGAATTGTTGCCTACCAAATTGAACCTTTGTCATCCGCTTCTTTCCATCACCCTTGATGTGTGTTTCGTGTCTCAGCTCAAGAGATGTTTTATATCTCACTCCATGAGTTGATCTTGAGTGCTCGATCTTCGAGGAGATCGATTCCTGTAGAATTTCTTCTGCCGTCATCATGTTGGATGAAGATCCTGAAAGCAAAGACGTCAAGATCAATATGACACAATAAATCAACATCCTCCAGAAGGGCAGTTGGATCGAGAATATTGTGATAGTTTTGTGACCCTCTTCCTTCTTACCTCACGTCTTGAATCTCGGGACGAGATTCTTGTTTAGTAGGGGTGAGTTGTCACATCCCTACCTTTACCTTGACCCAGACTAGCTAGTCATGTGTGCATCATGTTTAAATTTCAATGAATTTGAATTAGGGACTGTTGAAACCCTAGCACAGATGAATCCAACTAGGTTCAAATAAAAAAAATCATTTTCAATGAACCCAAAATTACTTTGGAAAAGTTCATCATTTTTGAATTGGTCTAGAACCTTTGCCAAAAATGGTGCACATTTTCCTTGATCACTTTGGATTTTTGAATGAATTCATAAATTATTTGAATTTGGGCATTTAATTGCTATAAATAATTAAAATGCCCAAATAATTCTAAAAGTGGTTGAGGGCTATTGGAAATATTTTCAAAAGTGCCCACAATTATTTTCAGGGTTTTTGAAAATGCCTTAGCATTTTACTTAAGCCAAAACAATTACGGAAAAATAGAAAACAGAAACAAACAGAATAGAAGAGAGAGAGAGAGTTTACCTGGCAGCCCCCTTACCTGGCCCAACTCCTCTAGCTGGCCCAGCCCACCTGGCGACTCGCCAGTCGTCCTCAACCTCTGCCAGTAGGCAGAGGCGAAGGCGGGCACGGCGTGCGCTGGGGCCGCCACCTCCTTCCTGCCTGCCTCACGCCCCCGTGGCTTTCTCACGACGCCCAGGAGACATGGACGAAGCCCCGCACCGATCCCCTCCTCCTCTGGTTCCCTCTCCCTCACTGTTCCCCACCTCACCAAACCGCGCCGCCGCCACCGATGAGCTCCACCACGGCCACAGCCACTCCCTCGCCCCCTCTCCGCTTCGCCGAGCTCCACCACGACCCCGTGGAGCAACACACCCGACGCACGCGACCAGAAGAGGCCCCAGTCAACCGGAGCGTCGTCGTCTTCACCTTCGGTGCCCGGAGATCGACTCTGTCAATTCGCCTCTTCCAGAGCGTCCCCGAGGCCGCTAACCTACCCTGCGCATCGCCGTGAGCTCCTCTACGTTTACCCCTACCTCCAAGCTCTAGCTCATCCTGTAGCTGCTGCACACCGAGCTCCCGCGCCACCGTCCGCCATGGCCGACGGCCGCGTCATCGCCGAGCTCCCCTAGTCACTCTGTGCTGCCTAGAGTCCCTCTAGAGCGTCTAGGAACCCCGCACGCCCCTCCGTTCGCTCGCTAGCCAGCTGCAACGCTGCACCCGCTAGAGGCTGAACTCCGGCCGCCGCCTCCGTCGTCACTTCCGTCTCTATAGGCCACCCCGGCTCCTGTCGATTGCCCCAGAAGATGCGCCACACCCCCAGCTCACCGTAGCCGCAAACCACGCGCAAAACGGTGCTCTGTAGCGCCGTTCCAAGCAACTCCGACGCGCGACCGCCGTGCGTTTGGTCGCCAGCGTTTTGCTGACGTGGCGCTAGTTTAGTTCGCACTAATGACCCGGCGAAACAACCTAGAGCCACTACCATGTGGGGCCACATGCCTGTTTTGGTTAATTTAATTTCTGTTTAGATTAGTTCATAACCCAGTGGGACCCACTTGTCAGCATTGACTTTGCTGACGTGGCTTTTGACCAGTCCCACCTGTCTGTGACTCGAGCCAGCACTGTGAGACTGACGTGTGGGACCCACAGGTCAGGTTTGACCCTGGTCAGCCCCTTTGACCTGCTGACATCACACCGACATCATGCTGATGCAATAATTCCTTTCTGGAATTTAAATAAATCTTAAATGATTTATTATATTCATAAAATGTTTAAAACTTCTAAAAATCATAGAAAATCAACCATAGCTCAGAAATAAATAAATTATATATGGAAAATTATCAGAAAAATTCTAGGAATCCATCTGTACCATTTTCATGCATGTTTGAACAATGTTTGTCCTCTGTTTTGGACAAAACAAATAAAAGGCATTTAAATAATCATATATGGAGTTGGAATTTGAATCACGTATTCAAACCAACTTCATGTAAATCATAGCTAGATGCATTAGCTCAAATCACATCATATTGCCATGTCATCATCATGCATCATATTGTGGCATTGCATTGATTGTGTTCTTTCTCAATTGTCGGTGTTTGTCCCCTCTCGATAGACGTGGTTCCGACGATGTGATCGATGACACTGATGAAGAACTATACCATCTTCAGAAGTGCCAGGCAAGCAAAAACCCCTTGGCCATTCCAATACAATCCCACTCTCTCGCTCCTGCTCTCTTTTACTGCATTAGGACAACAACGTTTCAACTGTTACATGCTACGGTAGCTGAACCCCTTTCCTCTGCATGACCTGTCATTGCCACAGTAAATAGATGAAACCCACTAGCATGAGTAGGAATTCTTTGAGCCCTGATGTGCCTACTCATTCATGCTTGTTGTCATGCCTGCCACTGCTTAGAGTTGAGTCAGGTCTGATTCATCGAGAATGAATTGGAACGTGGTGAACATGTCCTACCGTCGAGAGCTAAGTGTGTGAACACGATTTGGTAAAGGTAGCGGTGAGAGGCCATGTAGGAGTACATGGTGGGTTGTCTCATTGCAGCCGTTCTCAGGAACTGAGTTCTGTGTTTGTGATCCATGAACATTTACTACCACACATTGGGTTCCGGTAACTCGACCCCTCTCGACTTATTAATCCGCTCGATCTCTGTCCAGGAGTTGCAACTAGTTTCTGGTGTTTGTAGGTAGTGTTAGTAGTCTACCAAGTGGCACCCGGTACAGGTGGGCTTGGGACAGACTAGGCACAGTGGCCTGGTGTACCAAGTGGCACCCGGATGGTGGGCTTGGGAAACCTGTACACATCGTTTGGGGCCGTGAGCAACACCCCGGCCGGATCTCCTTGCGGATGGAACCCGAATAGGCGATAAACCTGGACGAGAGAATTGTGTGGTTAGTCAGGACGTGGCCGACACCCTCGCCCGGCTTTCGCTTGAAGGTTGCCGAGGTACATGACGTGTACAGGGCGATAAGTGGCGAGAGCATGTGTGAAGAAGTACACCCCTGCAGGGTTATCTTTATCTATTCGAATAGCCGGATTCCTCGGATATGGAAACTTGGACCCCTTGCATAGTTCATTGACAAGTGAAAGTGGATACTCTAAAACTCGCAAGATAAGCATGAGTGTTATGGATGGCGTTCTCGCAGGGAGACGGGAGCGGATCCATAGTGGTGTATTGGTATGGTGAATTTGTGGACTCGTGTGCGCCACCTCAAAAGAGTTACTTGCAGTCGTAGTTCAGGTTAGCCATTGAGTCAAAGTTGGCTTGCTGTAGTTAAACTCCACCACCCCCTTTGTTGATACCGATGCATATGTAGCTAGTTCTGATGTAAGTCTTGCTGGGTACATTTGTACTCACGTTTGCTTAATTTATGTTTTGCAGAGAGACGTCAGTATCACTAGTAGTTCCGCTTGGACTTCGATGTTTAGCTTGTTACCTCAGCTACGATCTTGTACCCTTGGGAGGGTCTTGTAGATAGTCAGGCTCCTCAGCCTTCTTCATTTTTTAGTTCTCTGTACTCAGACAAGTTAAGCTTCCGCATGTGCTTTGACTTGTATGCTCTGAATGTTGGGTCATGAGACCCATGTTTGTAATATCTCGCTCATCGGAGCCTAATGAATAAATACTTGAGTCATAGAGTTATGTTGTGATGCCATGTTGTAATTACACATATCGAGCATATTGTGTGTGTGATTGAAATGCTTGGTATGTGTGTGATCCGACAACCTAGTTGTTTATCCTTGGTAGCCTCTCTTGTGGGGAAATGTAGTCTTGTGCTTCCATGAGCCATAGTAGTCCGCTACAGCCCGGTTCACCGGAGTCCTGCTAGCCCAGCACTACTGCTCCGAAGCACTTGACTGGCTGGCATGTGATTCACTTCATTCCTGTGTATGTCCCTTCGGGGAAATGTCACGCGAAACATCCGGAGTCCTGCCTAGCCTGCTACAGCCCGGGTTCCCGGAGTCCTATTAGCCCAGTGCTACAGCCCAGATTCACACGCTGCTGACCGACATGCTCCATGTTGATTCATGTATGCCTGTCCCCGTAAGTTAGTGCCACTTTGGGTTCACGACTAGTCATGTCGGCCCGGGTTCTCTGTCATATGGATGCTAGCGACACTATCATATACGTGAGCCAAAAGGCACAAATGGTCCCGGGCCATGGTAAGGCGACACCCGTGGGAATACCGTGGGTGAGGCCGCAAAGTGATATGAGGTGTTACAGGCTAGATCGGTGTGACTTAGAATCGGGGTCCTGACATAAATCAAAGTGATATCCATCAAATTTATTTTATTAAACGTATTGTTTTTATCAAAGAACAATTACTTTGGTCTGTATATTTTTATGTGCAGCAAAGGTGGTGCCATGTTGTGCCTATGAAATGTACGTTAGCACCATCACGCACCGGTGTCTACGCCCGCTTACTGCTGGAACAGGTGTGCGCAAGTCGCCGCCCGTGCAGCTTAATTTACATCAAACCAGCGGAGTAGCGTTGAGCCGCCCTTGCCACCTTGAGCCTCCGGGGTTATATTAAGTCGTCGGTCTTCCTGAGCCGTTGGAACTATATTGAGTCGCTGGTCTGCTTGAGCCACCTTCTGTCGTGATAGACGGATCATCCGTCGTCCAAACAAATCAGGTGATATCCATCCAAGTTTGTTTTATTAGCACATGTTGTTTTTGTCAAAAAAGTTTATATTTGCCTTGGTCTGCAATATTGTTTATGCAGGGCAATTATTTATGGCAAAAAGTGATATTATATCACGGAGATGGAGGCACGTCAACATCTTTTGGCACATGTGGTCATCGTTACTCAATGGACTCCTGCACCGGCTTACAACGCCGTGGCCGTCTTTCGCAACCGTGCCGGCTTACAGCGCCGTGGCCGTCTCTCGCGACCATGCCGGCTTACAACAAGGAGGACAAACTTGCCTGTCCACACTGGTTTATAACACCGCGGCCGGTTCATCTGTCTGAGCCGCCTCTGATGTTATGGTCGTCTTTACGGTCTGTCTCTCGCGGCCTGGTCTACATCAACACACCGGGCCGCACTTGTCTGGATGAGCTGTTTATTGAGTATGAGTAAGTCACTACTTGGGAAGCCCGGTTTTCTTCCAACAAATTGGAGGCAAATTATCATATATTATCAGCCACCGTCTGCACTGGATGGTTCAAATTGGCAGGCGCACAAGTCGCCGCCACTACAGTTTGGTTAACTTCAAACAGCCAGTTGGAAGGAGCAATTGGCCGAGTTGCTGACATGGCTCATACGGGATCATTTATAACTCGCCGCAGTCACCTCAACCTTCTGTGGGTTCACATCGCGCTATGAACACCAATGATATACACCTTATGCTATGGTAAAATATGGAGAATCTCAAGCCAACTCCTCGAGTCGTCTTGAGACTCGGGGGGTACAATGGTATGACCCGGCAAAATTAGCCGGTTTCAATAAATTCAAGAACTCCAGGCATTGAAGGGAAAAATAACCCGGCCCTGGAGATTACTGCTAGATCGATGGAAATTTAAAAGCCATGAGAAGATTTCCGGCTTGAAATAAGGATTCTGGTTTAAAATCCGGTTCAAGAGACATCTTTCTCCCACAAAGCACTGAAGCTCTCAAATCCGGTTCAAAATCCGGCCCAAGGTAAATTTGTCCCTCACAAATTTTTATCCGGTTTAAAATCCGGCTCAAGGTAATTTTGTCCCTCACAAATTTTTGAAGCTTTCAAATCCGGTTTAAAGTTCCGGTTCAAAAAGAATTAATCTCTCGCAAGTTCGAGTTCTAAGAAAAATTAAGGGTTGCCAAAAAGAACTTATATGGTCACTTGGGGGCTTCCTGTTCAAACATAGGTCATATTCGAACCAAAGAGAACATAGTTATCAGTACCCTCTTGATCGGCACAATGCCAAGCTCACTAGGGGGCTTCCGGATCGTATCCGAATCATAGCTTAACCTCTTTTGGGTTCGACGTGGATCGTATTCGAATCAGCGTCGTTAAACAACTCTCAAGGTCATTTGGGGGCTTCCTGTTCAAACATAGGTCGTATTCGAACCAAAGAGAACATAGCTGTCGGTACCCTCTTGATCGGCAACGCCAGAGCCACTAGGGGCTATATGATCGTATTCGAATCTTAGCTCAACCCCTTTGGAACAGTTTTCTAATCGTATACGAATCAGAAGCCTTAAACTTTTTAAGTCTTTTTTGCGAACAATTTTTGGGTTTGACTTGAGACCTTTTTTGGATCATATCTCAAATATATATGAGTGGTTTATGCTTAACACGGTTTGACTTTTTGACTATAAGTCGCCAGCTTATGACAATCATCATCTATGTGGAAGCATTGGCTTCTAAAGATTGGGTTATCACCCTTACTGCACAGGTCATATAAACCGGCAATACAAATTCAATATCACAGTGGTTATATGTGAGGTATTATGACCCGCCCTGCGGTAAACCGCCAAGGGTTCTTGTGATCTACTTGTGTGTAGGGTAAGACTACATTTGGGTGGTTACCCGCCCTTGCTCTTGACGTTAAGTCACCAAGGCATATGTTGTTTAAACTCTGTGCAGGATTTGCAGAACTATGACTTATATAAATGCTTCAGTCCAAGCTCATCACTGAAATTGGTGTCTCAAAAGGGTTATCAATTATTGATTTTCTCAAGGGCTATAGGCCACCGGGTTACAAAAATTCCGGCTTACAATGAATGCGCATTAAGTCGTCATTGGCCAAGAGCTGCTAGGTACTTAAACTCTGGATTTACTTGTCAACAGATGAGGTATTCAAATCTTTAATAGCCAGAACTGGCTGGATTTTCATGATGATATTGAATGATTGAGGTTTTCATACCGGATTATATTATTCAAATCTTGAATAGCCAACATGGATGGATTTCTATTGTGATTATCAATAACCAGTGTTATGATTGAGGTTTTCAAAGTCGCTTTAGTGCAACGGCTATTATTTTTATCAATGGGCATGATTTATTTTACAATTGAGGAAATAGTCCCGAGTCGCTACAGGCTTACGACCCGGCACTTGGGGGCTACATTGTTCAAATCAAGATTACATCGAATATACAAGTCCCATGACACTGCCAGCATGCATCATGGCACTTGGGGGCTAATGCAAAGTCATTTTTTGCTCAACTTATTGAAGATCCGACTCATCATATTCTAAATGAGCCGACCCTTGGGGGCTACCAATTGCTCCTGTCAAAAATTCAAGGTACACAAGCATTAATCCATTATATTGAACGGTTCATTATTCAGTTGGTAGAGTACAAAGCTCTTAAACTTGTGGACGTTGGTTCAAGCCCCATGGTGGAGATTATATTATATGATGTTATTATCAATTATATACGAAGTCCCAGCTCAGTATTATCTTACTAAGCTGGCCCTTGGGGGCTACACATTGCTGTTCAAGGTTACATGGTTTTATCTACAAAGTCCCTGCTCATTATTGCATAATGACCCGACCCTTGGGGGCTACACTGGTTGAAGTTTTTTTGAGCATAAGGCAATTTCAAGTCCCAGGTTGCTGCAAGCATGACAACCCGGCACTTGGGGGCTACATATATGGAGTATTCAGTTTTTATTAGTGCCTGAGATGAACATGGATTTCTTCAAAGTGGCAGTAATTATATGGAAACAAGTCTCAAATCATCACTTTGTTCTGTTCAAGACTTGGGGGCTACAGGTAATATGGATATAAGGGAGAAATATCTTCCAATTTTCAGTTTTGAGCAAACCAGATTGACCCGGCATCACCAATCATTATGACCCGGTGTCTGCAACAATCATAACACGGCGTCATCAAGAATCATGAACCAGCATTGGCCACAATCATGAACCGGCGTTGGAAACAATCATGACCAGGAATTATCAGTTTTTATAACCCGGTAATTTTGGAAATCATAGATCGGCAAGCTCTATATTTTCAAACCGGCTGAATATCAGATGAGTATTTCAAGAAAAATATTTCTTAAGCCGGCGCTTTGGAAGCCGACTCAAGTGGATTATTCTTCACAATATTTCTCTATGAGACACCAACGTCAGCAATTTGAGTATGAAGCTGGTTTATTGACCCGGATTTTTTAGAAGGAGGAAATGACAAGGACTTAAGGATGATCAAGTGCCGGCTTACAAGAATATTAACCCGGAGCACAGCCTGTCAATTTTGTTCTTGTGTTTATTTTGCAGCATAAGTTTACCATGGATAAATCCAAGCTAAACTAGGGGCTAATGTCGGGGATATACCCCTAAGTATGACCCGGCCAGAAGTGTGACCCGGCTGGAGCTTGGCGACTCACTGGCAACCTGCTTGGACCGGGCGGTTTATGATTCATTGGAGACCCGGCGGGCGGGTCAGATGGGCGACAAGGCCCAAGGTCCAGTAGGCCGGTTCATGTGATGGTGGGCCGACTTAAAGAGGAAAGGCATGAGGAATATCTCCCTTACAGGGAATCAAGACCCAGACTTATATCCGGCTTGTAGTAGAAGATAGGCTAGTCCTAATCTTATTTGGACTCCACATGTAACCCGTCCCTCTAACTTATATAAGGAGGGGCAGGGCTCCCCAAAGAGGGACAGGCAAGAAACAATCTCTAGGTCTAGATACAACTAGAGGAGAGTCGGCTTACCGGCATCTCCCTCACGAGCATAATGAGACCTAGCCACAAACAACATGTAGGGTTGTTACCGGATGATGTTTCCCGGGGCCCGAAGCTATCTAAATCCTTGTCTTGTGTGTCGCGTCTCTCGCCCCGAACAACCCCTTTCAAGCTACTACATAGATGTGTTGGCCTCACGACTAAGTCCTCACACTAGGACATCTGCCGTGACAATTCCACGACAGAAATTACATCCTACTTGTGGTGCATTATTCGGTGTTAATTATGCTTAATGCTCGCTTATGATATTTTGTTTCTTGGTTGGTCGCTTCTCAATCTTTTGCTAGCCTTCATTTTGCACTAAGTATGATCACTACTTCTGCATCCAAAATCCTTTAAACCAGTTTTGCCATATGAGTCCACTATACCTACCTATATGCGGTATTATTTTGCTGTTCTAAGCAAATTTGTATGTGCCATCTCTAATTTTCAAAATAAATTTCTCTTTTGTGTGCTCGTACCACTCGCGAGGCGGTAAGGTGTGGCCGATATTTTCCATGTTGGATGTGTTATTCTCACGATGAGTGTTTATTCACTTGTCATTGCACGAGAGTAAGGCAAAGGTATTAGGGATGACCAGTCCCGAAATGAAAAATGAATTTACTTTATGTTATCAAATAATAAATTCCTTGGAAAGTGTTGGTTTGGAAGGCACCGGTGGATACGGCTAGCCGTGGAAAGTGAAACTATGGTGGAAAAAGGAATAAACTTTAATTTCTGTTTGGGAACCGCCTATGATATATCTAGCATGGAAAGTGTGGGGAACTCTAAGTTGTTCTCGTTGGGTGGGAAAAGTATGCCTCTCAAAATGTTTTTATCTCTCAATTTTCGCTTTGAGCTTTGGCACCTCTACAAATCCCTACTTCCCTCTACGAAGTGCCTTTCTTTTACTTTATGCAAAAAATTGAGTCTCCATCTTCTCTTATAAAGCACCAACTAGGGGGCACTATGATCGTGCTTGAGCATCGGGTGTAGCTAATATGCGAGTGTGTTTCATGAATGGATCAATGATTGAGCATGATGGGCTAGGGATAACTTATTTTAGCGTTGATATTTTGAAAGACATGGTTGCTTGTTGATATGCTTGAGTATTTAAGTCTCATGTCAAAACTAGACTATTGCTTTGAATCATATAAAAGTCCAAATGTCCATGCTATAAAGAAGATGAGATGACATGTTAGGCACCATTCCACATCAAAAATTCTATTTTTATCATTTACCTACTCGAGGATGAGCAGGAATTAAGCTTAGGGATGCTGATACGTCTCCAACCTATCTATAATTCTTTATTGTTCCATGTTGTTATATTATCATTCTTGGATGTTTTATAATCATTTTATAGTCATTTTATATCATTTTTTGGTACTAACCTATTGACATAGTGCCAAGTGGCAGTTGCTGTTTTTTGCATGTTTTTTACATCACAGGAAATCAATACCAAACGGAGTCCAAACGCAGTGAAACTTTTTGTGGATATTTTTGGACTAGAAGACATCCAATGGGCCGGAGAAGCGCCTGGGGGTGCTCCGAGGGGAGCATGATACGTCTCCAACGTATCTATAATTTTTTATTGTTCCATGCTATTATATTATCTGTTTTGGATGTTTTATATGCATTAATATGATATTTTATATGATTTTTGGGACTAACCTATTAACCTAGAGCCCAGTGCCAGTTCCTGTTTTTCCTTGTTTTAGAGTTTTGCGGAAAAGGAATACCAAACGGAGTCCAAACGGAATAAAACTTTCGCGATGATTTTTCTTCGACCAGAAGACACCCAGGAGACTTGGAGTGCAAGTCAGAAGAGCCACGAGGCGGCCACAAGGGTGGAGGGCGTGCCCAGGGGGTAGGGCGTGCCCCCGACCTTGTGGGCCCCTCGGTGACCCCCTGACCTAGATCTTCCTCCTATATATTCTCAAATACCGCAAAAACTTCCAGGGGAGCCACGAAACCACTTTTCCACCGCCTCAACCTTCTGTACCTGTGAGATCCCATCTAGGGGCCTTTTCTGGCATCCTTCCGGAGGGGGATTCGATCACAGAGGGCTTCTACACCAACACCATTGCCTCTCCGATGAAGCGTGAGTAGTTTACCACAGACCTATGGGTCCATAGCTAGTATCTAGATGGCTTCTTCTCTCTCTTTGATTCTCAATACCATGTTCTCCTCGATGTTCTTGGAGATCTATTCGATGTAATACTATTTTGCGGTGTGTTTACCGAGATTCGATGAATTGTGGAGTTATGATCAACTTATCTATGAATATTATTTGAATCTCCTCTGAATTCTTATATGCATGATTCGATATCTTTGCAAGTCTCTTCAAACTATCGATTTGGTTTGGCGAACTAGATTGGTTTTTCTTGCAATGGGAGAAGTGCTTAGCTTTGGGTTCAATCTTGCGGTGCTCGATCCTAGTGACAGAAGGGGAACTGACACGTGTTGTATTGTTGCCATCGAGGATAAAAAGATGGGGGTTTCATCATATTGTTTGAGTTAATTCCTCTACATCATGTCATCTTGCTTAAGGCGTTACTCCGTTCCTTATGTACTTAATACTCTAGATGCATGCTGGATAGCAGTCGATGTGTGGAGTAATAGTAGTAGATGCAAAATTGTTACGGTCTACTTGACACGGATGTGATGCCTATATTCATGATCATTGCCTTAGATATCATCATAGCTTTGCGCTTTTCTATCAATTGCTCGGCAGTAATTTGTTAACCCACCGTAATAATTTCTATCTCGAGAGAAGCCTCTAGTGAAACCTATGGCCACGGGGTGTATTTTCCATCATATAAGTTTCCGATATACAATTCTAGTTTCCTATTTACTTTCTTTGCAATATTTTACTTTCCGATCTATAAACCAAAAATACCAAAAATATTACTTTACCGTTTATCAATCTATATCAGATCTCACTTTGCAAATAACCGTGAAGGGATTGAAAACCCCTTTATCGCGTTGGGTGCAAAGTTGGTGTTTGTTTGTGCAGGTAGTTGGTGGCTTGTTGCACTGTCTCCTACTGGATTGATACCTTGGTTCTCAAAAGTTGAGGTAAATACTTACTCCACTTTGCTGCATCACCCTTTCCTCTTCAAGGGAAAAACCAACGCAAGCTCAAGAGGTAGCAGGAAGAATTTCCAGCACCATTGCCGGGGAGATCTACGCCAAGCCAAGACATAGCAAGTACCCATCGTAAACTCTCATCCCTCGCATTACATTATTCGCCATTCGCCTCTCGTTTTCCTCTCCCCCACTTCTAAAACGATTTTCAAAAAGATTTTCTTTTTTTCTTCGCCCTTCTTCCGTTCGATCTTATGTTTGCTTGTGTTTGCCATGTGCCTTCTATTTGCTTGCATCTTCGCTTGCTAAAAATATATTGATATGGATCCTCATCCCCTTGCTAATATTTTTAAAAGATCCAATTATGAAGAACCAATTGTTGGTGAGTTGAGTGCACTAGATTATCTTTATGAGGTTTTGCTTGAAATTCGTGAATCTAAAAATTATGATGAAGTGTTGAAAGAAGAAATTAACGAAGTGATTCACGATAGCTCCTTGAATAAAAAGCATGATTGCAATGATATTATTATAAATTCTATTAATGTCAATTGTGTTAATGATATGCAAAACCCTAAGCTTGGGGATGCTAATTTTTCTATGTCTACTACTTGTTGCAATGATCATGATTGGGGTGATTCTTCCTATAATCTTGAAAATTTATTTAAGCCCCATGATGAATATGAGATTGATAATAATGTTTGCAATAATACTGAAAGTGGGTTTGGAAGAGTGTCAACTTTAGATCCCACATATTTGGACAGTGTTCAATCTTATGAAGTTTTTGATAAAAGTGGGTTTGCAGAGGTCATGACTTTAGTTAATGGTATTCCCACTATTTTGGAAGAGTGTTAACTCTGCATGCATGTGGATCATGTTGAGAATATTTTATATGATAGATATATTGTTGAATTTGATCATGATCCCACATGTAATTATTATGAGAGAGTAAAATATGGTTTTAGAAATTTTCATGTTCCAAAATTACCTCTCGTTAGGTTGAGATTGCTATTGTTTCTTTCTTCTTCCTTGCATATGGTAGTTTTTGCTTGTCTTGATAATTTGTTTGCTTATAAAATCCCTATTCATAAGAATCATGTTAAACTTAAACTTGTTTGTCACATGTTTTATGATGCTCTCTTGTGCTTCAATTCTTGTCTTTCGTGTGAGCATCATTAAAATTATGAATGCTTAGCTAAAAGGCTTTAAAGAAAAGCGCTTGTTGGGAGACAACCCAATATATTTATTTTATGTTTTTAAAAAATAATTCATCTAGCCTATGGTTAGATGTGGTTTTATGTTTCAATTAGTGTTTGTGCCAAGTAAGACCTTTGGGATAGCTTATGGTGATAGTTGATTTGATCTTGCTGAAAAATAGAAACTTTTGCGCTCAGGGGATTAATTTTCATTTTAGAAGGAGCGTGATAAAATACTGATTCTCTTTGAAGAAGATTAATAGAGAAATTGTCTAGGACTTCCTAATTTCTCAGGATTTTTGAAGTTACACAAGTATTCTAAATATCCTGATTGGTACAGACTGTTCTGTTTTTGACATATTTTGTTTTTCGCGTGTTGTTTGCTTATTTTGATGAATCTATGCCTAGTATCGGGGGTATGAACCATGGAAAAGTTGGAATACAGTAGATATTACACCAGTATAAATAAAGAATGAGTTCACAACAGTAGCAAAAGTGGTGATTTATTTTCTTATACTAACGGAGCTTATGAGATTTTCTGTCGGAGTTTTGTGTTGTGAAGTTTTCAAGTTTTGGGCAAGGATTTGAAGGACTATGGAATAAGGAGTGGCAAGAGCCTAAGCTTGGGGATGCCCAAGGCAACCCAAGGTAATATTCAAGGACACCAAGAGCCTAAGCTTGGGGATGCCCCAGGAAGGCATCCCCTCTTTCGTTTTCATCTATTGGTAACTTTACTTGAGGCTATATTTTATTCACCACATGATATGTGTTTTGCTTGGAGCGTCTTGTATGATTTGAGTATTTGCCTTTTAGTTTTGCACAATCATCCTTGCTGTACATACCTTTTGAGAGAGACACGCATGAATCGTGATTTATTAGAATACCCTAAGTGTTTCACTTATATCTTTCGTATAAAGTGCATTGAATACTATGAGAAGTTTGATTCCTTATGATTGTTTTGAGATATGAAGATGGTGATATTAGAGTCATGCTAGTAAGTAGTTGTGAATTTGAGAAATACTTGTGTTAAAGTTTGCGAGTCCCGTAGCATGCACGTATGGTGAACCGTTATGTGATGAAATCGGAGCATGATTTATTTATTGATTGTCTTCCTTATGAGTGGCAGTTGGGGACAAGCGATGGTCTTTTCCTACCAATCTATCCCCTAAGGAGCATGCGCGTAGTACTTTGTTTCAATGACTAATAGATTTTTGCAATAAGTATGTGAGTTCTTTATGGCTAATGTTGAGTCCATGGATTACACACACTCTCACCTCTCCGCCATTGCTAGCCTCTCTAGTGCCGTGATACGTCTCCAAAGTATCTATAATTTTTGATTGTTCCATGCTATTATATTATCTGTTTTGGATGTTTAATGGGCTTTGTTATGCACTTCTATATTATTTTTGGGACTAACCTATTAACCAAAGGCCCAGTGCAAATTGTTTTTTTCCCTATTTCAGTGTTTCGCAGAAAACGAATACCAAAAAGAATGAAACCTTTGGGAGAGTTATTTCTGGAACAAACGTGATCCAGGGGACTTGGAGTGGACGTCAAGAAAGAAGCGAGGAGGCCACGGGGCAGGAGGATGCGCCCCCACCCTCGTGGGCCCCTCGCAGCTCCACCGACCTACTTCTTCCTCCTATATACATATATCCATATACCCTGAAAACATCCAGGAGCACCACGAAACCCTATTTCCACCGCCGCAACCTTCTATACCCATGAGATCCCATCTTTGGGTCTTTTCCGGTGCTCCGCCGGAGGGGGAATCGATCATGGAGAGCTTCTACATCGACACCATTGCCTCTCCGATGATGTGTGAGTAGTTTACCATAGACCTTCGGGTCCATAGTTATTATCTACATGGCTTCTTCTCTCTCTTTGGATCTCAATACAAAGTCCTCCTCGATTCTCTTGGAGATCTATTCGATGTAATTCTTTTTGCGGTGTGTTTACCGAGATCCTATGACTTGTGGGTTTATGATCAAGATTATCTATGAACAATATTTGATTCTTCTCTAAATTCTTTTATGCATGATTTAATATATTTTCAAATCTCTTCGAATTATCAGTTTGGTTTGGCCTACTAGATTGATCTTTCTTGCAATGGGATAAGTGCTTAGCTTTGGGTTCAATCTTGCGGTGTCCTTTCCCAGTGATAGCAGGAGCAGCAAGGCACGTATTGTATTGTTGCTATCGAGGGTAAAAAGATGGGGTTTATATCATATTGCTTGAGTTTATCCCTCTACATCATGTCATCTTGCCTAATGCGTTACTCTGTTCTTATGAACTTAATACTCTAGATGCATGCTAGATAGCGGTCGATGTGTGGAGTAATAGTAGTAGATGCAGAATGGTTTCGGTCTACTTGTCGCGGACGTGATGCCTATATACATGATCATGCCTAGATATTCTCATAATTATTCGCTTTTCTATCAATTGCTCGACAGTAATTTGTTCACCCATCGTAGAACTTGCTATCTTGAAAGAAGCCACTAGTGAAACCTATGGCCCCGGTCTATCTTCCATCATATTATTTTCCTATCTATTTGTTATTTCTATCATTGTTTATTTTGCAATCTTTACTTTCCAATCTATATCATAAAAATACCAAAAATATTTATCTTATTATCTCTATTAGATCTCACTCTCGTAAGTGACCGTTAAGGGATTGACAACCGCTTTATCGCGTTGGTTGCGAGGTTCTTGTTTGTTTGTGCAGGTACTAGGCGACTTGCGTGTTACCTCCTACTGGATTGATACCTTGGCTCTCGAAAACTGAGGGAAATACTTACGCTACTTTGTTGCATCACCCTTTCCTCTTCAAGGGAAAACCAACGCATGCTCAAGAGGTAGCAAGAAGGATTTCTGGCACCGTTGCCGGGGAGGTTGCACCAAGTCAAGTCAATATTTGATCTCCCAGCAACGAGCAATTTCTGGCGCCGTTGCCGGGGAGATCTACGCACAAGTCAAGACATACCAAGTACCCATCACAAACTCTTATCCCTCGCATTACATTATTTTCCATTTGCCTCTCATTTTCGTCTCCCCCACTTCACCCTTGCCATTTTATTCGCCCTCTTTTTTGTTCGCCTCTTTTCCGTTCATCTCTTTTCGCTTGCTTCTTGTTTGCTTGTGTATTGGATTGGTTGTCATGATGTCTCTTCCAAAAAGTATTGATCTTCACCATAGAAGGTTGGAGGAAATCGAAAATAACGTTAGAAGTTTTACGTCCTTGCAATTTGAGCATAATAATTTCTTCAGAAATGAGCTGAAAGAGCAAAAAGGTTTTATGGAGTACATGAATAAAGAGCTCGATGATATGTCTAAGGAATTTTTTGGTTTGAAATCTCAGTTTGCTCTTCTTGAAAAATTAATAGCCCAAATTTCGGATAAGCATGCCACCTTAGTTAATAAGATGGCCGCCAAACCAGAAGAGTTAGAAGATAATAAGGATGAAGATCTAAAAGTGATTCATGTGTCTCCTATTAAATCTTTGTTTTGCAATACGAATCTTGATAATGATGGGATTGGAGATGAGTCAACTTTAGTTAAAAGGCGTCCCAATGATTCAGAGTTTTTAGATATTGATGCAAAAATTGGTAAAAGTGGGATTGAAGAGGTCAAAACTTTACATAGTAATGAACCCACTATTTTGGATTTCAAGGAATTTAATTATGATAATTGCCCTTTGATAGATTGTATTTCCTTGTTGCAATCCGTGCTAAATTCTCCTCATGCTTATGATCAAAATAAAGCTTTTACCAAACATATCGTTGATACCTTAATGCAATCCTATGAAGAAAAGCTTGAATTAGAAGTTTCTATCCCTAGAAAACTTTATGATGAGTGGGAACCTACTATTCTTTACCTAATAATAAAGCAAATTGGGTTTCTTTCGTCCGTCATGGCATTTTTTATAAAAGTCCCTCTATTTCAGAGAATTCAACCCGCAGTCCTGTTTTAAGTTAAAACGAATCGTTATTTTCATATTTTACACAAAAGTCCCTGTCTTTTCTTGAAATCAACCCGCCGTCCAGATTTAAGTCACACCCGAACCGTTATTTTACATTTTTCAAAACCCCCCTGTTGTTTTACATAATTCATCCGCGATAATATTTAAGTCAAACAAATGCTTTTTAAAATCATCCATATCTTTTAAACCGTAACTCCGATTTGAACATGTTATATATGAAATTTGATTAGAAAAATATGTAGAATATGAATATGAGATTATTTTTACCTGTTAAGTATTTTTAAATATTATTTTGGAATATATTTGAGTCAAACCAAATGATTTTCTAAATTATCTGTATCTTTTAAACCATAACTTCGATTTTAACATATTATATATGAAATTTTATTAGAAAAATGTGTGGAATCTAAATATGATGTTAATTTTACCTGCTAAATATTTAAAGTATTGTTATTGAAGCAAACTTATAATTTGTAGTGCAAGATTCGTTTTTTTCATATCGGCGACGATCCAGATTGCAAATAAACACCCCACTATAACAGTATACGGAAAAGAAAACATCGATAACTACACATGCATACCTATGAAAAATGTCGCATGGGAAAACAACAGATTTCTCATCGTGAGAGTGAGAGAAAGCGAGCGAGAGAGGGAGAGGGAGGAGAGAGGGAGAGAGAGACGCCTTAGGATTAACCATATTCAACACACGTTTTTTGTTTTTTTGTGTGAACACCGAGGCCATCGCCGGCGAGGGTGAGAAGGAGGATAAGCGGCAACACGAATATGATGCCTCGCAAAAATAAAGGAGATGGACCTATTGTGGTCTTGAGTGATGGTTGTTGAGTTAAGAGCGTGTGTTATGCTCTCTCTCCCGTTGCAACGCACAGGCTCTTTTGCTAGTAAAATTAAAATTATAGATCATGAATGCTATGCTTTATGTGATTTGGGTGCTAGTGTTTCCACGATTCCAAAAACTTTGTGTGATGTGTTAGGTTTCCATGAATTTGATGATTGTTCTTTAAATTTGCATCTTGCGGATTCCACCATTAAGAAACCTATGGGAAGGATTAATGATGCTCTTATTGTTGCAAAGAGGAATTATGTGCCCGTAGATTTCATTGTTCTTGATATAGATTGCAATCCTACATGTCCTATTATTCTTGGTAGACCTTTCCTTATAATGATTGGTGCAATTATTGATATGAAAGAAGGAAATATTATATTCCAATTTCCGTTAAGGAAAGGCATGGAACACTTTACTAGGAAGAAAATTAAATTACCTTATGAATCTATTATGAGATCCACTTATGGATTGCATACCAAAGATGACAATACCTAGATCTATTCTTGTTATTTATGCCTAGCTAGGGGCGTTAAACGATATCGCTTGTTGGGAGGCAACCCAATTTTATTTTTGTTTCTTGTTTTTTGTTCCTGTTTAGTAATAACTAATTCATATAGCTTCTGTTTATATGTGGTTTTATGTTTTTAATTAGTGTTTGTGCCAAGTAGAACCTTTGGGAAGACTTGGCGGAAGTCTTTGCGATCTTGCTGTAAAAAACAGAAACTTTAGCGCTCACGAGATTTGCTGCCATTTTTACCGGAGAATGCAATTAGGTTGATTCTTTTTGCAGATGATTAATAGACAAATTCCTCACGTCCACCAATTTATTTCAGAATTTTTTGGTTTACAAAAGTATTCTAAACCTACAGATTACTACAGACTGTTCTGTTTTTGATAGATTCTGTTTTTCGTGTGTTGTTTGCTTATTTTGATGAATCTATGGCTAGTATCGGGGGTATGAACCATAGAGAAGTTGGAATGCAGTAGGTTTAACACCAATATAAATAAATAATGAGTTCATTACAGTACTTTAAAGTTGTGGTTTGTTTTCTTATACTAACGGAGCTCATGAGATTTTCTGTTGAGTTTTGTGTTGTGAAGTTTTCAAGTTTTTGGTAAAGATTTGATGGATTTTGGAATAAGGAGTGGCAAGAGACTAATCTTGGGGATTCCCATGGAACCCCAAGGTAAAATTCAAGGACAACCAAAATCCTAAGCTTGGGGATGCCCCGGAAGGCATCCCCTCTTCCGTCTTCGTCCATCGGTAACTTTACTTGATGCTATATTTTTATTCACCACATGATATGTGTTTTGCTTGGAGCGTCTTGTATGATTTGAGTCTTTGCTTTTTATTTTACCAAAATCATCCTTTTTGTACACACCTTTTGGAGAGACACACATGAATCGGAATTTATTAGAATACTCTATGTGCTTCACTTATATCTTTTGAGCTAGATAATTTTGCTCTAGTGCTTCACTTATATCCTTTTTAAGGGCACGGTGGTGGTTTTATTTTTTAGAAAGTATTGATCTCTCATGCTTCACTTATATAATTTTTAGAGTCTTTTAGAACAGCATGGTAATTTTCTTTGGTTATAAAATTAGTCCTAATATGATAGGCATCCAAGATGGGTATAATAAAAACTTTCATAAAAAGTGCATTGAATACTATGAGAAGTTTGATACTTGATAATTGTTTTGAGATATGAAGATAGTGCTTAGAGTCATGCTAGTTGAGTAGTTGTGAATTTGAGATATACTTGTGTTAAAGTTTGTGATTCCCGTAGCATGCATGTATGGTGAACCGTTATGTGATGAAGTCGGAGATGATTTATTTATTGATTTGTCTTCCTTATGAGTGGCGGTCGGGGACGAGCGATGGACTTTTCCTACCAATATATCCCCCTAGGAGCATGCGCGTAGTACTTTGTTTCGATAACTAATAGATTTTTGCAATAAGTATGTGAGTTCTTTATGACTAATGTTGAGTCCATGGATTATACGCACTCTCACCCTTCCACCATTGCTAGCCTCTCTAGTACTGCGCACCTTTCGCCGGTATCATACAACCACCATATACCTTCCTCAAAACAGCCACCATACCTACCTATTATGGCATTTCCATAGCCATTCCAAGATATAGCGCCATGCAACTTTCCACCGTCGCGTTTATTATGACACGTTTCATTATTGTCATATTTCTTTGCATGATCATGTAGTTGACATCGTATTTGTGGCAAAGCCATCTTTATAATTCTTTCATACATGTCACTCTTAACTCATTGCATATCCCGGTACACCGCCGGAGGCATTCACATAGAGTCATATTTTGTTCTAGTATCAAGTTGTAATCTTTGAGTTGTAAGTAAATAAAAGTGTGATGATCATCATTATTAGAGCATTGTCCCTAGTGAGGAAAGGATGATGGAGGCTATGATTCCCCCACAAGTCGGGATGAGACTCCGGACGGAGAAAAACAAAAGAAAAAAAGAGGCCATAAAAAGACCAAATAAAAAAGGAGATGACAGAAAAAGAGAGAAGGGGCAATGTTACTATCCTTTTACCACACTTGTGCTTCAAAGTACCACCATGATCTTCATGATAGAGAGTCTCCTATGTTGTCACTTTCATATACTAGTGGGAATTCTACATTATAGAACTTGGCTTGTATATTCGAATGATGGGCTTCCTTAAAATGCCCTAGGTCTTCGTGAGCAAGCGAGTTGGATGCACACCCACTTAGTTTCTTGTTGAGATTTCATACACTTATAGATCTAGTACATCTGTTGCATGGCAATCCCTACTCACTCACATTGATATCTATTGATGGGCATCTCCATAGCCTGTTGATACGCCTAGTTGATGTGAGACTATCTTCTCTTTTTTGTCTTCTCCACAACTGTAACGACCAAACCTTGAAGGATTTGAGCCTCTGTGCTTACCGTGCTAGTCCCTGGATCGAACTCGCTAGCACACACAGTATAGATGAATACTAGAAAAGCAAGTACATCGTTTATTACATCGTATGATCCAGAATATATAAAATAAAAGAATCTGCATAGCACTTGGCTAGCTTTATTCAATCAAACAGAGGAAAGTAGCAGAAATAACGATGAGTCCCATCATAGCCCACTAGCGATGCTGAGTGCAGACTCGCGACCCTAACAGTACCTTACTCTTCGTCTGAATATCCTGCAACATGAGACGTTGCAGCCATATAGGTCAATACTTGGAATGTATTGGCAAGTTACATAGGAGTAATAATAAAGCAGACCTACATGTATATGCATAGTATAACAAAAGGAAGGCTTGAGGGTCTATTTTTGCAGGAAGCTGATTTTATCCTAATAACTGCCTAATAGTCAAATTTTCATTTAGTTCTTTTATTACTACAATTAAATACACAAGGTTGAGTTGGCAAAATCAACTCCAACCTACCCTTTATTAAGTTTTCCCACAAATATTATTAAGTGTCACATCTGTCAAGATCATCCAACAACTGTAATGGCATAGTCGCTCAAAGTTGCCCATAACCGGGGACACGGCTAATCATGATTAGTTTTTAATACTCTGCAGAGTTTAGTACGCTTTACCCACTGGACCCAACCCGAAGATTGAGACGAAGTCTTTCAGAAGCAGTCCCCTAGTCCCAACAGGAGGCCCATCCCAACTATTATATCTACATCTGCTGGCACATCCGGGTAAGGCTTCCACAACCGATCAACTAACCTAGAGCCCATTCAGCCAGTGGTCGCACATGGAAGCTACTAGTCACTAAGTCTGTTTGATTTTTTTGAGCCTGGGCGGCCGTCCACTTACATTCAGAGGGTATAAACCATGATGTTCTTGAAACCATCCTAGCAATACCAATTCCGCCCAGAGGTGAATTAAATCCTGAGTTACTTCTCAAATTATTATGTATATAATCCTCACAGAAGCTCAATGAATACACAAACCAATCCCCGTCTACAAAGCATAGCAACTACAACTACCACGATCTGCAGTGACGGGAGATAGCTCAGCATTATAGAAAAATAATATAGTAATCCTATACATGCATATATACATAGTGTGATATAACTACATGCATAGAAAACAATAGGTAAAGGATGATCAACTGCCTTGGTTCTGGTTCAGAAAGTCACACTCCTGACAATAGCTCGCGTCGCACTCCGGACAATCTACACGTTTCACACAATTCAACAAATCAATCATCGGAACACGAATAAAACCAATAGCAATAAAACCATTTTAAAACTCAACAACGGCAGAAAAACAACACCTAATTTGCACTACGATCACAAGGCAAAAAGAATCACTCAATTCCGATACACGGTTTAAAAGATACGGCCTTCGAAAGATTTAATTCAAATTTAAACGAATTCAAATTTGAATTGTGCAAACATGTGCAAAGTTGGTACTGTGATAATGTGCTGATTTTTGTGAGTGCACAGGAAAAAGAATTAACTAAATTGGACTTATAGAATAAAAGATATAGCTAAAAGAATTTTCAATGAAAATCTGTGAAAAACAAAAAGAAACAGAAAACTCCTAGACACTGTAGCAACTACTGTGCGTGTCCTGTAGCGAACTGCCACGTGGAGGCGTCCGATTGGCTGGGCGCGTGTGTTCACCAGAACAGAGGAAAACGACGGCGGTGGCTCGGGCGTCGGCGGCGGTGGCTCTCCGGTGGGTCTCCGGCGAAGACGAAGGTACGGGCGGGTGCGGCGGTGAGTGGCAGAGGCAGTTGTGGTGTCGGACGGCGGCGAAGCTCCCTCAGTAGGCGGTGGCGGCAACGTGAACCGCGGATGCTCTAGCGGCAGCGGGTCAGCTCGTTCCTCTTCCTATGCTGCGTGTCCGGCAACAAGGAGATGTCAGGCGGGTGCGTCGTTGAGAGGGAAATCGAAGGGTGTAGGAGGTGAAGCTCGATGGGCTCTTACAGTGGAGCAACCGCCCGGCAAACGGCGGCGGACGGCGGAGCTCCGGGCAAGATCGGTTTCGCCCTAACCAATGCGTGCGGCAACGAGGAAGAACGAGGCAGGGGCTCGGGGGTTCCTCGAGGGCGTGGGCTCGCCCTAGATGTCTCGGGCGTGCGCGGGGTGGCCCAGTGCTCGAGTTCGACTCGGGCTCGCGCTCGGGTGCGCGTGTGCGGTTGCGCGTGCGACCGACTCAGGGAAGAAGAGTGGGGCGGCGCGGGTCCTGCTGGTCAGCGACGGGAGGCGAGGGGCGATGCGGGTCGGGTGTAGCAGTGCGGTTGGGTGCGGGTCAGGTGCGGGGTTAGGTGGGCCCCGGTGCTTGGCCCAGCACTGAGTTTTTCCTTTTTTCTTTACAAAAC